>NC_133906.1:20444319-20774887 GCF_964199755.1 Larus michahellis
TGATTCTTCAGATGTGTACTGAGAATCCGCGTGAAAATGCTTTTCCAAGTAACAGACACAAATGTTGAGCTGCAGAGAAGAGCAGGTGGAAGGCAGCCATGGGCCCGCTGAGGATTTTACTTGCTTCTTTGTGATTTTTCTCATTTTTTTTGCTTTAGGAGTGCTGATGTGGGAGGTCTTCAGTGAAGGTAAAATCCCCTATGAGAACCGCACCAATGGAGAGGTGGTGGAAGAAATCAACGCAGGATTTCGGCTCTACAAACCCAAGCTGGCCTCCAAGGCGATTTATGAGGTCATGAGCCACTGCTGGAGGATGGTTAGTATTGTAACGGTTCCCAAAGAAAAGACCTCTCTCTCCCTTGGCTTTTAGGAGGAGAGAGAGGTATATACTTCACATGCTAACGCAAGATAAAATCTTGGAGGTGAAGCACTGCGTAGCTTTCGTCTGTGCTAGCAAGCAAACTCGAGGCTCTTTGCCTTTTATTTAAGCTGCTATTTCTAGAGAGTGTGTTGACTTCACTGAGAGGTCTATGTAGCACACCTAACTCAAGTTAATTCAACAGTTTGCTTCCTAAGAAAGCTGCAGATCTGTGGGGCTGAGTTTTAATAGTGACGGTAAAAATGACAGCCAAGCCATTACCAGGTACTTAGCATCCGCTAGGCAAAATTCACTGCTAGCAGAAAAGAAGCATTGCACAGAAGGAAGCTCATTCTTCCATTGGCGTCTTCTCTCTAACAATAGATCGTATGTTTGTTAATCCTCAGTTTCTTCAGAAGGTTTTCCCTCCTAGCCTTGCCATTCCTCTCAAGCTGACATGAATGTTCCCCCTCTCTCTTCTCTCCCCTGCTCAGAGGAAAGATGACCGGCCGTCCTTTTCTGTTCTGCTGTACCAGCTGAGCGAAATCTCGGAGTTTGATCTGTAATCGTGGCACCGGCCACTAAGTGAAGCTAAGAGAGTCCTGAGGGGGCAGATGGCTGGATTTTCCCCATACAAAGCATTAACAGGAATCCTCTCACCACAGACACTTGCCATATGCCTGGGGAGGAGGAGAGGGCAGAGGCTGGTACTTCCAGACAGACAAGATATCCCCGGGTCTCCCAGAGCCTAGACAGACACAGGCTTTGGTTTGGCCAAGAATGTGGTTTGCAGCTTACAAGCAGCATCAGCAATTAAGCGCAGTCCTGAAGGACACAATCCATCAGTATTTCTCCTGGAGATAAAGCTTCAAAACTAAGAGATCTGACATTGCTATTCCGGTTCTGTGAACTCCCAAATTAAGGTCTTCCCTGGGGAAAAAGAGCCCTGTCTTTGCCTGAGGAGGAACGTTTAGACATCTCCATGGCGCTCTCATTCAGAGTGGGCTGGACCTGAAGGCTCTGAACAGGAATAAGCCTGGGACACAGGGGAACAGGCTGGATTTAGTGACTGCATTTCTGATGGTGGTATTTCAAGGCGGTTTTGTTCTCCCTTTGCATGAGTTTCTCTGAAACTGTGGCATACCAGGAAGAGGATTCTGGTACCCGGTGAGCTGATGAGGTGTCTGCGTGTGCATGTGAGTTTGTAAGGAAGGAAGCGAAAAAGTAACGTGTTGAAGAGTCTTGAAATGCTCTCAAATTGCGTTGTATAGTGAGAGGGAAAATGTGACTCTGATGGAAATGGAGACATTCTTGGAGAGGGGGAGTCAAAGCTGGAAGTCTGTATTAGTTTGTTCTTCGGTCTTTCTACATCAGAAGATAAATATGTGATCTCCATCCAATTTCTTTGAACTGAGTCCTGAAGGCTGACCAGTGCGGAGTGCTGTGTGTCTCCAGTGCAGGACAAGACAGGCTCCCAGGACCTGATTATCTGTGAAAGGCCCAGGGACCTACTCCTGACCGCGCGTGTTTGGGAGGGAGGAGCCGGAGGGCTCAGAAGGGTGGCCATGAGGAGGAAACATGCAGAGTATCTACTCAGTGCACCAGTGATAATGAGAAGAATTTTCTCCCACTTCAAAGAGTAACTGAATCATCACAAGCAAAGACTTTTCCATCTCTTCTGTGAACAAACTGGTGAATCCTCTAGGGACTGATCAAAGAAAAAGTCCTACGTGAAGGGGCTGTCTGGGTACTTACTCCACGAGCGGTTCCACATTATGTGGTGGCAGCAGAAGGTATAAACAATATCCATCTCCCGGTACTTCAGTGAAAATCTTTTTCACCACAAGACAGACACTGTTTTGACATAACTGACCTCAAAACCAAAAGTGTGGGTGTTAGTGTCCTGCAGAATTTGTAAATAAGAGCAGGACTTTCTGCGTAGCATTAACAATAACTAAAGAAGTCAAGAGGACTCACAGATGATATATGCAGTATTTTTTTGATGCTTCTCTGTTTGGGCAGGCGAGAACATGGGTAAACCTTATGTGATGGCAGTTTACAAGAACTGCGAGGTGCAAGCTTCCCCCAGCAATCTCTCCCATCGTTACAGAAGTCAGGTTCAAATACGTTTGCCAACAGAAATGGAACAAGGAAATAACGTAATCCCATGACCTCACATATCCTGTGTCAAATTATTTCTTCACAGAAGGAGGCTTAACTTTTGGTATTTTTCAGACCCATGGTTCTAGGGTAGCTTTTAGGAGCCAGAATATCTTTTCAGGTATACGGGTACGAGCAAGGCATTAGTTCCTGCCTTATACATCTTCCCGCTTTGCTTTGATTCCACATTATTCTCTTTCGTTTACTCCTACAAATATCAAATATCTCTCCCAGGCAGGGAGACCCCTAACATTCAGACTGGAGGCTGTCAATCCTAAATGCAGGATCAGAGCGCTGCCTTCAAACCAGGATTGCTGCCCAGAATCTCCTGGTAGTCTGAACCAGTACGTGGAACATGAGCACCTATAAACAGATTTTGAATTTTTGCCTGCAATGAATTTGAGCTAAGTTTTTCTTTGTCCCTCTCATCCTTTAGTCTCAGTTAGCCGGTTGTCACGTCCTGGTGATGCTAAATTTGACATTTAGCCAGTGAAGTTTTCAGCAGCCCTAACCACGTTAAACTGCACAGCCACAGCTAAATTTGAGGACAGCTGGCCATAACCCTGTTTGCTCTCAATTGCACTTAGACAATCGGTACAACCACAGCATACTCTGAAACGATTCCTCCCTGAGCACAGACGCTCTGCGGCAGGGGTATCTGCAGGCTTCAAAGCTAAGCTTCTGGCTTGCTGCCCCCTCCATCCTGGGAGGAACCAGGGGTCTTGAGGAGCTTGAGGAGGTTGCTATTAAGTAGCAGCAACATTGCTCCGCTAGGTAATGTTTCTGAGATTATATTTATATTTGGATAAGTGTAATATTTATTGGCTAGAGTGTTGCACAAAATAATATTGTGATGTTTTATGTTCAGTTTTCTTTTTGCAGTATTTCTATGTACACGATACCTATTTTTACAAACAATAAAATTGCTGAGTACCAACTGTGGCTTTCGCTATATGTTAACAAAATATGCAAAAACCATCCTCATGCTCTTACAATCATACAGCTTGCTCTTCCTCCAAATCCTCCCCACCAAGAAGCAAAAAGGCTTCTTCTGGCTTTCTGAAATATCTCTGTTCCCCGGAGCTATGGCCATGTTCTGGGGTTAGATTACGTGCTGGGTTAATTGGGGGTAGGAAGTATTCAGAATCTCTGCAAACAGGGTAATGTACTATATGGACACATAGATTTTTAAGTGTAAACATCCATTGCGGTGTCTTTAAATTGTCTGAATCTTCATAAAATGAGGGTAGTAATATTTGTGTGCTCCCAAAGGGCGTTTACCCATAATTATTTACAGGGGATTTCACGAATTTCAAAAGAGCAGTGCCGTACTGTGATAACTGCATGATATTAATACACCATGATATTAGTAGACCGTAACACAGTCTTCTCCCGCCATAGCAGTTTCTATGGCAAGTTTAGGCCCGTGCCTTCATGTGGCTTAACTAGATATGTTCCCCACAAAGCCGTGGTGAGACTATCAGCTGTTTCCTGCCGCAAAGTGAATAACAACTCTCTGAATACCCCTTCCCTGTCTCCTTGGAAAGTATTTGCGAAGCGCTGAATGTTCAAACCATTCCCCCTTTGCCGGTTTGACCCCCTCCGCTTGGCTGTTCTGCAGAAAGGTGGGAGTTTGTGCTTGTCCCTGCTTTTGCCTGCTGGTTCTCGGAGGCGGTGGGTGCACGGCTCTGCCTACGGCGCACATTTGGCCGGAGCCGAGGCCCGGAGCACTGTCCCAGCGCGTCCCCGACCTGCTGCTGCGATGGCCGAGCGCTGGCACAGCTCGGCTGGCATCCCAGCCGGGAAAGGCAGCCAAGCAGTACCTCATCTGGAAAGAGCAGCTGGTGCTTCTCAGTGGAGACCAGGGGCTGGAGTGCAGCAACGTGAGCCATGAAAAGCTCTTTCTTGAGAATGTGTTGGTCACCCTGGGGAAGTGGGGGTTGTGGGTGCTTGTTCCGGTGGATAATTACCTTAAAATCAGGCCTGAAAAAAAATCTAGACTTTCCTGAAACATTTTTAAACAAACATATTTCTACGTGATGTTTGGCTTTGTCCTCTCTGAGCGCCGCGCTCGTCAGCACGGCAGGGTTCAGGTGAACGGCTCTGATAAATCTCACTTGGCAGCCACTTCAATTTTATGTGTATTCCTCGGTTCAGCTCATCCCACCATCATGTTATCTCTCCCCTCCACACACAACCAGCTGAGGCACACACACTCCTGGGCCTGCCCCTCGCTGCCATTGTCCCCAACCTGCAGAGAGATCTGCAAGACAAATGCAGAGAAGCTCATTCTATTATTTTACGATCTAAGACAACACAGAGCAGAAAATTAAAATAATATCATAACATTCACGGAATTCCCATCGTCCTGAGCCTGGCTGATAATGTGCACAGATTAAACTGTGCAAAAAGAAAAAAAAAATTCCACATCAGTTTTTACTGCCAGTTTTCTTGAACTGACCTTGTTTCACCCACGGCCTCAGAACAATATTAGCTGTTAAATCTTTTGGATCTGCAGTAACAATGCTCACTACTGATTTTTTGTGACAAGCAATAAATAGTAAAAAGAGGAACGATGACTACAAAATGTTCCAGTTAAAGGCGAGATAGAAGAAATGCTGCACAGGGGAGGGAGAAGAGTCTACCCCCAGAGATGCTATCAATAGATTTTTTCAGGCGTGGTCCTGTTTATTGAAACAAAGATAGTTTCCAAGGCTGTCTTGCTGCTTTTGTAGTTTGCAGACCATGGTGCCTTCAGCCCATGGCATCCATTCAACCTACAGTAACAGTGCTACAGTGTAAACCTGGTGTCCAAGCTTCTCTGTGGAGCCAACATACACCCATGGGGAGCAAGCTCAGCCCCACACCAGCGTGGAGAACAGAGCAGCAGCCTCTAAGGAATCAGGAATGGTCGCTCTGATCCAGGAAGGGCCAGATGGCCGTGCATTTTTAGCATAGGCTGATGCTCAGAAAAGGGACACTGCCAGGGCCACCAAGGAAATAGACCTAGACCTATATCTGGACTTTCAGCAATCCCTGGGTATCCACTAATGTCTTTCAAAAAACAGGCAGATGCCATCAGAAGGGGAGGGCTGCAGGAAAACAAATGAAGGCCCCGTACAGGGTTTCTGTCACCTCACCATGAGGCGATGTTCCTCCGAAAGCTGTAAGAGGTCCAGTTTGGATTTCACAGTAGATCTGAAGAGCTGTATTGGAGCTTTAAAAAGAAGCATGAGCAGAAGGACTGGAAACTTGTCCCTGAAGAAATGCCAGATGCCAAAAGGAAGATCTTTTGGATACGGTGCTGACTCAGAAGAGGCTTGGAGCTCTGAGCAAAGGCATTGCCTTTCTGGTTTGGGTCCTTTACATGCTCAGTGATCCAGGGCTTCATGTGTATTTTATAAACAGGGTTTTTGCCAAAATGGTAGGTAAAACCCACCGACGCTACACATCCTCTGCGGGGAAGAGAGGCCGAACACCTGAGGCTCAGCAGCAGGGAGATGGGGAATCCCAGCCGTGTCCTGCCTTCTCGGGGACCCAGCTCACCCCCTCCGGGGGTCCCCGGCCCTGTCCCCTCCGTGCACCGGGGGAAAGGGGGGGTTGGTGGCCTTCCCCCTCCCCGGGGGGACCCCGCCGGCGCCGTACCGCCGCCACCCCAACCTTCCCCCCGGGATGCGGCCCCCGGCCCCGCCGCGCATCCCCCGCGGGGCCCGGGGGAGGAGCCGCCCGCACGGCTCCAGCCCCTTCCCGCGGCGGGGGCCGGGGCTCCCCCCGCCGCCGCTGCCGCCGCCGCCGATCGTGCGGAGGGGCCGGCGGAGAGCCGCGGAAGTGCACTTGCTGCAGCCATTTCCTGCTCTCTTTGTGCGGGCGGCGCGGAGCATCCCGCGGCGCGGAGCGGAGCGGAGCGGAGCATCGCGACCCGCCCGAGCGCCAGGTGAGCGGGGCAAGGCGGGGGGCGCGGAGGCTGCGCGGCCTCACCCCCTCCCTCTCCCCCATCCCCCGCGCTGCGCCGAGCTGCGCCCGCCGCCGCCGAGCCCGGTGAACCCCCGGCCGCCCCGGGAGGGCTGGGAGGGGGCGGCGGGGCGGGAGGGTGCAGCGGCGGGGCAGGTGCTGCCGCCCCCGGGCAGAGGGAGGGCGGGAGGCCCGGGCGGGCCGGGATGTGCGGGGATGTATCCCACAATGCCTAGAGCTACCTGCGGCATTCAGCCTCCCCGCAAGGCGCCGGGGCGGGGGGGGTGGGGGGTGGAAATAGCGCAAATCCCCTTCTCCCATCCCACCCCCCGCCGCATCCCGGCTCCGCACCCCCAGAACGGCGGGGGAAAGGGCCGAGCCCCGGGGCCGGCGGGCGCTGCAGGCCCCGCGGCGGGCAGCGGCGGCAGCGCTCACCCGAGCCGGGGTCGGGGCGATGCTCGGCGCAGGGAGAAAAGGGGGATGGAGGGGATGGAGGAGCCGCAGGCCGGGCCGGGGGCTGAAGGTGGCCCCGGTGGGGGCTCCCGACCGGCATCCGGATCACCCGTGGCGTGAAAATACGGGGGAGGAGGGGGAAGGAGGAAGCGACGGGGTCTGAGCCGGGGTTGGCAGCGATGGCGCCCGCAGGTTCGTGCTTTGGAGTCGGGAAAACCTTTCCCTTTCCCAAACCGCCGGGTTTCCCGTGCGTGAGACCCTTCGGGAGCAAGGTGCGCCCCGCGCAGCCTTCCTTTGTATTGAACTTTCCAGCCGCGGAGGCTGGAATTGCCTGGTGCCAGCCGCATCCCACCTGGGGAGGGAGGGAGGGATGGATGGGTTCTGCAGGAAATTCCCGTAGGTTGGAAGGGCCGGGAAGGAACGAGGAGAAGAAAAAGAGACACCTACTAAAAAAACCTCCCTCCCCACTGGAAAAAAAACCTCCCTCTCTGCCTGTTCAGGGTTGTTTTGGAGAAGGGGGAAGGGTGACGGTTGTGTGTGCTGTCAGAGGACGCAGCCAGCAGCAGAGCTTGTCCCCTTCGCCATCTGCCGCTTTCCACGGGGGGTTCCTGACTAGGGGGGGTGGGTGTTGGATCACAAAGATCTCGTAGAATTAGGCCGAGTCGCTAAACCCTCTGCGCCCCTCCTGCCCTGCATGGACACCGAAAGAAAAAGCACGCTCATCTTTTGCATGATGACCGTTGGCTGAGGTTAGTCACTGAGGTAGGTGATTAGCCTGGTATTTTGGTATCTGTCACAGCCATATAATTTGAGGGCGATTCCCTGCAAAGGAGAATTTTTTTCTCCTTTCTCTCTGTACAGTTAACTGTTATTAATAAAGCCTGAGGAATTTGGAAAAAACTTCCATTTTCTGACCAGGGTCTCTTGAGCAAAGCAGACTATGCTGATTTCATGATAATAATTTTATTAACAAGCAATTATCATCTTTGCATGAAAAACAGGAAGATCGGTTTTGGAAGATCAATGATTGGCCAACTATTGACAATACTCTCCTGTATGGTTTAATTGCCCAAGAAGCGCTTTAACTGTTAGCAAAGGGGTGGCTTGAAAACTTGCTCTAAATTTCTCAACTATATTGGAAATGTATCTTCCTGTATCTGCCTCCTTCCTTGACCCTCTTTGGCACCAGAAAAAAAAATGATGGAGTTATTCTAAAAGAAATAAATTCCAAAATAATTGTGTTGCTGATGCAGAGGCAGCGTAAATGACTGGGACATCAGCCGTAATGGAATGGCAGAAAGTGTAGAGGGGAGATACAGAAAAACAGCTTCAGGAGTCATGCAGTTTGGCTTCCCTTTTTAATAGGAAGGGTAATTTCATGGTTATTAACATCTGTGTCTGTGTAGGGCAGGAGCCCAGCTCTGCCAGCCTCGCTCATCCTGGCCGTGCTTATTTGCTCCTGCCAAAGAACCGCCTGACTGTGGTGGTGGTTGCAGTTACAAGTAATTCTTACAGCGCATGAGAAGGGGTTGATGACGTGCATGCTGAAACACAGGAGACGTTAATCGCGTGCACTTTAGGCAAGGATCAAACTAAGCTTTTGCACCCTGAAGTTATTCTTCTTGACTAAAAATACATTGATGGCCAGGAGCGTTTATCCACCTCTTGCTGTGAGGCAGTGGGTACCAGAAATGCTCAGCATTTATGCACCCGAGACACCAGTTTCCTGGGGTACTTGTTGGGCCAGGATGGTTCCTGACCACAGGTTAGATGCTATTTTGGAGTAAGAGAGAGAAACATTGTCACAGGGGCAAAAGAAGTGACTTTCCCAGGTTACCCAGGGACTAAGCGTCAGACAAGGACAAGAATCCCAGATCCTCAGGAGGTGACCAGAAGAAATTTGTCCACCTTCTCCGCATTGCCATTCCCGCAGCAAAAGTCACTTTGCTGCTTGCCTCACCCCGGGCTTGCAAGGCTTGGACCATGTCTTACTACCAATCTCCTGGGCAATTCCCATTTTTTCTTGCGTCCTTTCCCGCCCTTGGTAGCTTCTGGAGCTCCAGCGTGAACGTCTGCTGTAGGAGCAGATGAGCTGAAAAGCCGAAACAGCCCGTGCCACTTCCCCAGAGCTCTCAGCTGCGCAGCTTCGAAGCCGAGCGCACATGCATGCAACATATTCATTATGGCCCCGCTTTTAAAAGTCTTCCTTTGTTCCCCCAAGCTGCTCTAACAATAAAGACGTCTTTGTTCCTTTTCACTGCAAAGGGGATGATATTGCACCCATACTTCTGGGCAAGCGTTCCGGTGGGGAAGGTAGGACCTGCCCTGCAAGGTCAGACATCTGGGATGTCCATCCTCGCTCCTTCTCAAAGCCGTCCTACGCCGGCTGTTAAATCTGGCCCCCAGGATGCTGCACAACAGAGTCACCACGTCGGGAACTCTTAATATCTGCTTCGAGGTGGTAGGGCCTTGCCCTGGGCATGGACCCTACGTGGCTGGCTCCCTGCCATGTCTGGAAACCCCAGTGCTTCAGTGTGGTCATTTGGCTTTAGAAGGTGTAAGAGATGGCCGGAGAGGTTACAATTGAGATGTGGGATGGGGAAAGGAAGTTTCTGCAGCAGATGGGCAGAAAGTGTGGGCAGTGCTGTACTCGTTAGTACCAGCGCTCGTTAGCAGAAGAGGTAGTCAGCCCCGTGGCTGCATCCCTCTCTGAGGTTTCACTGGGGTGGTGTTGGCTCCTGCCAGGCTCATGTTCAGTTTTGCCAAAACATGTAGGACCAGAGGGGCTTCGGCCTCTCTGACCAGCAACGGGATATGGAGAAGAAAGTAGTTTTGCGCGATGGCTCCCAGTAGCCTGCGTGGCTGCGTTCCAGTCCGTCCAGGCAGCAGGATATCGTCCCTCCTGTGGGCGAGGGAAAGCCTCAGCCCGCCGTGCACGCGTTACAGCAGCAAAAAAGCCCCATTCCTGGGCAGGCTGCTGCACTGCGGGGGGCGGTGTGGCCCCCAGCCCCATGGCCACATGTGCTGAAGCGCCATCGGCAAACCACCAACGTGGTGGGCTGGCTCCTCTTCCCAGCACAGCTGCCCTGCACCGAGGCCCAGGTGGTGGATGGCGGTTAAGGCTTAATGAGAACTTTTTGATGAATGTCCCCGGGGATCCCCGTCTTCCCTGGGCTGGAGCCGCTTGGTCGCTGCCACGTTACCTGATGGCTGCCCCCCTTGTCGCTGGACCAAGGGGATGAAGCTGGATTTTCCAGGGCAGCCCCAGCACGTTGGTGTTAGAAATCTTTTTGCAGGAAGGTGAGGGAGGGTGGCGTGGGTCTGTGGCAGTGGGACTTCCCCTTTCGCCTCTCCCAGGCAGCCCCCGTGGTGGGCAGACACCATACAGCGCCCCACAGACCGGGACAAGCAATCGGTGGTGCCTTCAGAGCCTTCCCCAGCCTTCGTACCGGTGCACAGGCCCTCTTACAACTGGCAGTGGACCCCAACCAAGAGAAGGGTCCCCGCCAGCCCCACAGCCACCCCAAGGAGCAGGCGAGGGGCCACGGCACAGGCAGATGGGGGATCGCTCGGGGCTGATCCTCTGTGGGATGATCTGGGGTGATGATCCAGGTCTGCTGGCCCTGGACCAGCAGCCCCTCCGTCACACGCTCCGGCTGGGAGGTTGCTGTCTGCCGCAGTGTGCTATGGGTATGAGACCTGGGGGAAGTCCTGGCAGACCACACTTTTCCCCGTAGCCTCTGTTGGTTTTGCTTTTGGGCTGAAGAAGGCAATGAATGGAAATTAGGAGTCCCTGTAAAAGACTGATGTGTTAAACCCCACCAAGTCTGTGTAGTTTCTCCATCTGCATCCAGATTCGTGCACTCCGCTCAGCCGTGGCAGAGCATGGGGTGGGCTGACGGCCGATTGCCCCGCTCGCTCGCTCGCCGTGGCTTGGTGCTTCCTTTTCTGTTCACATATTTCTACACGCTGCCTTTCTTCCTCTATTTGAGTGCAAGACCTTCAGGGCAGGGACTGGCTTGTTCTCGCAGGTTTGTGCGCTGGCTGGCACAGCAGGACCCTGATGCCATATTTGGGACTGTATCTCCTCGTACGGCCCAAACGGCAGCAATGATTTTGTCCCTTGAGTTGCTGAGCTCTTTGGGTATCACAGGGTTATTGGGGAAGCATCTTTGGGACTGGGCCTCTGGGGAAGCATGTTGGGAAACTGCCAACACCTTGCATAAATGGCCTCAGAATTGGGCTTAGAGAAAAATGAGAAACGAGCCAAACAAACAGCCACAGCCTTCAAAGCTACAAAATGGAAGGTTTTTGTCTTCCCAAGCCTGAAGTGCGTAATGAAGCGTGTGTGAGTATCAGGGGTGTTGTTCTGGGAACCCAGTGGAGCGTCTGGAGGCACTGGAGGATGGTGGTGGCGGGCGGTGGGCAGCGGAGGAGGGCCGTGGGGCTGGGCGCGGAGCAGCGCGGGGCACTCGCAGGCCGGGAGGAAGCTGCTTCTGCCTGCGGCGTGCCGGGACGTAGTGTCTGGTTTTGACAGTTGCTGCAATTTGTAACAGGAAACCGTTCTAGCAAAGAGGGGTGAAGATGTTAACAGAAATTTCGGCGTGTAGGGAAAGGGCTGCTTGAGATTATTTTTTTCCCCCAGGCACTTATTTCATGGTGCTTCTGCCGCAGGTATAACCAAGCCTGTTTCTCAACTGCCTGGTGCCTCGGGGAGGCATTTGTGGAGGTGGAATGAGTTTACCAGGCTCATACGTGTTCTTGCAGCCCATGCGTACAGGCAACAAGAGGCTCGTCAGCAGACCTGTCCCTCTCGTCACCCAACACGAAGCTGCCCCAGGACTGCACACAGTGTGCAGCCCCCTTGGCCGTGGTCCTTGCTGGGTGCGTGTGTGTGTACCTATCTATGGACATCCCGAAGCCATTGTCCTTCCATGCTCCCAGTGATGGAAAAGCAAACTTATATTCTTGGAAACAGTGACTCAATTTTAAAAAAAAAAAAAAAAAAAAAAAAAAAAAGGACCTAAGGGATTTGTAGCAGATAATCGGCTGAATATGAGCGCCTATGGAGCTGCTGTTGCGCCCAAAGGAACTGGTGTGATTGTACGCAAGGAAGGAGCCTACGTTGCTGTTGTATCCGGCGCTTGTGCAGACACTGCTGGAGCCCCGTGTCCTGCTGCGGTGTCCGCACTTCAGCAAAAAAGTTGCAAAATTGGCTCAAGCTTAGAGAAAAGCCAGAGAGATGATTAAAGGATTGGAAAACATGCTCTGTAACAAGGCAGGCAAAGAGCTCCGTCTGCTTGCCTGAGCCGAAGCGAAGGTTGTGGGGGGTTTTATTGAAATCTGTGAGTGTCTTCATGGGAACTTTGATAATAGAGAGCTCTACTGTCTTGCAGATTAGAGCAATAAAACTTCAGGGCTCACATTTGAAACTAGACAGGCTCTGAGGGGGGGAAAAAGCACTGGGGGGAGCGATTTGCTAATCAAATGGCATGTCAATATTTAAAATAATTTCTCTCTCTGCAAATGTTTAAATGCAGTGGGGTGTTTTTCTAGAAGACGCAGGCTCTAGGTCGGCTACGGCTATTGCACATGGATTAGGTATTAACTGGGGAAGCCCTGTGGCTGTGATTATCCAAGCGCTCAGCCTGGGTGACAGCAGCCGTCCCTCCACACTTGTGCTCTTACAGCAAAGGTGAGATAAGGAGATAAGGACACAGAGGTTTGTCCTGAGGTTCCCATTAGGGTAAGTGCCAGTGAGCTTTCAGAAACATTTTTTATTTCGTGTGCAACTGGCACCGTTGGCAGCTTCACGGCAGGCTGGGACTGGGCAGCGGACACCGAGAGTGTGGTAAAACCAGGGAAATTATTTTTTTTTTTAACAGCAACTTCTTTTTCTGCTGCTGGCAGTGCCACAGCCTGCCTGCGCAGCACTCGATGCTTTCCGCTTCACCTTTGTGAAGGCAATTTGTTGTTTACAGTTTCCAGCGCCGTTCATGTGTGCGAGAAGGAGCGCATCTGAGTGTCAGCATTGGTCGTACTTTTCTAACCAGGCTGTTTCCAGAGATACTTCTGATCGCGCCGCTTTGCATTTCGGAGCGCACGCTTTCACTTGGGGCTGCCAGCACCCAGCTCTGCTCTGACTTGGGCAGTTTCGCACAGAGTTAGGCAGAGAAGGGCACGGGGCGGGGAGTTGTGTTCCTCTAATTCTGCATTCCTACCCTGCTGCTGAATCACAGGCGGAGAGATGACATAGAGATGTAGGTTGAATACACAAGAAAAGGAAAACGAGATAAACCGGGATCGTGTCCCCTGCAGTGCCAGCCAGTCGTGGTTCTGGTTTTGTCCGTTGGTGCTTTCCCGCGCAGTCCTCTGGCTGCTGCCTGCCTGCCTGCCTGCCTGTCTATCACCCTCTCTTTTCCTTTGGATTTAGCGCAGAAACTGAACATCCGGAACCATGACCACTCACGTCACGCTAGAGGACGCGTTGTCCAACGTGGACTTGCTGGAGGAGCTGCCTCTGCCAGACCAGCAGCCATGCATCGAACCGCCTCCCTCCTCCATCATGTACCAGGTACCTCCGGCTGCCGACGGTGGTGGGGCAGGCAGGGCGGTTCCGGCAGCTCATGCAAAGCGCAGGGGCACACGGTGCTGAGAACTAGCTGAAAACATCCTGGGTTCACTGTGCTTAAGGAAACGTTCAGAACAGATCTAGCCACAAATCTGTTCCCAAAGGGTTTAAAAGGAAAGCGCTAGAGATTGGTGAAAGGGATCTTTAAGGCTGAGCAAGACACAGTGAAGCTGAAAAATGAGGACTAGAGTGCGTGAACGGGTAGGAAGCAGGAGATAAGACTTGTGATAAGAGCAGAAAGTTCTCAAGCGATGTTTTATTATGCACATATTTCTGTGCTTCCTTTTTATGGTAGCGCATGCATCTAAGTAGGTCAAAATCAAAAGTTTTGCCTGACTTTGGCTGGCCCGTGCCGCTCGCACAGCTGGGGCTGCCGGTCGATGGCATGCAAGGGAGGGCAAGTCGCTCCGATGGCTTCTCTGCCTCGAACAACCGCCAATTTCGCTGCAGCTGCGCTGACCACGCACAGCTGGGCACGAGCCCAGGGCAAGGCTCAGCCTCCCACGTTTGGATCCGCCGCGGGATGCCTGGGCTGCTTGGCCGCCACACCACACCCTGCCCCACAGCACACACCCAGCGTTAAATATAATACGGGGTTACTTTCTCCATCCTGCCACTCCTGAATTCGTGGCTTACCCACGGCGGTGTATGAATACAGCCGTGTACGCAGGGGGCTGAGATTACAGTATCTCTTTCAGCAGGTCAGGCCGCGGGCGCATTCAGCAGCGTTGGTATCTCTACGGGTTATCAGACACAAAGGCAGTTTCTGGGCTGCTCAAATTTCAGCTCTCCCTGGAAAATCTTGGTACCATTTTTGCTTATCTCTTCCTTAAATCATTTTTAACTCTTTGCTGGCTTGTGTCCCGTGGGGGGCTCAGGGTCCAGCCTCATGGCGCAGCCTCCCTTCAGGGCCACGAGTGTGTGCACACAGTTGGGCCTAAAAACCTCTAAACTGGATCTAGAGATTTTGGCCAAGCCTATTTCCTCATCGTAGGTGGTTTGTGTGTATCCCTCTCCCCTGCTAGCCAGAAAGGCATATGCAGCCTCAGCTTTTGTTAGTCACATGCAATGTCCGGGAGGCACAAGGAGTAGCCCTATGGCCACGGGTCTGTGCTCCCGCTTTCCCTCCTCGGGAAATCAGTTATTGAGGTGAACACAGTCACTGCAATGCTAACGGCATTGCGAAGAGCAGCTCTGGGCGCCTGGGACTTCTGTATGCTCTGTCCTCCAGCAGATACCACGGGCCAGCCTTGGCCGAGGAAATCATCCCAGCGCAGAGCGTGCGAAGGAGCACTCGGCGCAGAGAGGCCGAGGAGCTGCTTTTTCATCCCCTGCCCTGCTCTGCACCGTCTTGTTCCCCTGTCCCAACCCAAAGCAGTAGCTCAAAAACTTCCAAAACAAGTGGTCATCCCAAAGCATCTGTATGCAAGAGCAACATTAGCGCCGATAATGGGGTCTGGATGAGTGCTGACTTTCGTATTTATGTTTTCCAGACATCTCGTTCCCTGCCCTTTCTGTGTGTTTATTCTCTGCAATTCCTGCTAACAGGATGTGGTCTTCCCCTAGCAGCCAGGGCACAAATAGAAATTAATGAGGCTGCAGCTGTCTTCGAGTTACCAAGCTAAAATCCTTGGAATAATTGCTGTAGGTTTGCTCTCTGGTGTGGCTGCAGTTCCCTGTTACTGATCCCCACCTGGTTTGGCTTGATTTTACAAGCGTTTGTCAGTCTTGATTGCCATATTTTCACACATACAATCTGCAGGATTTCCTCTAAGGAACATGTGTGATTCAGAAGCGTCTCAGGCTGCGCCTATGAGTCTACTTCAGACCTAGAGGTGCAGCACCTCAAATTGTTCACAAGCTGCTCCCCTGCCCCAGGAGCCCTCCTGATTCTGCCTTTTGCCAACACATCCCGTGCTGGACTGTTTCAAGTGCGCAAACAGCTAGCTGTATTTTAATCCCCATCTCTCCATTTCGCCCATAGGCTAATTTTGACACAAACTTTGAAGACAGAAATGCCTTTGTGACCGGCATTGCCAGGTACATCGAGCAGGCGACGGTGCACTCCAGCATGGTGAGTCCCCCGGGCGCTGCCCCAGCGATGCTGAGCCTTCGGTGCGTGCCTGCCCCAGCAACACCTCTCTCTCTTTCAGAACGAAATGCTGGAAGAAGGCCACGAGTACGCCGTGATGCTTTACACGTGGAGGAGCTGCTCACGAGCCATCCCCCAGGTACTCCAGCCCTTCCCAGGCAGGGATGTTCCCAAAGCACCTAGTTGGGTTTGGCTTCAGCGTGAGTTAGTTTGGACTGGAGGCAGAAGAATAAAAAACACAGAGAAGACTGAAGCAGATAGAAAGGTTGAAAAGAAAGACTACCGACTCTTCAAATTGTTTTCTCCCCAACAAAGTCTCGACCACTGATCTCAGCAGCTGGTAGCCATTTCAGAAGCAGATCTATACTGCTGCCCTAGCAAAGGGCATCTGCTCTGCACCCTCACACACATGAAAGCTCTATCCCTAACACCTCCTAGCAACACCCCTCAGCTCAGTCACCCCCACTGCAAGCCAACTGCCTTATATACATTTCCTGGTTTCACAGGCCCCTCCCCTGCTCCCCAAAGCAGTCACACCTGAAGTTATTTCATCCCCGCAGGACCAGCTTCTTTGTCCTACAGCTGCTAACAGGGCTGAGCTGGGCACAGTTCTGGTCCGACATGGTACTTGGGATAGTGCTGTGTTTTCTCACTTGGGTCTTTATCCACTTCTCTGTCTGGAGAATGGGTAGCCTTTTCCCTTAGTTAAAGCAGTGCGGTGATTTCCTTCCTGGGGGGCCACTGGAGTATTTTCCTCTCTCATGTTGTGGGGAGGTGGAGTTTGCTTCAGGCAAAGGCAGTTGGTTCTTAGAGGTTGAGAGTAAAATCATTATATCTGGTTTATATTACACTTTCCTGATACCGTTGTATGGTATCATACCATTACATGGTATCAGGAACTTCACCTTCAGTTAAAAATTGCCCCAGTGCCCAGTGGGACTCCTGTGTCGTGTGAAGGAGGGAGCCCAGGCAGCCTGGGATGAAAACAGCGGGTCCTCCCGAGATGTGGCAGACTCAGGCTCTCCCTGACTTGCACAGGGCTGATCAGGCAGCTGGGGCAGGTTTCAGCATCCCAAACTGCTGCCCAGGCTCTGGGGTGCTCTCTCTGCTCCCTCAGGAGCCCCAGAGTTGTAGGTGTTGTGCATGAAGGAGCACTTCGACATGCCAGAAACATTTCCCCAAATGCCCTTTTTTGCTGCTGATATGCCTGAAGGTCCTGATCTACCCCATTTAATCATTCTCCTCCTCTACTGTTCTGCTTCAACGGTTTTCTAGTCCTTCTCTCTTTAACCTGAATTTTAGTGGCTTCATCCTGCAAACACCTACGGACATGAGTAAGGTTGCCCACGTGGCCCACTGATGGTGATTCAGACTCCAGCTCAGAGCTTGTCTTCTGCGATTTGAACGCGTGCCGCATCCCTGCAACATCCCCGACTGACAATGCGTCGGGGGGAGTGCGGCGCAATTCCATTAACCCTACGGATAAAAGAGTTTGCAGCACTTCCGTGAAGCCAGGAAAAAAATATTTCCACATGGCTGACAATGCCCATGTTTGTAATTCCCCAGGAAAGGTCAAACCTCAGTTCCCCTCAGGTTATGCTCTGCTGATGGTCTCATGAGACGCAGCCATGGGGAGGTTTCTGCCGCTGATTGGCTATTTTTTTATCTCCCATTTATATTTGATGCTGTGCTGCTATTGCCTCTTCTGGCTACGCTAACAGAAGGCAGGCCGTGGCTGAGCTGATGGCAAGGCAGTGCTACAGATCATCCGTTTTGGTCTGTTAGTGTCCTCCCATCCTGCTCACCCCCATGACATTTGTGCACAGCTTGTGCGGTCCCTGCTCTCTGCCCCGTCCCCCCCCCGGGGGCTGCAGGCAGCACCGCATGTGACGGAGGGACCAGACAGCACCACAGCAGAGGGTGCATTTACAGACACACCAGATTCGATCCTGCGATGACCCCTGCGCTTTGCCATGGGGCACGTGGCTATGGCTGGGAGGGTCCTGTTCTCAGCCCCCCAGCCATGTACACGGTGCTCAGCCACGTACACCTTCCTGTGCTACCTCCGGGACCATGGCTTTATGGGTGAGGAACACCCAAATGTGCACCACTCCTTCCTACTGCGAGCTGCGTCCTCATGGCCATCAATATTGCCTGACTGCAGTACGAAACACCAGGGCAGGGACATTAGATTCCCCACTGCAGAGAGGGCAAAGCTATTTTTTCATCTTCCCACATGTAAAGCCGTCTGATTTGTCCCCTCGCGCCCTGTGGATCAGCTGCTGGGCTACTAAATTTGCACCGGAGCTGTCAGCACCATCCCAGCCTGTATCAGCAACAACTGGGAACAAAACCAGAGGAGGACGGCAGCTGGGGTTTTCCCTAAAAGTTTGGTAATGACTCCAAGTAACTGTTTGGAAAGGAGATGGGTGACAACTGAATAAGTCCTTAAATTTAGCTTCCCAGGATTCCAGTGAAGGTGACTCACTTCATTGCTGCTAGCCACATACAAGTCCGGTGATTTTTAACGGATCTGCGACAGAACCAAAATTATGCCAGTGAGGTTGTAGCAGAGCCATAGCCTGGTGCCTCGTGTGTCCATGGGACTTTGCAACACAAAGCCTCAGATAACTTCATGATATAACGTTCCCACATTGTGTAGCAAGTCCAGATGCTGTATTGCATGTGTTCTACCCCAGACAAACGCATCAGAAGACATTTATTTCTCAGAGACAGGATTGTGCCTGTTTATAATGCATGGAGAGAATTTCACATCTGAGAAATAGCCCCTTCTGCTGTCACCTATTGCCTTGAAAGCAAGCTCCCTCTTGGGTCCCTCTGTTGTCCTTAGGTGGGAACAGGATTCACTGTGAAACGAGCAGAAGATGGTGGCTGCTGCAGCCCACAGCTGTGTTAGAAGCTCTGATGCTGACAGGGATGATTTGTCTTTGTGACACAGGTGAAATGTAATGAACAGCCAAACCGCGTGGAGATTTATGAGAAGACGGTGGAAGTCCTGGAGCCAGAAGTCACCAAGCTTATGAAGTTCATGTATTTTCAGGTAAATGGTCAAGGAAGGAGGTGACTCGGTGTTAACTTACCCTAAGTAATAATTTATGACTTTGGTGCTAACTTATCCTAAGCAGAGCTGTGCTGTCCTTTCCTGTCTGGCCAGCCTGGAGAACCCCTGAGACCCCTGGTATGTCCTTGCAGCCACCAGCAGATACCTGAGACCTGTCCAAAGGAAAATCTGTGCCGTGTCCCCCTTGTTCAGCCCCAAAATCTTGTACACAGGTTGGGAATGAGCACACCTCAGCCCTTGAAGCTCATGGAGGACCAGAGCCCCCATGGGTGGCACCAGCTCCTGTTTCTCTGGGATGCTGGCTGGTGGACGTGAAGAGCTGTCTCTCCACCGGCACCAGCACAGCTCGCTCTTCTGCTCTTCCCTCCGAAGCAAAGCCAGGAAGAGCTGAGGGCTGGTGGTGCAGCTGGTGCCAGGGCTGGATGCAGCCATGCAGCTGGACACCCTCCTGCTGTGCCAGCAGGAAGAGGGATGTGCTCACAGCCCCCTAAACTCGGGAGTTAGCTGGCAAAGAGCACCAGAGACTAAATTTAGTAGTTGCTACGCCTGAGGCACTTCACAAAATAATATGCTTAGATCCCAACGCAGCAATGACCACGTGGCAAACACAGAGCTGCTGTGGGCTCCAGGGACCTCTCCCCATCACCGCCTGCATTTATGACTGGCTGCAGCTGGGTTTCACTGGTGTGTTTAAGTTTTATGTCCTATGAGGTCCTTATGCCCCACCTAAAAAGCTCAAGCCTGATTTTACAGAACACGCCACGCTCTGTGCGGGCACAAATAGAGGGTTTGAGGCCCCCTTCTCCCCTCCAGCGCTGAGGATTTTTGGCTGCAGTGGTTTGTAACTCTGCTTCATTTCATGGCGACAGTGGAGAGGGACCCTGGAGCCTCCATCCCCAGCAGAAAAAGGCTTTCGTTAAAGGAAGGAGGCAGTGGGTGGGTGGAAGAGGGTCCCATTGGTGGCGTGGTGACTACACATGACCTGCTGTTGGGATGACCCTGTCCCACTGCCTTCCAGCGCAAGGCTATCGAGCGGTTCTGCAGTGAGGTGAAGCGCCTGTGCCACGCTGAGCGGAGGAAGGACTTCGTCTCCGAGGCCTATCTCCTCACGCTGGGCAAGTTCATTAACATGTTTGCCGTCCTGGATGAGCTGAAGAACATGAAGTGCAGCGTCAAAAATGACCACTCTGCCTACAAAAGGTGAGAGGGGACGAAGCAGCCGGAGCGGGGACAGGACTGTGCCTGGTCTGCAAGGGAGCACCCGGTCTGCCCAGCAGTGAGGGCAGGTGGACGTCAGGAGGCTGGAGCCTGGGTTTCTGCCCTGTTGTAGGCTCTCTTTGTGAGTTTAGGCAAATCTCTGAGCCCCGCTCTGTTTCGGTTCCCTGTTGGTAACAGGAGGAGAGAGCGGTGCTGTACTGCAGGGGGCTCTGAGGCTGCTGCGTTGCAGCTGCAGGTGAAACAGGGAAGGTGGGTGGTGGGAGCCTCACGCTGGGCGAGTGATCGATCCTCGGTGATGTTGGATTTCTCCCTTCCAGGGCTGCCCAGTTTCTGCGGAAGATGGCAGACCCCCAGTCCATCCAGGAGTCCCAGAACCTCTCCATGTTCCTGGCAAACCACAACCGCATCACACAGGCAGGTCCCTTTCCTCTGAACCAGTTAACCCTTCTGTGGGTAGAGAGAGGCAATGATCTCGCCAGGGCAAGGGTCCTTCAGACTGGACTGTGGCAATAGCTGCCTTGTTTGTTGGTCATTGATTGGGTCAATCACTGACTGTCGATTTTTGGGTGTATAATTCTAGCAATATCTCCTTCTCATGGGTCATCCTGGGTGGCTTTGAAGATCTCTTTATGTCAAGACAAGGATGAAGGTCTAAAAAACGAAAGGAGCTATCGGGAGGGTTTTCTGCCAGAAACTTTCCCCAGTAAATCCATCCAGTCCATCTCTGCGACTGCGTGGGAACTGCAGATCAGACCTAGGGCCCTCCACATTCCACAGGCTCTATAAGCTGCTAATTAGGTTAAAAATTGGACAGAGGTGAGAGAGAGTCAGAAAGTCTGCTTCTGAGGCATCGTTCTTTACATCTCACTGTCTGACGTTTGGCTGCTGTGATCAGTCTGAAGGGGAGAGCTGTCCTGCAGAAGGAAGGTTGTTCCTCATGGGTGATACCGTGAGGTCAATCTGCTGTCTGTAACTTAAGAAAAGCACACAGGCGAGGTTTGAAGAAACCTCTCTTCATTCTACTCTTAATCCTTCAAATATCTTTCTTCCCTGGTTCCTGCTGTTCCTCTGCCCATGTGGATAATTTGGCTCCTGTTGATGTTTCAGTGTCTGCACCAACAGCTGGAGGTTATCCCTGGTTATGAAGAATTGCTGGCTGATATTGTCAACATCTGTGTGGATTACTATGAAAACAAGATGTATCTCACTCCCAGTGAGAAACACATGCTCTTAAAGGTGAGATTCAGCCATGCTTACGGGGCTGGGTGCTTGTGTAGTTTGGGGTTTTTTTCAGTAAAATGAAATTCCCTCCTGGGACAATGTTTCTCTTAATTTTCTTTATTTTTTCCTCCTTTGGGTTTACATGCATCCTTTCTCTGCAGGGTCAGCATCCTCTGGTCAGGGGTTGCTAGGAGATGGGAAGGCTCTCCATGTGCAGCAGCACAGCTGCCTTCCTCCTTTCCTGTTTCTCTTCTGGTCTCTGTTACTTTGTGTCTTCTTATCAATCCTCCCATTTTCTCCTCTTTCACCTCTTCTTTGTACCTGAACAGACTGCTTGTTGCCATGGGTCTGAGATGTCCCATTCCAATATGCTGAAGTGTCCTCTCTGTTGGGCAGTGCCACGAGCTGCCTCTGTTCCTGCTGTAACTTGGACCTTCTCCCATCATTTCTCTGCTGTCCTTCCTGGCCTTCTCCCATATTCCCATATAAAAATCTTCCTTCCTCTCTCCCTTTCCTCTGCTTTTCCCCGTTTCCATCTGTATCTTTTCCCCCAGTCCTTCCCAAGGTTGCCAGCACCTCTGCCTGCCTGGGACTGAGCACGTGCATGGTGGTGGTCTCCAGCTGGTGGATGAGGGCACTGGTGGGTGCCCTGTGCTCTCCAGAGCTGGAAGGGGTTTTTCTGTTGTGCATGGGTGTGTGGGATCATGGGCTTGACCTGAGTAACTGTATAGAGTATGCCAAATTCACCACCAACTTTCCAACCCTAAATTTTCTGCTTGATGCCCATTCCCAACAATAATTCCCTGCAGAAGGCAGATCCTTCAAGGTTTGGTTTCCTGATTCTAAAGAGCCCTCAAGATGAATATGTCAAAGTATCTGCTTGTTTTGTATATTTGTCTTTACTATAAGTCAGTTATTACAGAGATTGCAGTCACTATTACCATAAGAACTTCATTACCGCGGTATGAGTCAACTAAGGATCTTTGAAGGATGATGTGGGTAGTTTGAATATCTGTAATGTTTTGTACTGAGTTAAAGGGGGGAAAAAAATCAATCCAGGAGAATATTTTAAATGTTTTCAATTATTCTCTAAGAGTAAATGTTCACCTTTGGGTGGAGAAAACTTTTGGGTTGTTGTTATGTGGGAGAGAGGAGGAACAAAGTACCAGAGCGAGCGTCATGTTTTTGCACAGAAAACAGAAGCAATCCATCATGTGTCCTCTGTCTACCCTGTACATCTTGCAGATGTGTGCTGTTTTATACAGTCTTCTCATGAGTGTCAGGTGGTACGGGAGCCTGAAATGACCTTTCCTTATGCAAAGTGACGGAGAACTGTCTTTGATTTGTGCTGCTGACTTCACTCTAGTGAAACCGAGCCTTTCTGTCTTCACCAGGTGATGGGGTTTGGCCTATATCTCATGGATGGGAATGTCAGCAACATTTACAAGTTGGATGCCAAGAAGAGAATCAACCTTAGCAAAATAGACAAATTCTTCAAGGTCAGTGACCTGACTGGGTGAGGATGGAGTTTATTGCAGACCAATGAATTAGCGGCCTGTACCATTGCACGTGCTGCCAGCAAAAAACAAACCGCAGGAATCATTCACAGGTCCAAAAAACCCAAAAGGCTGAGAAATTATCTAGGCTGAAGGATGAGGAAGGGGATTGCTGTGAGCCTGCATGGGCACAGAGCTGCAGCGTGGGTGAGACGAGCGGTGCCGGCTCTCGGTGCCAGCGGCGCTGTGGGTGTGTGAGCGGCGCCCGGGGCTGGCTCTGCTCCCACGCTGCTGGCGCTGGAGCCGAGGAGACGGAGGGTGCTGAGGACCCTGCACACCCTCGCTGGGTGGCTGGTGGCCACTGCGGCTCTGCCTGCTTCCACCCGAGGGGCGAGGGATGGGGACGGCGCGTGGGATATCTGTTTTGTGGACGAGGGGATGGTGTGCCAGACTGACATCACTTCTATCTCTTTGCACGTTCTTAAGGCAGGTTTGGCATCTCCTGAGAAGCACTGTGATTTCAGGCCACCAAACCTGGCTGGTTTGCTGAGGTCTGTGCGGGTGATGATGGCGCTCCCTTTTCCCTCAGTGAGCTGCTGAGCTGAGGGACAGGGGACACAGCTGGCCAGCCAACATGTGAGCTGGCAGCCTTATTTCATGTATAAACCATGCTCCCGATAGGACAGAAAAAGCTTCTTGTGGAGCTTGTGTTGGCTGGGACTTGGAGGTGCTCAGCGAGTTCCTCAAAGGGCTCACCTGGTGCTTTGATGAACCGTTTTTGTCTTGTTTGAGGTCGAGGGTCTGGGGAAAGGCCCGCGAGAACTGGATGCTCCCAGTGACAGCGCGGGAAGCAGCCGTGCAGCCTCCCTCTGCCCTTGCACACGTGCAGCCCTGGGGGCTGGTCCGCAGCTGGAGGCCAGGCTGCATTGCCCCCGGGCCACTCAGCACGAGGAAGGTTTGGGATAACCCTGTCTGCTTCCCCCCAAAATCTGGTGTGTGTGAGGCCCCAGCCACCAGTGGCAGATGGAGAGGGCATCTGCGGCGTTCCCAGGGGGAAATGGCACCTCCTTTCCATCGCTTCTGCACACAGGCTGGTCTAGGAGGCAGCTCAGGTTTGGGGCAGGTCAACTCCAGGACCCATGGTGGGATCTGGCAAGGGACAAATGTCTTGGCAGCAAAGAATAACAGTATAGCAGGAGGACAGCAGAATAACTTCCCAGATGGAGTAATTAGTTTTCTTTTAGACCTACTGAGCCTGAGCAGTCCTTCCAGAGTCCTTTTGCCTCCACTGTTTTAATCTTTCTCCTGAGATGGACAGATTAGGTTTTGTTACAAATATTTGCTCCACATCAGGGAAAAGAGTTGATGATGATTTTGGGGGGCCAGGGAGCGCTTCTTTCCCATCACTCTTTCAGCAGAGTGGATTCTCCCTGCCGCTTTACCCAGAGAGCTGCTGAGGAGCCTGAAAGAAGAGGTCGGTTGTGGTGACAGGGTAGAGGATGTCTCCCTGCTTATTCCCCCGATTTGCAGTTTCTGGGTGATGCACTGGATCTGTGCAAGGGGAGGGAAGGGGCCAGTCCAGATAGCTGGTTTCAGGAAAGGTTGGTGTATCAGTGTCTGCGTCCTCACCCTGAGCCAGCAGGGACTTATTTACCCCAATTTGTGTCATCTCCTGGAGACAGCTCTGAGAGCAGGGCTGAAATGCCGCATAGGGGACTACAGACAGACACCAGAACCTCACGGACTGGGCGATAATCAGGTGGTTGAATACCCTTCAGTCACTGGGGAGACTGCTGAGGACTGCAGCTCTGCAAAGGTGATTTATCATGCCATCCCTCGGAGTCTTCCGAGTTTTCCCTTGTTAATGCAACTGAATCTCAGTTTAATTCAAGCTCTCAGTGTATCTGTAGAGTTCGGTCATCTTGGTGCATTCAGATTTGCTGTTCATTGCAAAGTGCTGTGGGACATCAGAGAATCAGGTTATATATCTTCCATTGCATGGAATAACTTTCTTCTTTCCAGCTTTTTTTTTCTATTTGCACTTCTCCAACATCTGCTGTGGTCTCACCTAATCAGTTAAGTACCACTCCAGACTATCAGATCTCAATAAGAAAAGGCCAACTACTCCTCTTACTACATCTCCTTATTGCCTTCTGATTAAATTTCTAGTGGATTGACCAGGAATTTGAGTAGTGAAAATGAACTACCCCTTCATTTAAACCTTTTATGAAAGCGCCACTGGGAATCCCTGATGACAGCGTTACACATCCTCCGCACAAGTCAGCCTGAGAGGAGAAACGTGTGATAACAGGACAGGGAATTTGCCACCACCTTCCCTGAATTTTTGGGCAAGGCTTTTGTAGCTGGGTGAAGTTGAAGCTTCATATTTTATTGAAGAACTATTGGTAGCTCTTGGTTGAATTTTGTGTGCAGCTGAAAGCTTAGTGAAGCAGGGACCGGTCTCAGCTTGGGGTACGTTCCATGCGCTTTGAATTTATTTCCCACCCACATGCTCCTGAGACGTAAAGGGCGAGCAAAGCCATGTTGTGTTGCCTGTGTCTTTCTCTTCATGGAGAAGTTTTAAGACACATCACCAGCAGCCGCAGTGCCAAAGTACGGTCTGAGTCCCTGGGGAAAGATGCCACATCCCTGGGAGGCCAGGCAGCACAGCAGCCTACAGCTTCCCTCCCAAGGGAGCCGCAGCAGCTTGCTGCCAAAATACCCACGTGCTGGTTTTTCATCCCTCTGTTCTCCTGGAGGATTATGGTGGGAGGCAATAAGCCCTGGTGAGGAATACGCTCTCTCTTTTTGTTGTAAAAAGAGCCTTTCCTCTGGCCGGTTACAGCACTGAACCATCCTGGCCATAATCAGCCCAGTGTCGGCAAGTCCAGGGCACCAGAGCGCTCGCAGGGGGTGATTTTCCTTGCACAAAAAGCCTTGTGACCATTTTCGGTTGCTTCCTAGCTGTGAAATGATCCTGGCTCCAGGTTTGCACCTTGCTTTAAACAGGCTGGCACTTTCCATAGCTTCAGAGACGCAGGATGCTGTTTTGTAGTCCCTTGTGTTGCGCTGGGGCCACGGGCTCGTTCTCCACCGTGTTTCAACCATCTTTTGTTTTCTTTTCCAGCAGCTGCAGGTGGTTCCTTTATTCGGCGATATGCAGATAGAACTGGCCAGATACATTAAGACCAGTGCTCACTATGAGGAGAACAAATCCAAGTGAGTGCCTGCCATAATGTCTCTTGGCTTCTGTGTGTGTCCCAAAAGCCGTGGGAGCCGCAACTCTCCGGCGTGCGTGAGGTCTGTGCACGGGTACCCGTGTGTGTCCCTGTGAGGTGTGAGTCCTGGCGTGCCGGCTCTGTGTGCACGTGTGTACCTCCCCGTCCCTGCATGGGAAGCTGTCCTCGCCGGCCCCTGCGGGCACAGCCAGCTCCGCACCTCCGTGTCGACCCAGTCCCCGTGCGCAGGCAGGGAGCGGGCAGTGCCTGTCCGTCCGCTCCCGCCGGCAAGGGCTGGGAGGATGCTCGGCAGCCGGCAGCCGGGCGGGAGGAAGGGAAAGCGGCTGGCACGTGGATCGAGGACAGCCGCTGAGTGCTTGCGAGGTGTGCACGGCCGGAGGTGTGTGAGTGCGAGCGGCGTGTTCCTGCTCTGGAGAGATTTTAATCCACTTTTTTCATCTCAGGGACAAAATCCTCCAGAGCATGAACACAGCTGCAGTAGCCAGGGCGTCTCCTCTAGCTCAGGCAGGTTTTGTAAAGAAGGGCAGCAGGAATGAGGGATGAACCAGGGGCTCAGATGCACTGGAAAGGAATGAATATTGTGGGAGAAGAGCAGAAACGGAGTCTTTACGGCAGTGCTCAGGAGCGGAAAGCACTGCTTGCCAGCCTGTGTTCACAGGCAGTTTGCTGCTCCCATCAGATGAATTTGCAGGCGTTGTTTCAGATCACACCAGGCGTGCGCGAGGCCCTACACATCTTTGTAGCTTTGCATCGCGCTCAGTTATTGCTAGAAGAATCGGTGTTAGGTTTGGATATCCTCGGAACGGTGTTTGCAACCACCTATTAAGCAAAGCCCGTCTGAGCTGTGTCCGGCTGTAATCGCTGGTGGCAGCCCGGCTCTCGCCAGCGAGTGGCCATTCACCCGTGGGACCATGTCGCATGGAAATCAGATGTCTCCATCCTGCGAGAAGCAGCCTAGCTGAGCTGCGTCTTCAGCAGGGCAGGAACTAACTTGCAGGCTCATCTTTCTGCTTCTGTTTGCTTGTCCCCCTCCACCCCGGAGAGTCCGGCTTTTTTGCCCGCCACGTGGTTCACCCAGGAACGGCCCCCCCAGAGGCTGGTTGAAAAGTGCCCATTAAATGTTCACAAGAAATTTGAAAACAACATGGCAAAATTTCCCAAGCAAACGGTTTTCAATTAAAAAATTGGAAAAAAAAAAAAAAATTCTACAAAACATAAATTTAAAAAATATTTTCAAAAACTCAAGTTTTATCCCGAATCATTCAGAAAGCACATTTCAACGAAACGTGTGTCAGCTGCATTCATTTTCGCATCTCAAAACCGAGGTAGCTCATGGGCTGTTTACCTGTGCACAATTTTACTGTCTGTCTTGAAATCTGTCTCCCAGGTCTGTGTGCCGTACCTTACTAACCAGTGTTTCTTCCTCACGCACTTGCTTTCCCAGCAAATTGCATGGACTCCCAACACTAACTCTGCCAAGGTGGTTCCATATAATCCCCATTTCTTACTAATATTGGTTTTGTCATTTTCTTTCCCTCCCTGTCTCCATGCAAGTGGAATTAATTGGTGTTTTTCCTGCATGGCGCTTTGTTTCTGCACTGTGGACTAGGTTGTGTGTGGCAGGGAGGGCTGGTGCGGCCCTGGCCACTCCTGCTAACCTGCCGATTGTCCGGCGGGGAGCACAGGACATTGGAACGGGTAAGAGTCGAGCGATGGGACTGCGGGAGGACGGATTCCATAAGGGACGACATGGCCCAGCACTTCCAGGACCCTCTACCACCACAAATACTGGCAACAAGTGCCTCGCAGTTAACTGTAGGAATATGGCTTCGTGTCTATGTCCATAGCAGAGGCAGGTTTCTCACCTTCCTTTTGTACGGCCAGTCTAGATTGGAGAAGATGACTATCTACCTTAAGATGGACAGTTATTTAGGGGGGAGAAAAAGCAAATTCTGAACTTTTAGACTGTGATGACAGAGTAAGATATGAGAGTCTCACTGACAGACATTTGCTTGTGCAATGCATTTTGGTGGAGCCGTTCTGGTTCTACGACTGTGGCTAATTCAAAGTGGGGAAAGAGGAGATAATGACTTCATATGACTGTGCCTTTGGAAGAGGAGCGCTGCCTTCTTTTAGGGCCCCGTTACACTGTTACATGGTGCATGTGGCCCAATGAAAATCTAGTTCATTCAGTCATATTCTGCTCGTCATTTATACTCAGGGTTGTTCGCTGAGCTGGTAGCGTGAGCCAGACCAAAAACAGAGTGGGGGGGATGTTTCCTTGCTGGCCCCTTGCAGGGTCTTTCCTTGAAGGAGAAGGCAGCATCACCCAGCCCTTTCAGACCTGGAGGGATGACACCTAAGGGGATGATTATCCTTAGGTTTAGCAGAAAGGATACAAATGATGCCGAGGTTCTGCAGTTCATCCTTCCCTGACAGGTTGTCCAACGGTGGCCTGGGAAATGGCCACCTCTGTCCATGGGGTAGGTGAGCCCAACATGGAGAGCAGCCTTCAGGGTGGATGGAGCGGAGATGTTCAGGCTGAAAGGCGAGGCAAGCAACCCTGGCATGTTGTGTGAGATCACCTCTGGAAGACCTCACACACCCAGGGGACATGAGAGAGAAGACACGGTCTGACGTTTGCCCTGAAGGTGGCATGTCTTGAGCATGTTGAAGTGAAGAGAGAGCAGTTGAACACAAGGCTTTGTCCCTGGGGGTGTCTGAGTAGAGCTTCGTGTCCTGTCCTTGAAACCCTTGCTTTTTTGCCCAGGTGGACGTGCACTCAGAGCAGCATAAGTCCCCAGTACAACATCTGTGAGCAGATGGTCCAGATCCGAGACGACCACATCCGATTCATCTCAGAGCTCGCTCGCTACAGCAACAGCGAGGTAAGCTCAGCGGGTTAGTCACCATAATCAGGCTCGTTACACAGAGCCTGGGAGAGGACACGTGTGGCAGGAGTATGGTCTGCCAAGGATGTACAGTGAGGAGGGAAGAAGGAATCAGGTGGAACAAACCACTCCTTGAGCTAGCAATAAAAAAGCAAGTTATGAAAGGCCCCTGCAGGTGCACAGTCACGTGCACCTGAACATCTACTGCAAAAGCTTCTGCCCTTTGGCCACAGCTCAGTCAAAATAAGAAGCAGTAAATTTTTTGCAACTAAATGTTTATTATCAGCCAGGTGGCAGAAGTCCCATGACTTGAAATGGGGGCATAGAGCTTCGAGGAAAATTCACGAGAGCATCTCTGTTCTTTTAATTACTGAATGTTGGAGCCTTCTCTGATGTGATTGTGATTGTTTTTTGCAAGTGTCTGATCCTCATTCATCACTGTTAGTTTAATGAACTGTTAGCATTCTCGGCCTTTTCCTTTTTGGCATTTCTAAGTGCTTATTTGAACTTTAAATCAGTAAAGGACTCTCAAGGATTTCAGTAGTATTAGACCATCACAAAGGAATGGGAAAGTGGAATGAAAACAGTCAGTTAGTTGCTCTGAGGTGACAGGTCAGACTCATTTTTCTGTAGGAAATAAATTGACTGCCTGGGTAAAAAGAGCCTTGCCAAGTTACACTCCTTTTCCTGAGGGACCGTATATCCACTGCGCAATTTTAGCTTGATCATAAGGTCACGGGGAATTCATTTCAGCTGGGATTTGAGAGATCTGTGGCTGCTGTTTGGCTCGGCGGAGCCTCTGCAGCAAGTTGCTGTGTCTAGTCCTGACGTGATGTGATGTGATGTTCTCCAGGTCGTCACTGGCTCAGGACTGGACAGCCAGAAATCAGATGAAGAGTACAGGGAGCTCTTTGATCTCGCTTTACGGGGGCTGCAGCTGCTGTCCAAGTGGAGTGCCCACGTCATGGAAGTGGTGAGTGTGCAACGTCCTCCTCTTCCCAGGTGAGTGTGGACGTTTTAACATGGCATGTGACAAAGACTGCGGCAAGGTGAGCTTGTTTTCACACCACCTAGCTTTAAGCCATTAACAAACACGCTAAGATCAGGCAGCTAATGACCTGAACGCCCTCTGTACCAAATGGAGAGAGCAAGCTTGATCATCCTGGACCTGAACCACGCTTTGCGGGTGCTGGGGTGTCTCTAGTGATGTTAGACGGGGAACTGCGTGACCGGGTGACTGTTCTCCTAACCTGAACACCTTGGTTAAGTACTGAAAGGTCTTTGGGATGAGTGTGGGACTTCAGCAACTAAAACTGTAATTCAAATAATGAAAATTTCGACCACATCTCAAGACAAGTCCATGGATGTCAAAAGCCCAACGTGACTGGCAACCTCCCAAAGAAACAAAACCAATATTCAGTACAGTACAGTGATAATAAAGACAGGGACGAGCACAAATTCTGCTCCCAAAGGAATGTCAAACAACTGTAGTAATGTCTAGGAAGTGTTTTCCTGGTATAGGGCCATGTTCAGTCTTTCCAGCCTGGCTTCTTACTCTTTGCAATGTTGACAGTGTCCCTCTCCATCTTGCAGTACTCTTGGAAGCTGGTTCATCCCACAGATAAGTTCTGTAACAAGGATTGCCCAGGAACAGCGGAAGAGTATGAGAGAGCCACCCGGTACAACTACACCAGTGAAGAGAAGTTTGCCTTTGTGGAGGTAGGTGCCAACTGCACAAAAGTAAGAACCAGCCAGGGCTGGTTTCCTGTCCATGTTCCTCAGCCCAGGGGAAGAGGAGGGAAGGGCATCTCACCATACTCAGCTGGTTCGTCATCCCTGTGGCCCACGTTAAGGGATTAAGGGCTCCCACATCCCTGTGGCCCTTAATTTCCCGAGAACTAAGGGGCAGTTTAAGTACTTAGGAGCTGCTGCTGGGATAGAAACACTGCACCAGTGCATGATGAGAGGAATTCTCCTGCTCTTCTTATGCTCTGTTTTTGTGCTGGAGAAAGACAGAGGTGAATCCCTATGTTGTCTTAATAACGCTGTATTAAGCCTCTCCTGACCTGAAAAGGGGGTTCAGCGCTCCGGAAAAAAAACAAGGCTGTGGGCTTGCAGAGCAGCGTGGTCTGGAGTAAGGTCAGGAGCTATGTTCAGGTGCTGTGCAACCACAAGGGATCCTCAGCCAGTCCCCAGGACCCATCAGCTTTTGATCCGGCTGCCTGTGGACAGTGGGAATAGTCTTCCGAGCCTGGCAGTGGGAGGCCCTCACACCTTCATCTTGCCTTGCACAGTCCAAGGTTGCTTGAATATTGCCTTAATTTTTGTGGCTCGCTCCCTCCTGGGAATTGTCCCTCTACTCTCCTACAAGGAAGACCATGCCCTGGTGCGGATGCACGTCTGTGCAAGCCACACAGCTACACCCACGTGTGGAGCACATGCAGTTTCCTGGGATTGTGTGTTATTAAAGGTATCAAGAGATCAGGAGTGGAAACAGAGCCTGGCAAGGGACAGGGGCCATTTGCAAGACACCAGTGGTGTAAATGCTCTCCTCAGCTTGTTGTGATCTGTACAGCTAACATCAAAAAACCCAGCCACCTAATTACTGGACCTGAGTTACTTAAGTAGAATTAATTTAGTCCTAAATTCTCTTAATGTTGGATCTATGGACCTTTTAATACAGTGGAAAAATAGCAAAACCATCTGATTTTAATTTTTGCTTCAGGTAATTGCCATGATCAAAGGTCTGCAAGTGCTGATGGGCCGGATGGAAAGTGTCTTTAACCAAGCCATCCGCAACACTATCTATGCAGCCCTGCAGGACTTTGCCCAGGTGACTCTGCGAGAGCCGCTCAGGCAGGCGGTCAGGAAGAAGAAGAACGTTCTGATCAGGTCAGTCTGTCCTTCTTGAATGTAATGCAAAGCCCATGTATTTATTTGTGTAACACATTTGTACTATATAAGCATGTGGCCCTGCGTACACCTCAGGGTATACAACCAGCCAACATACCTTGGCCAGCAGATCTTTCCAAGGTAACTTATGGACACGACTCCCCCAGTGATGACAGTATATGTCTCCACCTCAGATACTTTTCCTCCCATATGTGCACAGCAGTGAGTATTCTCATCTTGAATTGGAATCAAGCTTAGGCACTACTTTCCCTCTCCCACCCACTCCAGTGTGCTTCAGGCAATTCGGAAGACAATCTGTGACTGGGAGGGAGGCCGAGAGCCTCCAAATGATCCTTGCCTGAGAGGTGAGAAGGATCCTAAAGGTGGATTTGATATTAAAGTCCCACGACGAGCAGTAGGACCATCAAGTACACAGGTATGTAAATCTCCTTCTCCTGTGTAGGGAATTAATGGCCTAACAGCCATGCAGGACTCTCCCATCCAGTGGATAAGCAGCTGTTTCCATGGTCTGTTCCGCAAAGTTTTCACGCTCTTGTGTGTTAAATGTTGCTTTGGTGCCTAGTTCATTGTATAGTTTCCAAACCCCCCTTTTTTAGGGGTGTAATTATTTCTAACTCATAATGATGGTGGCTTATGGATGCAGATAGTAGTAGCCACCTGGGAGAAGTGTTGGTTTTTGTTGCAGAACACCGTGGCTGTGTGTGTGGTGGTGTCTCACTGGAGAGTGGTAACTGTGTGTTAACTTTCTTCCAAAGCTGTACATGGTGCGGACCATGCTGGAGTCCCTCATTGCAGACAAGAGTGGCTCAAAGAAGACTCTGAGGAGCAGCTTGGATGGGCCGATAGTCTTGGCCATTGAGGAGTTCCACAAGCAGTCCTTCTTCTTCACCCACCTTCTCAACATCAGTGGTGAGGTTATGGCAGGGGGAGACTTGAATCCAACTCTTACGTGCTCAGATAGGCAAAGGTAGATCGTCTTTGCTCCTCATAGACTAGTTCAGATTTTCCTTGATTTTTCCCAAATGTTCAACTTCTGGCTGGCACAGGCATGTTTCCGGGTACTAAGCATTATGTGAACAGGAATGAGTCAGCAATAGCAAATAGCTACAAGTGATAGTTTAGTTTCTAGGACTTGTTTTCCATCCCAGACAAACTTCTGAGCCAGCGGGCATAGAAGAAATCTTTCAGAATAACTCTGAGCCATTGAAATGTTCTCCCTGGAGCTCTAGATCAAAAGGAATGATCCCTTCTTTCTTCTTCCACTACAAAGTGCTCAGACAGCACAGATATGGTCTGGGTTTAAAACCAGAGACAGCCCAGAAAAATATTCCATACCCCAAACCAGTCTAATATGAGGCTGCAGCAGCTGCATCTTGTGCGCTTCCCTCGCTGCCGTCCCCCTGGGGGTAACATGGGTGCCCTCCTGCCGGGGGGATCTCCTCTGCATTTCAGAAGCGCTGCAGCAGTGCTGCGACCTGTCCCAGCTCTGGTTTCGGGAATTCTTCCTGGAGCTGACCATGGGCCGCCGCATCCAGTTCCCCATCGAAATGTCCATGCCCTGGATCCTCACAGACCATATTCTGGAAACCAAAGAACCTTCCATGATGGAGTAAGAGCCGATGGGCTGTGTCGGGACTATGCATGCGCTGGGGCTTGGGATTTTGTTTTGGAGAAGGGTAGGCTGGTGATGAACAGTCTTTTTGACGTGGGAGGGAAAATGCATGTTTCTTGACTTGCTGTCACCTGAATGTGTGCTGTGTGAATACCTTGTTAGCAGACGCACATGGGCGGCTTCCTGGCACTGGCACGCACTTATGCATCAAAATACAGCAGCTGGCAACTGCTCTATTCGGAGGTGGGCACAACTTGATGGTGCCGTCATCTGCATGCAGCAGTCAGGCAGCATGTGCAACCCAAGGGACGTGGGCCCTGGCTAAGGCACCTAAACACTTTTTTTTTCTATATGTGATAAGTGATGAGAGGAATTGCTGTTATGTAAGTGTAATCATGTTCATAATATCTTCCTCATTTGGAAAACTTTGTTTTCCATTTTACAGCCATTGTCAGAGCACTCTGTAGAGGGAGGGCAGGGTGAAAGCTTTTTTAAGGGCAGAGAAAGAGCAAGTGTTGATTGAACAAGTCACAGTTAGTTCAAATGCGGATCAGTTCTAGCTGCCTCCAGCAGGACACAAGGAGCCAGAGAGGGGCTGGAGGGAGTGGAAGTGACAGGAGTGATGTCAGAGAAAAGCCATTTTTTTCACCGAGCAGGGCACGTGCACTGGCTGCCGTTTATGCTGATGTATGCTCCAAAGTTAATTTAAGACATGATCCCTCTTCTTGCCCTCAGGTACGTACTGTACCCCTTGGACCTCTACAATGACAGCGCATACTATGCCTTGACCAAGTTCAAAAAGCAGTTCCTATATGATGAAATTGAAGCTGAAGTAAGTTCTCTTCATCTTTATTGTATAGAAAGAGCTCACTGGGGTCACGTTGCCCTGTTTGACAGCCCCACCCAGCCGTTCAGTGAATTTATTACAGGCACCTCCTGAAAAAAATACCCCATCAGACTGAGAAGTTTTTAAAAGATCAGAATTTCCAGAGAGCTTACAGACTTCGCTGATTAAGGGCTTCACCTTAGCTGTACCCATGGGGAACCGTGGACGCCAAAGGCTGTCAGACACTGGGGGCGTGGAAGAGTCTGTCTGATGGGCACAGGGTTATGAGACATCAAAGGAAAATGAGAAACTCGAGATCCCTGAGAGAGAAGGCTAGCTGGGGATGGGGGACCAGGACCTCTAAGAACACGCAGAAACTATAAGAGAGAAATGTAATTGCAATTTTCTGCGTACCTTTAGCACGTGAGAACTGCAGTGGGGTTTTTAGATAGTGTGACATACACGTATGTATTAAATTAGAACTCTGTGTTGAGTTGTATTGATCTTGCATGCGTAGGAAGGAGCTGCTCTGTGCTGGGTACGCCCTCACGACATCTTGTTTTTTCTCCCCCAGGTGAATTTGTGCTTTGATCAATTTGTGTACAAGCTGGCAGATCAGATCTTTGCCTATTATAAAGCAATGGCTGGCAGGTAGGAGAACCTGACTGCTGCTGATGACTGACGATACGGCTGCATCCAAATTGCTGTTAACCAAAAGGTTCCCCTCAGGGAGCAGCTGCTGCAAGTAGAGATGACAAAATAGATCATCCCTGTCCCACGGAGCTGGCTGTCCATGTCAGACCAGTGCAAATGGGGAAAATGAATTCATGGTGGCAAGGAGACACAGTTAAAAGTGAAAAATAGTAATTGGCATCCTAAGTAGCTGTCTGAATACAATTTGTGAGAGCAGCAGAAAAGCCAGCTGAGCCTATTGAAGACATTGCTTGACTTCTGTTTGTGTACCAGGCAGATGAGTGGAAGCCTCCCATCTCTTAAGAAACAGGAATATGCACTTGTCCTCACCCTAGTAAAGCAGCAGGACTTTTGTAAAAGCTAGAAGGGTACTCATTATCTTAGGTCACACATCAGACCAGCCGACTGTAGGACTTCCACGGAGTCGCTTGCTCCCTTGTGAGGAGATAGGCTCTTTGTGACATTTCCCTCTTATCGGTTTAAAGAACATGGATGAACTCCAGGGAGAGTCCTCCTCTCATGTCCCCAAACGTGAAACAAATCTTCGGTGTAACTCTGCAGGGAGTTTTGTCTCTAGATCGCATTTGGCTTTAGAGAAGGAGAGCAATCACCATCACCAACCAAATGTTCCCACAGCAGATCTTCAAGGAGGGAGCACACCAGCACCTGTCACTAGTGATATCTTTCAGCACAATCTTTTATCTTTTTTAATGTTTTAGCCATAAAAGCCAAGAATGATGCACAATGTCATGGCAGCCCCCAGATAACAACCCCTGCTCTGTGATTTAGTGGTGTAAGCAGAGTTATTAGTGTATGGAAATTTCTTGGCATTCAGAGCAAGACGAAAACAACTCTGGAAAAGACCCAGAGAGAAGCTGATAGTGTACGTTTCTTTTTTCCTCACACTGGTTCCTTTTTTCAGTGTCTTATTGGACAAACGTTTCCGGGCTGAATGTAAGAATTACGGGGTGATTATTCCATACCCACCATCCAACCGCTACGAAACTCTGCTCAAGCAGAGGCATGTCCAGGTACAGTGCAAGCAGTGGACTCCAGTACTCGTAGCTCTTGATCGATTATCCTTTTGTTGGTGGGTGGCATCCTAGTGCTGGGCTTAATTGAGGTCGATGCTGGAATGAGAAGGGTTGAACCTGTTTCTGACACACCGTGCTCATGCATGGGGTCCAAGGGAAAATGAGTTACGCTCCACGTTTCCCTCCTTATCTCTTAAGTGGTGGTAAACTCAGCTGAGGCCTTTGCATCAGCACTTTCACATTCAAGCAGATTTGGATGTTTGGTTTCAATTTATGTCTGTTAAAAAAAAAAATAAAGTACCTTTTCCCCATCTGTATATAACATGGAAATCTCTTCTTTTCCCAGTTGCTGGGTAGATCAATTGATCTGAACAGGCTCATTACGCAGCGTATCTCAGCAGCGATGTACAAATCGTTGGACCAGGCCATTAGCCGCTTTGAGAGTGAGGACCTGACATCCATAGTGGTAAGAACTGTTATTGACGAAGAGTGTGAATAGAGAGAGTAATAATACACTGCTATGGATACACAGGCAACTGTCTTCTGCTTCAAATCCCATCTACAGTAGGTTTCAGCCAGCCATGTATTCTCCTTTATGCTGATGAGTCTCTACTATTTCTATTTATGCAGCTTTAATTGCATTATTATTGGACCATTAAGTATCTGCGTAAATCATAAGGTGACGGTGAGCGGGTATATTTTGCAGAGCTCATATAAGAGAGCCCTGTAACCTGGGAGAAAGAAATCTCGACTTGAATTCCCCCTGTTGGATGAAGGTGGCTGAGACCTCCTCTGTGTGTGTACAGGATTTGCTGCCTTTGATACATTACAGGAGCATCAGAGTCAAGTAGTGTAAAATTACCAGTTTCCACCTTTGAAGGATTCTGGTTTGAAAGCCACCCAGTGCTCAGCAGGAAACAAATTAATTTTGCTTCCTGCAGCTTTAGGAGATACTGGACCAGGACCCCTTGAGTAGAAGTGCAATTGGCCTCTGCCACTGAGTTAAATTGATGTCTTTAGCATTTGATACATCCTCACCTGGAAAGTTCTCTGTCGGTGTGGGTATAAACTCATTCCCCTGGCAATTAAATCAGCTGTTTCTATTGTCATCTTGGTAATACCTGCATTTGCTGCTGCTTTATGTGCTGCAGGAGCTGGAGTGGCTCTTGGAAATCAATCGCCTGACTCACAGGTTGCTGTGCAAGCACATGACTTTGGACAGCTTTGATGCCATGTTCCGGGAGGCCAACCACAACGTCTCTGCACCCTATGGGCGCATCACCCTCCACGTCTTCTGGGAGCTCAACTTTGACTTTCTACCCAACTATTGCTACAATGGATCCACCAACAGGTGAGGAGGAAAAGCAAGGCAAGGGGACACCTGGAGACTCTTCTTTCTGAGACATCAAACCTGCCACATAAAATTCCCATGCATTGCGCTGCAGTGTTCATTCCCGATGGGATGCAACAGTTACAGTGTCAAATGAAGTTAAAGCCCACCAGCTCCCCTTGGCCTTGAAAATGTTAGCAACAAATTCAAGCAACAAGGTGGGGCAGTGATTGCAAGCGGCTGAGCTAGTTTGGTTTCGAGGGTTGGTTTACGGAGCAGTAGAGCTGTGGTAGCTGCTCATATATCGTTCCTTGCCTGCCCCAAATGAGAAGAAATCTCACCTTTGGTAGGTTAAACTGACATTTTACACCACCAAGAGATTGGGGCGGGAGTTTGCATTGCAGTTCATGTAGCTCAGGTGATTAATTAGCCTGCAGACTGTGCCATGTCTTCACTCAGCACAATTAACTGGGCTCTGACCACTTTCCTCCCCGTCTCCCGCACCCACCACAGGTTTGTGAGGACAGCAATCCCGTTCACACAGGAACCCCAGCGGGACAAGCCAGCCAACGTTCAGCCGTATTACCTCTACGGGTCCAAGGTCAGTAAATGAGCCACAACAGCCAGAAGGGGTGGATGTTGGAAGTATTTATTTAGGAAGAAAGAAATACAAGAACTAGTTCATTAACAGAATGGCGGGTGCAATGTGCAGGGTCATGTTGCCGTGTGAAACCAAAAAGCCATGCAAGAAGCAGGTTCACTGGGCTTTTGCTATTGCTTTCCCATAGTCTTCTCCATAACATGCCTACGTCAGGGGATGCTGACACTGCTCTGTGCTTGGTGTTTGCACTGAGACCAAATCACTTCCATCTAAATGCGCAGAGAGGAGAGCGAGTTGGAGCTTCTCCCCGAGGAGGGCTGCCACTTCAGGTATCCCATTTGTAGTTCGAAATGGGAATTACTTAAATACTTGTGTGTGCAAATATAGACTGCTTAATACTGACAAAAATGTCTTTTGTCAGGCTGCGATGACTGTTCGTACAGGCGTTATGAGGGCTTGGGGTGTGATGCTCAAGTGTGAAACTGCTTGAGAGGAGTTTATTTCTTGCGCACGTTGATTGATGACTCCTAAGTGAACCTACAGCACTGATGCAGATTAGCTAATGACACGACAGTCAGCCGAGCCTGGCTGTTCCCAGAGAGCTGGCTTGGTTTCTTTTAAAAAAAAAAACCCAGCAACTGAGAGTATTTTTGTCACTTGACAAAAATCTTTCTCCCCGTGACCAGTGTCCCCACCTCGTGTTCTACCCTGGGACAAACAGCCCCCATGGACACACAGACAGTCCCATTGGCAAGAGCTGGGAAAGGACATCATGAACCAAACCTCTAAGCAGGATCTGCCTTTGTTTTGTTCTCACTGAAGGCCGTGCTGTGGCAAGATGGCCCTTTTATCATCGCTGGTTTTATAGGAAAAAAAGCAGTGGGGGGAGCTATATGGACTCTCCCTGATGAAACTGGAGCTCCTCATTAGTACAGTGGTCATGGGGACTTCCAGAAGCTCCTCTCTCAGTCCGTCATTCAGCGGCCCCTCCGGCGAGCTGCTGTCTTCTCCCACTTCTTCGGGGCTGGCATCGGGATGCTTCAGCCTCGCGGCCCGGTGGCACCGTGCAGACCAGAACTGCAGGCAGCCATAAGCCAGGAGAGCAATGAAGCAGAGGAGCAGCAGGCTGCTCACCATCCACATGGAGGTGGTAGGTTCATGCTTAGAGCCGCCGAAAACCAGGGGGGTTTTGTCCAGAGTGTGGAAGGTGGTGCAGTGGTTGCTGGAGGGGTAAGAGTTCTTGCACGTGATGCAGAGGACGTAGATGGTGGATGGTGTGAGTCGGTGGAGGACGAGGGAGCTGAGGGGGTGAGGAACTCGCTCCTCGCGGTGGAAGTTTTGGCGTAAATAGCCAGCAAAGACGCTGTTCCAGTTGGGGCGGTACATGACATGGTAGTAGTTCTCTGGACAGGGGTTGTTCATGGCCCAGGAGACGGTGGCGCTGGTGTAAGTGATGTTGTGCACTTCGATGTTCATCGTGCCCCTGAAACTAGATGCAGGGAGAGGCTGAGTTTCCCAAATTCTTGCACAGGCTCAAAGGCCACTGACATCATGAAGTCTTTCCACCAGCTTTACTGGCCCTTAGACTGGAGCAAGGACTATGCCTGGCTAGCTGAGATTAAATGCTAGGTCTTGGATGGCTCAATTTACAAAAGATGAATCCTGCTGGTGCTCAGACTACTGTATCACCCTGCTTCATAACCAAAAAAACTAACTGTGACAGATGGAATAATTTATGCTCTATTTAGATTTTTTTAAAATCTCTTCTTTCTGACTAGTTTTCTATATAGGAAGCTTTTTTAGCTTTTTTTGTTTCCCATGGAATGGAAAAGATACTGCGAGTGTAATTAACATAAACTGATCATTAAACTAACTCCAGCTTGCCTTGTGAAGCTGCCAAACGATATTTTGATTTTACACCTGAATGCCATTTAAAAAGCTGCATCATGAGTAATTCACTGGTTTAAGTTGTTGCTGCATTTTCTATACCTTACTTGTTGCTTAATAGACTATAAACTCTTTCTGTTCTTGCAGCATCTCACACTGTAAAATCAGGATCTTAAATGTGAAATCTGAAGGTTGGTGAAATATAAAATCAATGCCTTTAGGGAAATACTAATATATGAATAATAAGTACAAAGCTCTCCCCTAGATAAAAGAAACTGATCAGTAACAAATTACTGTTTAGCAACAGCCACAAATCACTTCAGTACATCACTCCTGTAGATCCCCAAAGGGCTATATGAGCTTCATTGCAGGGTTCTCTCTCCCAACCGGCCGAGTGCTCAGAGCAGGAGCTGCATGCAATAGGACCGGTTTCTTTCTTTCCTTCTTCCTCTCTCTTTTAATCTAACTAACTTTCCTTTAGCTCCTTCAAGAATCAGCTCATCTTAATGACTGTTTTAACCGCTCTTACATGAGGAGCAGAACAACACACGCACCCACCGCTGAGCCCTCCCAGAGCAGCCTCTTACCTCCCCGGGCAGGTCGGCGGTGGCCCGTTGGTGCTGGGGAGCAGCGTGGCCACGGGCGGGCAGTGCCTTTCCCTCTCCCCACCGCTCGCCTCCCTCCTGCCTCTGTGAAATCCCTTCCCTGCGCGCGGCCTCGTATTATACCCGTCGGGGGCTCCGTCATCTCTCACCATAGCAACCAATAAGAAAGGATGGGCAGGCATCTTCGAGTGATTTGGGAATGTTTTCCCTAAAAGCTTTTGCCTGGGAGAAGTACGTGTCTCCTGAGGTGGAAAAAACAAGCCAGGTAGTTTTGTTCGCTGGGTTGTTTGGGGTTTTCTTTTTTTCCCCTGTCCACAGTCCCCCAGCCAGACCATCGCTGTCCCCCAGCAGGGTCTGGGCTTAGAGACACGTTGGCACATGGTGTGAAATCCGGGGGTCCGGGGCTGTGGTACCCATTGATAGTTTAGCACTCAGGGGCTTTGTCTCTAATTCTCTGATTTCTTGCACATTTAAACTACTCTTTTAAACCAAAGCCAGCGAGCAGTAGATTTTTCATCCCTAATGCTGCAGCAGTCCATTAGCTTTTTAATTTTTTTCTAAGCTGTGTGGCAGGAGTAGGAACTGGGTTTTCAAAGACCTCGACCTCCTGCTGAACTCCCAATGGGATTAAGATGGGCGCTTCGATTAATAACCTTGCCTTACAGACAACTCGGGGATGTCCCCTGTCAGTCTGGTGAGAGGGCAGGAGGAAGAGGCAAAGCCAGCACCAGCAGCTTTCAGGGGAGCAGCCCGAGTCTGTGGCCCGGAGGGGACAGAAGTGGCACTGGGGACAGATGTGGCAACGGGCCTGGGAAGGGGAGGCACTGAACAAGTAACCCGCTGCTTGCAGCCAAAATATATTTGAGAGAGGGACTTTCCCAGAAGAATTTAATGCTGATTCTGGAGTTACTCATTCCATGTTGTTGCTGGAAAGGTGCTTGCAACGTTTCAAAGATCTTCTAAATATCAACAGTGATGAGATGATGCAAATTGCATGAGGAGAGGCTATTCCAAGCCTGGGGAGTATGTGTGACCCTTGCTTTTGATTTACGTTTTGCAATTCTGGATGGTTTGGGTTTGTCTTCCAAGATCTGTATTCCCTTCTGTCTCTGTGAGTGAGCTGCAGCTGCCAGTGAGCTGAAAAATGGGAGCAGAGATGAAAGTAATTATGGGCAAGGATGGAAATGAAAGTGCTCCCAGGTGGCTTCCTGCTGTTTACGTGGCTGGGTCCTGCTTACAGGAACCGGGGGATAGAGAGCTCTTAGCTGGTCCCATGCTGAGAGTAAAGTGCATCCTTGCCTGCAGGGAGAGAGCTGGGGATACAAATCCGTGCTTCAGAAAGGTGGATTACACAAGGTGGTAATGTTTTCATGAGAGAACCACTTTCTTATAGCGCCTGGGTTGTTGAGTTTATCAATGTTCACAGTTGCTTTGAAATTAAATTTCAGTTGTTCACAAATAAGATGTGTTAGCAGGAAGAGAGGAAACCGAGGAAAACAGGAATAGGTGGATTGGGCCAGCAAAGGGTCCTGCCGCCCTTTCTCCATGCAGTGATCAGTCCCGCTAGCTCGAAGGAAACCGCAGCAAAGCTTTCAGTGGTGTTGGTGTTACCTGCTCCCAAGATCAAGCTTGGATCAGTTTACCCTGGTGATGAGCTTGAAATTCTCATTTCACAGGATGAGAAGATGCCAAAACCACGCCAGTGCCCGGACTGCTCCAGCTCTGGTGTTCCCCGTACCTGCAGGTGGACCCGGCTCTGGCCCAGCCTGGGACCCCTTGCTCCTCACTGTAGGATGCAAACCGTGGGTGCGCTCCCATAGCCAGCAGAAACTGAGCCATTTTCTGCCATTCAGACACATAAAACACAGCGGGTTGCCAAGTCTCTGACAAAGAAGCTGCAAAATTACCAGCAATCCACTACTTACTGCTCGTTAACCACTCTTAGCTCTGTAAACGCTTTAGATCGAGCTTCATTTATGTATTTTCATGAATGCTTCTGCTTTGCTTGGTGCTGCCAGACCCAGGGTCACGCCAGACTCACTCGAAATCCCTCCTTCCCTCCCCCGGTTGAATTAGGCCCCCCTTTTTTTAACGAGCGTGCAGGCAGATGTAACCTGAAGGACGGTGCGTGCTGCCGGCGCTTGTAAAAATAGTACGGCGTGTGAATGGGATGGAGCTGCTCTATTTTCTGCTGCCGCGTCTGCAGCAGCGGCACAGAGCCCTGGAGGAGCTGTGGTCGCTGCAGGAGGGGTTGGCAGCGGGCGCTGCCGATCCCCTCCGACCGCCCCCCTGGGCTGTGCTACCTGGCCTGCCGCGGCCATCGGCTTCTTGTAAATAACAGCAGTCCCTGAAAATCGGTAGTCGGTATAGCGAGGCACTGTCTGAGACGTGGAATATATACTGGCACAGCCTCTGTACACAGAATATACACAGACACAGTCTCAATACAGTATATTGAGTCTCAATACAGTATATTGGGATACAGACATGCATCCCTGCTGCATTGTGCATGTCCTGTCCATCCCAGCTAGGGAATATGGGGGTTTTTTTGCATGAAAGCCTTAGCAACCGGCTGATAGAGCTGAATATGGTAAAAGCTTTATAGGGAGAGTGAGTGTTCCTTGTGGCAAGGGAAGGAACCAGGCCGTATTCAGGCTGTTTGACATAGAGACCCTCCTCTGACAATTCTGGTCGGAATTGTTTTTCACTTTCTCAGCTGTCACACTGAAGTTAGGTTGGCTAGGAGCCTGGACGAGTCTTGGGCTGTGTGCAAGTCCTTTTTTGTCTCTAAATATATTCCTCTTTCATTAGCTCTTCATTTTTCCAAGGGGGCTCTGGCACAGGAAGCATTATCTGTCTATTATCTCTCTCTCTGATCTATTTTATCAGATAAAACCCTCTCTGCCGTCCCTCAGGTGAGCTCAGACAGGCCTGGGTGATGGCCAACAACAGGCTCAAAGACATGGAAATGATAACTGGGTTTTGTTTTGCTTCATTTGCTGCTGCATCCGTTCCAGAGCATCCCTGACAACCTCATAAGCTCCCAAGTACGGATGGCTGTCCCTAAGACCTGGGCGCAGGGTGGGACACCTGGGCTCGGTGGGACAACCAGGAGCTCTGCCCCGTGCTGCAAACCCGTCTGCCGGCACTCACAGCCTCCCGGCCCCAAACCCTGCCTGTTTGGCCCCAAACCAAAGGTGGGGCAAACCTCCACAGTGCCTTTGGCAGCTGCTGCTCCTGAGAACAGCAAAACCTCTCGAGATGGGGGGCTTTGCTCCGGCTCTCCGAGGGGGTGGGAGCAGCCGCCCAGCATGGGGGAGCAAGCCGTGCCGTGCAGCCAGCTTGTACCTTCAGCTGTTTTGTCTTAAAATACCCGCTGGTGTCATTTTTTACATCCTACAGTCTTTACCCCAAGCTGTGTATCTCACCCTTAAATGGAGTTATATTTTTAATTGCTGGCAGAGTATTATTATTAGACGCAAGCCTGCTGCTAATGTGCCGTGTGGCTCTGCGGAGCGCTCGATGAACCTACCTCATCTTGCAGACAGGCGGGGATGAATCATCCCGCTCATCTGCAGCCAATGCACGTCCTAAAACATGTCTTCTCCCAATCAGGCTTATTGCTGGGACCCCCGCTTGAGGGAAAAGCCGGCTGGAAAGCAGCTCTCCCGCCCCATTATCCCGCTGAGAGGCGAGGGAATGCTGCGAGGTGGGCGGCAGCACCGGCTGCTCGCTGCCTGAACAGCGAAATTTCGGCACCATTATGGGGAAAATCTGACCAGTTGCTCCACATCTGGGTACTGATGGTGGCCCATCTCAGGGGACCATGGCACGTGCACAGACTGAAGACCTCTCTCCTAGCTGTGTGAGCAGCAAAGAGGCTTCCACAAATGAGCGTGGATTCGTGATCCCACTGAAATGGGGACATTTAGTTCCCCCCTAGTCCGGATGGGCCACCGGTTTGTGAACCGTGGGGAAATACCAGGGTGAAGGGGCCTCAGGGAGGCTGCCTGGCTCACCCCTGCAGCACGGCACCTTCTGGAGGTGCCGGGGCTGGATGGACGCGTCGCAAAAGCCACAGCCACAAAACGCCGTGGGAGCGTGGCTGGGCTGGGCCTGGCCCTGGCTTCCCTCTGGGATGATGCTGTCGGCCATTTGGCAAACGTTACAGACGGGCATCACCTGGCGTTTAAATAAACTCACTTTAGAAAACAAACTATTGCTGGTTTTCACATGTATCAGCGTGTGTATCTAGTGGCTTTGGATCATCATCTACCAGACAGATTTTGAAAGACTTGGTTATCTGAGGATGGAGATAAAAGCCTAAGCAGGATGCTCAAGAGCAGTTCTCTTAACAGGAGCTGGCATCCAAGGAGCTTTGACAGGAGGCTTCCATCTGCCTAAATAATTTTTAAACTCTGGCCCGTACTAAGCTCAGGGCCCTTTTGTTTAGTCTTGATGGGAGAGAAGGTTCACGCATGTTGTGAATGAACGCACTACAGACCCTCCAAGGGAGCCTTTCTGTACATAGTATTATTAAAGGGGTTTTTTCACCTACCAGGACCAGGTAAAATTGCGTTTCACCAAAAGCAGGGGACTTTCTAACTGTGTCATCTTTCCCTAGCTCTTTCAAAGAGCATCTGTGAATTGTAGTAGGCAATAAGCTGCTGGACCAGAGCAGCAGGGCTGTTACAAAATGAGGGGCAATTAATTAATTGACTAAAGCAACTGACAAGTCTATGAAAGTGTAATCAACGCATCAGTCCAGTGAAATTCTATACCTGAGAGCAAAAGAAAATACTTTTCTGCTTCTTAGCAAAGGACTTCATAACCCATTAGTAACTCAAATGAAGTGCTAAAGCAAATCTCGAGGAAGTGAGTCAGAATCGGAGGACAACCGCAGCCTTCAGCTGGCTGTATTGCCATTGCTGGGAGCAGCGGTGTTGGAGGACGGACAGACCTTTATCCTGTTCTGCCGCTTCAGCACTTGCTCCCTTTCACCCCAAGCTCAGTGCATTGGTCCCTCCGCTCCCTTGGCCCCGTTACCGGCGGGGCAGGGAATCCCTGGAGAGTGGGGTCTGGGACAGCCGCGGGGACGCGAGCTCCCCGCCCGTGAGGACGCAGCGTGCCTCCGCTACACAGCGTTCACACAAGAAGCAAAGTCAGCCTTGCACGGTGCATTGGGAATGCAGTTTAATTTGTTTTCTTATCCTTGTTTAAGAAAGATCTTTTAGTAAGTAAGAGCCAGGGGGTTTATCTGTGTTTGGTTGGCAGGGGCACTACGTGCCAGAGTCTTTTCAAGAACGTGCTTTGTTGCTGTTTACTGAGGATGCTGTTGTTATAGATGTCGTGGGGGGAGACTGCAGCCCTTCTCTGCCGGGCTGAGTCATGATGCCAACACTTCCATTGCAGAGCCCGAGCCGCGCATGCGGTGTCTCAGCTAAATCTGATTTTCAGTGGTTTTTTTGCAGATCGCACAAGTGAATTAATTCCCCCTACTTCTGTTCCCCTCACACCAAATGGATCCTATAAATGTTCCAGTGCAAAACATTGCAGCAATTTCCACATTTCCAAGGTTACACTGATAGAGTACGTTCCTGGAACTCACCCTCTGTTTTCTGCTGCTAAAATTTTGCTGGGGGCCAGAACCCCAGGTACTATTCTCCCTAGACTGGGGTTTTTCACAGTCCCATGGGGATGTCTATTAAGTACAGAGGCTCATGTAGAGCTTTGCAGGATGCAAAAAAGACCTTCCCTGTCTCTCTTCCAACTGCCCTTAGGCTCAGATGCTGCAGTTCCCACTTTTCTTAATATGCCTCATTTAAAGCAAGTGCCCATAGAAAAATAAACGGTCTGGTTACCTGTATATAAGGCTTTTTGGTTTAGAAGGGGAGAATTCAGGTTTGAAGAGGCATAGGGCTAGTGAACTGAAATCCTTGATTGGGAATGCATGGGAGAGTAAATTACATCAGAAATGAAAGTGGTGTTGCTATATAGTAGGATAATAAACCTTGCGATGTGACAGTGTGTTGAGATTAGAATATGCTTTGACTGTGTAGGAAGAAAAGCAACCTCCTCTTTGCCACACTAGGTAGAAGAAATGGGAATTATCATGGGTATTGTTATTTCTCCTTCTCTATCTTAAAAATTATTTGAAATGATAGAAGATAGTACTGCGATAAGAGAATTACTTACAGGTCTGGTAAATGCTCCTGTCTAACTGTCATTGTGCTTCTAATTTCTCAGCCTCTCAACATTGCCTACAGTCACATCTATAGCTCCTACCGCAATTTTGTGGGGCCACCTCATTTCAAGACGATCTGCAGGCTTCTTGGCTATCAAGGGATCGCAGTGGTCATGGAAGAGCTGTTGAAGATCGTCAAGAGCCTGGTAATTCTGAGCCTAACGCTGGCGATGGAGAAACCTTAAGAGGCGCGGGTTGGACAGTCAGCCTGGGCTTTGGGTTCATGGTGTTCACGTCTCAGCACCTTTGTGTCCCTTGAGCCACACTAAAACACTTGCATTAATAGTGTGGTTTTCACTGTTGCCGAGGAATCCCACTGATTCCCATGGGATGGTGGAGTGAGTGATCAGCCACCCCCGTCTGGGTCTGGTGGAGCTGGCATACTGCTTGCTAAAAGCCACTGGGAAGTGATGGGGTGGGACGTGGCACTCATGGTCCATCAGCACTGCCTGTACTGCAGTCTGGGAGACCTTCAGGACACTCAAGAGTGCTCATGCTCAACACAAGAGCACTCTGTCTCACCTCCACAACCCCTGGAGAGCTGCAGGAAAGTAGAGAGCAGGCAGGAAAATTGATGAAACCAACCTTTTGAGTCTTTATAAGAAAATTCCTGCTATAGGTGAGTCTCTGTTCAAGCCATACTGTCCGTTTCCATCAAGTATTTTGAAGACAGGCTGCCAATTGCCCTATCTGTTTTCTAGTTCTCTCTTTGTCAGAAGAGAAGTCTGCCAGATGTGAAGTCTGCAGGGAAATGATCCCGTGCGGTCCCTAAGGGAACTAGCAATACACAGCATTAAAAAGGAGGGAGGGAGTGCGCAAAAACGTATAATTTTTCAGATCATGCTTTTTCTACCAAAAAAAAAGATTATTTTCATTCCTTATAAATATTTAAATTCTGTTTTGACTGCAATGACGTCGTTTTGAACTTGCCTAACAAAGCAATGTAAAACTGAGAATTTCAAGCGTGTATCCAGTTTCCCTATTGTAAAGCACCATCGTTACTGAAGATGTAATTTGTGTCACTTAGTTGAAAATACTGTAGCTGGTGTGCAAGATTAGACAGCATTCAGCACAAAGACAAAGATTTTATGTTTGGCTAAATAGCATTTAGTGCATAATCCCACATAATGGATCTACAGGATGCAGGTGTATAACTCCAAATGGCAGCAAGCGCTTTTAACTAAGAAATATACTTTTCTCTTGTCCATATGAGTTCAAAACATCAGAAACTTGTTCTACATGCTTGTAAATTCTTTTTTTGAACTCGGAGTATCTAGTGATCGTTCTTCAGGTGGAAGGAACATTTCCCGTGCTGGGGAATGACCCCTTTAGCAGCTCTGGTGAAATGCGTTTTGGGTTAGGAGCACAAGTCCAGATGGATCGAAAACTGAGCCTTGTTTGGATTTCAGCTGCAAACAATGCAAACACGGCAAGCTGTATTTTGAAGTCGAAAATCCATGCGGCTGTGATTTATTATTTGGGAGGAAGCTGTAAAAGCAGTCTAACTCCATGCACTTGGGCTGAATTTTATCTCAGAGTGATATCCAAAGTCAGCAAGTTCTTCTTGGACGCCAGCTGAAGTGTCATCCTGTGCTGTCAGATGTGGACCCTTCCACAACCAGCCTCTTTCCAAAGCGACACCAGCAGAAGCCATCATTCCAGTTTAACCTTCCTTTGTCTCCAACAGTTACAAGGCACCATCCTGCAGTATGTGAAGACTCTGATCGAAGTAATGCCCAAGATATGCCGCTTGCCAAGACATGAATATGGCTCTCCAGGTGGGTGCCACAGACAGATGCGTAACGGTTTGAGCAAGAGCTCGCCCATGGGTTGGTACAGCAATTACTCAGGCACACACTAATAATTAAACAAGGTTTGGCACCCAACATGCCAGTGTAACGTGCAGCCAGGCTCGCTGAGACACGCTTTCAGCTGCTTTGCTCTTGACACTGGAAAGTATAGGGTTCTTTTCCAGGAAATCTCCTGTTAGAAATTTCCCTTTGAACACACAGATTGACTGATAAGGGAATGTCTTCTGGTAGCTTATGTTTTGTTTTCAGGAGTTTGTAAGCTTTTGTTACTGTGGGTTCGCTGATACTTTTCAAAAGCTCTACTTAGCTGATGGAAAGATTTTTTTGCAGCATGACTGCAGTCTGCCATTGAGCTGGACGGGGAAACTCTGGCTGGTGTCCAGGAGCCAGCACCAGGACATCCATTACAGTCTTGAATCTCTTTTTTCCTCTGATTAGGAAATCCAAGGGCTTCATATTAATTACTCCCTATTTCCCAAGGGTCACTGAGAGCAGGGTAAGACACTGTGTGCTAGTTCTCCCCAGTGCCAGTCTCCGTCTATCCATTTAGCACTTACAGCTTGCAATTTGTGATTAAGGAAACATCAGGCACTGATTGTCTTTTTATCCAAGTTACCGGAGGGTGATTCTGCCCTCGCGGTTCTGACTGTCCTTCCTTGTCTTTTAAGGAATCCTGGAGTTTTTCCACCATCAGCTGAAGGACATCATTGAGTATGCAGAGCTGAAGACCGACGTGTTCCAGAGCCTCAGAGAAGTGGGCAATGCCATTCTCTTCTGCCTCCTTATCGAGCAGGCTTTGGTAAGGCAAAACCCCCTGCACCAACAGATCGTACTTGAAATTGCCAGCTCAAGAGTATAAGTGGAAAATGGGTTCTCCGGCAGAAGAGTTTGGGAAATGTTATTTTCCAGCTTCTCGTGCGCTCAGGGTCTCTCTGGGGCTGTGTTACTGGGGTCTGTGGGCATGTCCATGGGGATGGTGTGCATTGGCGCTTGGTCACTGGCATCTGGGGTTGCTGAAGGAGAATCTGAATACTGGAAGATCTAGATTTAATTCTTGGACCCAAAGCTACCCCATGTTTGTCCTTCTCAGAAATTAAACCAACTGGAGCTTATTTCTAGATTGTAAGCTCTTTGGGGCAGGGATCAACACTTTGTTATATACATATTCGTACAGTGAGAAGTAGATTTGAAGCCTCTGCTCTTTTGGGGTGCCAGTGCAATAAAAACAATCCTGATTTATTCTAATGGTGATAAGGCTAAAGCCATCCAACAGTAAGGAAACACCAGAAGAGCCGATGATATATTTGCTATGACTTATCTTCACTGACACCTTAGCTGGAGTGATGACCTGCTATTGCCCCCTGCACAAGTGTGCTGTACACACACAAGTCCCTCAGCCTCTCAGCTCATGGGATGCCCTTTCTGATATGGGGCAAAGGCTGTGGCTGAGTGTCACATATCTTCTATAGCTTCTAGTTTCTCACACAATAAATCTACTTCATAATGAATCTATCTCTCAGTGTGGCCTAAAGCCAACTGAGGAGTGTTCAACAACACAGTTTTACTTTCAAAGTGCATACTTCATGTCATAATGGTTTTGGCAGGGTTGTTTCAGTTTTTCCACAAATATTTCAGAAAGACTTCCCTAGCATAAGATGGGATTTCCAAGCAAAGACAGAAGGTTTGGTTCAGAGCAAGACCAGAAGTTCAAAGATTCCAAGTTTTATCCAACCATAGAGCACAGGGAAAACTGAAAATCTCTGCGTGTCCTCAAAATGGATATTTCTACCCTTGCCTTTGCATTTTAACCCGAAGTGTAGAGACTTTTAGATCCTGATACGATGTATCAAACACATTCAGTAAGCAGTAGTTGCCTAAGATTAAGAACACTAGAGAGATGTATATCACCTAGCAGCTTGGCTTTATTTTATAGAATGGCCAGATTTGCCAGCTATATCCTGGCAATTTCAGTTCCTTTTGTGGCTTCGTCACTGCTTTCTGCTGTTCTCAGTGTTGGATTTTATGCTAGATGTACTGCATTTGCCTGTTCCGTCCCATCTTTAAATGGACACTTAAGGGACACATGGTGGTTTCTTTTAGAAATCCTTCATTTCGATGCAAAAACGTTCCTCCAGTCCCAGGAGCTGTACATCAGCAGGATACTGGCATTTTAGAATAGCAGAAAATAAAGAAAAGAAGAAGGTGAGAATTTGGGGAAGGCTTTAGGAAGACTGCCCATCAAAATCCACATCTGCCCACTTTCTGTGCCAGCCAGACTCTCCCTCTCTGATCCCCAATTTTTCCATATAGAAACAGAATATAAAGCCATTTTGCACGCAGTGGGCACTGGTTCTTGCTCACTGGAAGATGTCAGATGCGTAGAGACATCACGTAACAAGATTTTCCCTCTAATGGAGCTCTTATGCAGCCAGAGCAATCGCTTTTACGGTGCAGTTATCTTCATAGCTGTCAGAACGATCTAAGGCTGGTGGTGTTTGCTGGCAGAGACTGCTGAAGATGCACAGTCTGCTCCATTCTACCCCCTTTTTATTGTTTAAATTTGAGGAATGAGGGGTTGCTTGGGACTAAATTTCTACACAGAATTTTTACTCACAGGTAATGGGCCTTGGGGAGGAGATCTATTAATAACATGGCTAATTTGGGGGCAGTTATCAGGTGAACGCAGGCTGCAAATGGTGAAAATACTCCCTTTATCAGAGCAAAACAGCAGTGAAAGAACGTTCATCAAGGAACTAACAGTGTTTTGCAAACAAAATAACCAAGGTGATAGGCACACACCGGCAGCATCAGCATCTCTCTGCCCATGGAGGGACCCCAGGCTGTTCCTGTCCCTCCAGCACTGTGTCACAAACTGCACTCCCACAAACTCGCTCTCATCCCAGCGTCCATGTGCCGGCACAGCCTCCTGCAGCTTCATGCTACACTGTCCTCTCCCTCTCGGCTGGAAGGGGGGGTATCCACCCGTGCATCCCAAACAGACCCAGCCCAGTCATTCCATCTGGCCCCCGAATATTTTTTGCTGCGCTGTCATGACCTGCTTTCGAGTGTGTCTAAATCTCTACAGTAAGCTCAGAAGTGAAAGCATGACCAAGAACTAGACTTCCGTAGGAGCAAACGAATGCCTTGTTGTGACGCAATGCCTCTGTGTTGAACAGCTTTGGTTTCCTTGCTGCTGTTTCCCATTGCAGACTCGTATACGATGTATTGTCAGCCATCGCTCCTCAGTCTCCACCTGCCTATTTCTAGGTTTCTCCTCCTTGTGCATCTGTGTTTGGGATTATTTTTTCTCAAGTGCATCGGCATGCGTTCTCTCGGGTGGCATCTCATGATGTTATTCCTCTCTGGACTTCTGTATTATTCTCCCTGGTGCCTACACCACTGGGATTCTGGTCTGATGGCACTGGCTGAGAACACCATATGAACAACCAAATAATTTCAGATCAACTTATTATGTACCTATTTGCAATAGTATATTTGCATAAAAAACGCATCAGTGTATTTTACATGTACACATCCTAAAATAACTAAGCCAAAGGGTAATTTCCACCTGGGCACTCTCTGTAAAAACAAACTGCAGGAACTCATCGGGGTAAGATGAAACTGAAACCTCCATGTTCTTTATCCTCTCTTACTTGCAGCGTTAGTAAGTGGGATGGAAAATAAACATAAAGCTCTGGCCTTGTACAGGCAGGAAGTACCTTAGTGGAGTTAAGGAAACTTCCTGGTGAAGTTGAGAGGTATTTCTTCTAGTTTTAGTTCATTTAGGTTCAAGCTGTTGAAGTTACTACTGAGATGGGTTGGATTTGTATAGATGCCATGGACATGAATTGTTGTAGTGTTGCCCAGGTCCCTGAGCCATACACTCAACCCCTGTAGGTATTTTTTAACTTACTTTATCTTTCTTTCTTCCTGCCTCAGTCCCAGGAAGAAGTTTGTGATTTGCTGCATGCTGCTCCCTTCCAAAATATTTTGCCCAGGGTCTACATCAAAGGTAAGAAGCTGAGAGGGAAGCAGTGGACAGACTCAGAGGTCTCTGCCCAGAAGCTGTTTCTCTCTCATTTCTGCTGAGGATTAGTTCTGGCCCTGCTTCCCCCTCAAAATAGATAAGCGGATACAGCCAAAAGTCAGGTGGAAACAAACGCCAAGGGTGCATTTTCTGTAGCCTAGTTACAGGCTGAAACCTTAGTCAGTTTGGGGGTTCCCTGAAAGTTTTAAAGCCATTTTGCAGCCTCTTTGGAGAATGACAGCATGAAATGTCCGTCTCAACAGGAGTTATCAGTAACAGGAACATGCTTTTGGACATGTGTGATGAAGCTGCTGCTGAGGCTGCAATCGCACATCCCTCCCCTCTCTGCATCACTGGTTCCCTCATTTGCTGTCGGTTTGGCTCACTGATCCAAAGTCTCGTTGGATGGTTGCTGGGGGGCAGCTCTGAGCAAACTCGGCGGAAATTGCGGGTCTCCACTTCCTCCTCTCATTTCACTGTTTGCTGCTCGCTTGACAGAAGGAGAACGCTTGGAGGTGCGCATGAAGCGTCTCGAAGCCAAGTATGCCCCACTTCACCTGGTTCCCTTAATAGAGAGGCTGGGCACTCCGCAGGTAAGGATTTCATTGAAAGGGATGGCTGTTGAAAATTCATAGCACTCCCCAGATGGCCTGTTTGGCCTTGGGAGAGTGATCCTTTTTTTATTTTTTTATTTTTTCTAAAACATCAATCGGACGAGAAAATCAGAATCCTTGCCCTAGCAGACGCTTTGAAGAGAAATTTGTGAGTGGGTCCAGAGATGTTGTGTTGCTGCCTCTGGTCTGGAGAGCTGTCGGGGAGCTGTAAGGCAAGTGTGCTAGAAGCCAGCTCTGAAGAAAACCAACTCCGAAAAACTCTTCTCCATTTTAAAAAGATGGAGAATGGCTGGGGTGGTTCAAGGGGAAGCTTTGCAGGGCTGTCCCTGACTCAACCAATTGCCATCACTTTTGGGGATCCCATTTCAGGGCTGCACTGTGGTATATTTTTAAGCTCATCCCTGTCAAGGAATACATCTGAGAATGGTTTCCCTCCTAGCACATGCTTAGAGCTTCAGCACATGCTTAAAATTACAGCTCCATTTAAGTGTTTTCTTGAGGTGGGTCTCAGCTTGGAAAAGATCTCTTGTGCAGAAATTGAGTACTGTTAAAAATATCTCTGTAGACTGATCAGTGTAATGCGCCAAATTTGAGCTCCATTGATACCAATAGCCGAACTTCCATTGAGTGCTTAGTGGGGTTGATGGGATAAAAATCATTCAAATTATTAATGAATCAAGACCATTTTTCTATAATTACCGCCGAGGTAATGGAATGGACACTCAGTTGTATGAGGTGACAGATCTATGGCAGGCAGAAAGTTGTTAATTTTTTGTCTTGTTTTTCTGATGGATCAAGGACATTTTGAACTTTGCTTCATTGGCATCCATATGAAACAAAAAAATTCGGCCATATAACTGAGGACTTTGTCTTACTTTGTAGACACTTCTCTCGTTTCCCATCAGCTTCCTTTTAAAGGAGACACTCGAGAAAAAGAATTCACCTCTGTGTTTTTGTGTCTTTGTGTTGGTCTTTCTCTCTCTCCTTCTTTCCATGCAAACTCATCATTGAAAGCTGCTATTAGAGTCCACTCGTTGCTTATCTCTGCCATAGTTACGATGATGATGATGAGAACAAAAGGTATTTCATGTCCCGCTAAAGATTAATTTTTCTGTAAACTGTTCCCATATTCATCACACAGTTGGGTACCGGATCTTTTTTGAGCTCAGATGAACACAAGAGTCGCTTTCTTTAGGTACCTCCATAGCTTCTAAGCTTGCTCCTTATGCGGTTTTGGACACGCATTTTGGAAATGCAGTTTTGGACACAGGCCATATGGGATATTTTTCCTGCAGAACGCATAAGTGCCTTTTAGCAATTGTCCAGAATCTGAGCAGAAGTTGCCTGCTTGATGCCTCTCCCAAAAGGTGGCCCTGTGCATTTCGTCTAATGACGTGCTGTGAAGGGGCTGAGCCAGAGGCTGCTGTAGTTAGTGGGGATCTATCAGTCCTTGCAGGCTTTGGGTACTTGCAATCTTGCCAATTAACAAGCTGTAAAAGAGGTATGGCACAACTGGATTTGTGCAATGGCAGGAAACCTGTCAGTGACTGTTGTAAATAATCGTTTTGCATTGGGAATCCAGAGGCAGTTGTTTGCTAGGTGATTCATAAAGAACCGGGGGGTGGGGGTGTCAAAGTGGTTCATTAAAGGAATCCTCTCCCTTTTAATGCTGATCATAGAGGTTATTTAGTAAGAGATTTTCAAAAGTGCTTAGTTAATCTAATTTTTTCATTGGAAATAATAGGAGCCTTTCATTTTGAAGACAGAAGGAATAGTAGAGCCAGCGCAGTGGCATCCTTCGACAATTTACCTAGAGAGCACCCTTCCTCTCCTGATCGTAGAGACCAGTGGGACCCCAGACAGTGAGGCAGATCTGGCCACAAGACTCATAGCTCTCCAGATGCCTTCACCATGTTAAATATCTACCTGACCGTAAAAATAAGAGACTGGTCTTAGGGTGATGAATTTTAGAACCAAATTCTGTCTGCGAATGTGTGTAACCGAGTGGCACTACATCCTTTGAAAGCCAGGTACATCCCTTTCTAGAGTAAGGTTTCCTCAGAAACAGAATACTAAGATCATCGGACTAGTTTGTTCTCAAAAGTACTTGTTCTACCACTATATCTTAGCAAACAGTAATGCTAACACCTATTTTATATGTGAAGTAGCTTTACTTCTTCTCTGTCCCCATTTTGCCATCATGGACTAGTGTGTGCAGATACTAATCTGTACCCATAAGAGTTTGGAGCCGGGGAGGAAAGTGTACAGCCTTTAGCTATAAAAACAAGCTGGATAAAATAAATCTTTACTTGCTAAGCAAACATATGCAAGTGAAACTGGTGATATCATTCCTGCGTTTAACAAATCTAGGGATCCCAGACCCAATCTGGCCTCTGCACAGCAGTACAGCTTTCCCTTAATATTTGCTATTAGTTGAACATTAATTGATCCAAGGTTCCCAGAACGTCCTTGAAATTGTGGCACAAGCAGGAGTTTTAATGCTTCTAATGTCAATAGCCACCAAACTAAAAATCCTTTAGGTTACAGCCAGCATAAACTAATAGTCAGGAAAGGGGACATGCAGGCACATTCATGTGTTTTTGAATGGAATAAAGATCACCCAAGTAAACTGAGCATAATTCATGTTCTTAATGTCTGGCCAGGACATGTGCCTGCCCGTTGTAGCAGGTGCTCTGAGCCCCCACCGTGATTCTGGTCGGGATGACGTTTTTATAGGCATTTACAGGGAAGCTGGAAATGGAGCAAATGCTTAAAAACTGCTCAAAGCTCCGGGAAGTCCTCTGGGATAGGCGGGCAGTCAGTAAGCGTCACGCTTGCTCTGCATGCCTCTGCCAAAGCGGTGAGAAGGGTAAAAGGCTCTTCCTGAGGGGTCGGGGTGCCGTGGCAGCCGCTCGCCCACCGGGGTGAGCACAGCAGAGCCGGAGCCTCCCACAGCCGCGGCACAACTCGAACAGCACTCGGCTGCCCTTTCCCCTGTTAGTTTTGGCAGCGCCGCCAAGAGGAGTCAGTAATGCTGCTGGAAATGGCAAGAAATGGGGGAGCTGAGAGGATACCAGGGCAGCGAGCAAACTCCACGCCTGCACCCCAGCCCCACTCAGCGAGCTCTGTGGGGTCGGTGCTCCCCTGCTGGGGGGAGGCCTTGCTTATTTTTTTAAAATTCCCCCCACTTTTTTTTTTGTCTTTCTGGGGGAGCAGTGGGGCTGAAATGAAGTCAGTTCTCTTTTAATTTCCCTCTAGCGTGCAAGCCAAATGAACTCCATCCAGTGGGGCCATTCCAGAATTGTACATGTGATTCTGAGTGGGGATGTCACAGAAATTCTCCACACACGTAAAGCTTCCACATTCCATTTGACTTATAAACTGCAGGTTTTCCAGTATTAAGGTTCCGGTGGCTTCTCATCTTCCTCAGAGCTTTTTAACCCAAACTACAAAAGAAACCAAGAAAGCCATAGGCTATATCTACATGTTAAAGAGATGATGGCAATGGGAAGTGTCCTGGGACGCCAAATGTCCCTGTTCTCTCCTGTTTTATTTTCATAATCTGCAGAAATCATGAAATTAAACCCAGCAACACTGAGTAGCACTAACAGAACAGAACAGCATACTAGCAAAATTAAGGATCAGTATTTCTGATCAGAGCTTTGCCTTCAACTTTTGCTTTCTGACGTACATAGTTATTTCAAAAAGATGCTTAGTTTGGTGAAATATAATTAGGCACCATATTAAGTCTTCTTCTGTTTGAGGGATGAGTATTCTCTGGTGGGGAGTGCCATGGGAGCAGCCATCAGAGGTAAGGTTGGACCTTGCATGGGATTTGTGTTAACTTGGAAAGAGCCGGGGAGACCGGGAAGCATTAAGTCCAGTGAGAAGGTCCATCTGTATTACGTTGTCACTTCTGTTTCTTTGGTTCTCCTCCTCCTCAGCAAATAGCCATCGCCCGGGAGGGTGACTTGCTGACCAAGGAGCGGTTATGCTGTGGGCTGTCCATGTTCGAGGTGATCCTGACGCGAATTAGGAGCTACCTGCAGGACCCGATCTGGCGTGGGCCACCCCCAACAAATGGGGTCATGCACGTGGACGAGTGCGTGGAGTTTCACCGGCTCTGGAGTGCCATGCAGTTTGTGTACTGCATCCCCGTGGGCACCAACGAGTTCACTGCAGAGTGAGTGTCCGTCGGTCAGTTCTGCCGATAGCACCACTCACGAGCTAGTGGGGCCGGCAAGCCCCTGAGATGCCCTCAGCTGCAGCAATAGCCTCAGCCAGTGTAGAGGTAGAGGGGGAACACGGGTCCACGAGGAAAGGACTTTGTTGTGCATGGATATGAAGAGATGCCCAGAGAGCTTTCTATCTGAACAGCTGGGGAAAAGAGCAATGTAAATGGACATGCCCAAGGTGACATGCAGGAGGAGATGGGTAGATGGGCCAACAACCCAAGTCAGAGGCTAGGTCCTCATCCATCATACCCTGTGATGCACCCTGCACAGCCTGGCCCTGGTCTAATTCTGCATATCTCCTCCTGAGTTCATTTTCTCTAGGTCCACACCCACTTTCTAGGATTAGGACTGAATCTGATTTCCCTAGGAATTCACCAAGGAAAGTTCCTAGTGCCATGGTAGGACTTCTCTTACCTAACTCTATCCTGTCATCTCTCCCCATCCCATCATCCTGTCCTCCTTCCAGGCAGTGTTTTGGAGATGGTCTAAACTGGGCAGGTTGCTCTATCATTGTTCTCCTTGGACAGCAACGGCGCTTTGACCTCTTTGACTTCTGCTACCACCTGCTGAAGGTGCAGAGGCAGGACGGGAAGGATGAAATCATAAAAAATGTGGTAAGTTGAAGGGTGAGGTCCCAAAGGACCCAAACCAGCACACTTCTCACTATGCTTTCTGTCTTGCTTTGTCCAAGCTCATAAATTACAACCATGCCCAGTGTTAGCCTTATTCAGACTGGACACACTCTCTGTGAGATTTCCGTCCGCAGTCTCAGCAGAGAGGCCAAGGTTTTAATTGGCTTGACAGTCAAATCCTTTTTCTCCCAAAGCTTTTACTTTCTTCCTGGGGTTAGGAAGCTGGAGCAGAGAAGCTGGTATTTCCAGTAACCATCCTGTGATCTCAGTGGCTTTATCAATAAGCAGCTGGGAGTCTAGACTTCAGATCGGTTAACTTAGGACCACTCACTGACCTTGTTAATGCTCTGCCTTGAGTCATCAAACCCTATAATGAAGTGAGTCACCGGTCCCTGGGAGGTGCTAAGTGGAACTGTAACACGTGTTATAGCTGCTTTGCTTTAGAAGGGGTTTCTCAGCAGCAGGGCAGATGTACTGGTACTTTCTGGCAGGTCAGATGATGTAAGAGTCTCTTCATCTGCTGTTTTTCTCCCTCACCATTGTTCCAGCCCTTGAAGAAGATGGCCGACAGGATCAGGAAGTATCAGATCCTGAACAATGAGATATTTGCCATTCTGAACAAGTACATGAAGTCGGTGGAAACAGACAGTTCCACGGTGGAGCACGTGCGCTGCTTCCAGCCCCCGATCCACCAGTCGCTGGCCACCACCTGCTAGTGCGGACACGGACCCCGCACGGGTTGGGAAGGGAGAAGGGACTGAACCCAGAACAGCTGGGAGGGGTAAACTCAACGGTGTGAGACCTGGCAACAAAGTAAGACTGGGTATGCCTACTACACACGAGGACGCATCTTCCCATCCGGCCCTGTTTGAGTGCATGTTCTTCTGTACCATCCCTGTGATCGGTTTTACTTGTAGCTTTCAGACTTGGGGGTGGGTGGGGGCGGGCGGGCAAAATGTGCTTTTCTTCCATGAAGTGGTCCGGTTTTTCCCTGTGATTCATCCAGTCGAACACATCACTCTGAAGCCATACTGCAGCCCCACGTGTGGGGGTCCTGGTGGAAGAGCTCCGTGCTTCCACGGCACTGGGAGCCCGCTCCCACTGCAGAAGCAGTGGGGTAAATTGATCCCCGCCGTGCCATGTGCCACCAACCGTGGAGCAGGAGGGTCTGAAGACAAGCCCCTGATCCACTCTTTGGGGGAAGAAGGGATGAAGGCAGGACGTCACCTGTGGCAGCACCCTGAGGATCAAGCGCCGGGCGCAGAAGAGCCATGCTGGGCTGGTCTGGGATGGCTGCGTGCCCCAGGCTGGGGCTGGCTTCGTGCTCTCTGCCGAGGCGTTGGCTTTTCTAGCGTCTTTTACAGGGAGCTTTGGCGCAAGGATTTCACAATAGCAATGATGTAGTTGCCAAATAACTCCTCGACACTTCATAACTGGGGAAAGAGAAAACAGCCTGGCTTTTTCCCTGCTATGGGACATCCACTTATTTAATGCAAAGGGTTCTCCCCCAAAGACACATCTTCCATGGACTAAACAAGATTTCTTACGGACTACGGAAAAGGCTGAATGTGCACTTTGAATTTGAATGTGCACTTGACCATATTAATTTGGGTGGAATTAATCACTGGTCCTGACAGGAGACAGGTGTAGCTTCCTTGACCATACGTTGTCTTTGATCTTCAGCCAAGGATGAGAGCTGGGATGTGTAATTTGCGTAATGTTCTGGGATGCTATTTTCCCTTCTTTTAGTGGCACAGCGACCAAATATCTTTCTTCAGAGAATGGTGACTTATCAGCAGGGCTTAGGAAACTTCCCATCCCTCAGAAATGATGTGTTTGTTTAGAAAAAGTAAAATACAGGATGAGCATTAGAAAAACCCAGAATTTTCCAGGCTCAGAAGCATTCAGAGGGAACACTGGAGTTTCCCACTCAGCTAATCTAAGATCCCTGGATATTGAGAACAAATTCAGTAGGAACTTCAAGGAGAATTTTGTAACTCATGGTCTTCCCCGCTTCCCCTCAGTAGTATCATTGAAGTGATACAAAACTTGTGCTTGAAGTTAAAGGAGATCAAACCACATGCTCCAAGAGAAAGTGATGCTAGCCTCACCACTGGCCATATTTTAATTTCTCAGCTTTAGCCAGGTCACAGCAGATAATTGCTGTTACAGTATACAGATGTGATAATATGTATTTCTTCCCTGCATTTCATCATGCCTTGTAAACTGCATGCTCTTACAGATGTTAAAAAGGCAGAGCCTGGGCATTTATTCTCTCGGAGGGAAGGTCTAATTAATCAGTAGAAATGTCCCAGCTGGAGTATTTTGTAGTAGGAAACAACAGCCAGCGCACTGCTATTAGCAAGAGGAGATCTTGCTGGGTGGGATGGATTTGTTCTTCCAGCCACTCACCACCTACTCCCTTGATAATCAATAAACACCCCACACATGAAAAGTGCTGGACGTTTTCACACCTTGAGTTTCCTTTAATTACTGCGACAGACATTTAAACTGCAGGGAGGAAATTGTGCGGCACAGTAATCTGAAAGTAAAATGAAATCGCGGGAAGCCTGGCTGGAATCCTTGAGAGACAGGGAAGGACCCAGCCCGGCAAGGCCAGTTGTTCCCTCTGTGTCATGAGGAAGAGCAGCAGAAGAGCGTCTGGGACCTGATGACACCGCAGGGCTCTTGCTCTCTATTTACTCTTCCACTAAGGATGCCAGTTCTGGTTTTCCATCATTTTCCAACACTTCTACACTACTGGAGCGAGGGTATCTACAGATATATATTTTTAAAAGGAAGAGGAGAATCAAGCACTTTATTTTTTGTGGAAAACAAGATACAAGGAAGCTAGATCCAATCAAGATCCTATTTTTCCTGACCTAAATAGTAAGTGCTTGTTATTTTGGTATGAAAGTGTTGCTGAAAAGGTGGCACAAGTCCCTGTCTGGCTCTCGGAGCCACCTCTGGGCACAGCACAAATTAAATGTCCTACTGCGTCTGAGACATTATGGGATGTTGAAGCCTTCTCAGAAACCAGCATGAGCAAGAAGTTAACACAGAAGGATGAACTGTACCACATGGCCCAGTCTCAGCTACCTAGACAAAACAGGATATGGTAAGGTGAATTTTAATGGCACTTTTCATCTGTTTAGGTCTGGAGTGAGTCATGAAATATTTTACCTAAACATGAATAACACTTTACATTCTTTTGCTGTAGTTTTGCCATAATAATTCTCTGAAACCCCGCAAAACACAGTTGCGTGTACTTGAAACAACAGGTAAATGAAATCTTTTTGTTGCCCTCAGATTTGCTGGCAAAAATCCCTTCGGATTCCGAGGGCTGAAATGTTTTGAACAAAACGTCCAAAGTGCATGAACAAAATGTAGAGTGTTTTTTTGACTGTAGAGTGTATGCAGATGTTTTGCCTTGTTGCTCAAGTAGTATGAGATATCAGCTAGGAATAATCTTATGGTCTTCATTTCTGAGATTTGATGTTCTTGTCCTTTTATTATCTAAAGGATGCAAATAGTCTTTAGCTTCAGTTCTCTAACCCTCCTTGATTGTATATGAGAAAGAGATCCAGGCTTAGGTCTTTAAAGAACTCCAGGAAAATGGATATTTTTTTTTCCTTCTGTCCTTTTTTTCATGTCACAATTGTTATTGGAAACAGGCAGCACATTTGTAACAGTCGGGCTAAACGGTAACAGGTTGCCCCAGGGTCAGGCATACTCTCCCCACTTGCAGACTTTCCGCTGAGTTTGGGCGTCTTCCTTGCAGATATGCTCTAATCCTTGAGTTTTCGGCCTTTTACAGTCTGCAGACCCCTAATTTATTTTTTCCTAGGGAAATGAGGACCCCTGTCTGGATGCTTTTAAGTCCACTGACCATGGGCTTGCTTTTTTCCCTACATTTTCCTGCTTACTCTGAAGTAGTCTGCAAACTCCCCAGGATTTACCAGCCACCACTTGGAATGTCTACTTCAAAGACAAGTTGTTGGCTCGATACAGGAATTACGGGGGGAAGAAAGGGTGGCCTGTGTCACAAATGAAGTCAGACCAGGTTATTTTAACGTTCCCTCCGGCTTTGACATTGTAAAATGTGACTATTGGCAGTGCACAGGCCTTTCTTGGATGATGCTACACTTGACTTTCAATGATACAATAGAAAGGGGAAGCAAACTAGTTCAAGCTCAGCACTTCAGTGGTTTTCCTTTTAAACTCTGACAGCACTTACTAGCATTGAACAACACGTTAGTCCTTTTTCTCCTGCATTACTCCAGTCCGGTAGGTTCATGTGTGTTTGAGAACAAAAGAAAAAAAAAAAAAAAAAGAGAATTGAAGGTGTAAAAAACCAAGGAAATATTCTCAAAAACTTGTCAAATGTACCATATTTGTATGAAAAGCTGCTTGAGTTATTTTGTACAATGAATTTTATTTATGGTGAGGTATATTTACGCTCGTGATCTGATAACAGTGTTAAATTTTTGATCCATATTTGCTATGCAGCTGAAGATGATATTTTGGTTTTGTATTATTATTTTTTGCTGTTGTTCTAAAATTCAGCTAACAGAAGCTGCCATCTCCATTAGAAATGCTTCTGCAAGAGTAAAGCATCTGGTACATGGTGATATGTCCCGTAACACAGCAACCAACAGTGTGTACAACAAATGTGGGATGACTTTTGTGATGAAGAGAAATAAAAATTGGGCTCATTCCTGAAATGGGCAGACTTTACCTTGTGGTGTCATCATTGTTGTGATAACTATTATTTAGGGAGAGCCTCCGATTGCACCTGGCACAAAGAAAAAGCTAAGGGGAATAACAGCAGCATTTTGTTGATAAAAATGTTGAGCTTTTGTCAAAACCAAAGAAAAAGAAATTAAGAAACTGTTATCAAAACTAAAGAAAAAAATATGAAGCTTTGTGGCCAACACCAAAACAAGCAAACAATTTTTCCTATCAAAAACGTGATGATTTTTGAGAAAAAACATCCTTCCACGACAAATTTTCACTTGAAAAACATGTTGTATTGTAAGAGGGCTGGGGGAGGAAAAATTACATAATTATTTTTAATAGAATTTGACTGGCCTTACTCAAAACAAAGCTAAATTGAGGAGCTAATTTCCTCTCATTACCACAGCCTTGTCAATTCAACAGGGACCTTTTTTATTCCAGTAGACTCTTCCTTGCTATTTTTTTTTTCCCAAGTTTCCATTTGAAACCATTCATAGGTTTGTGTTAAAAGCATCCGAGGAGCAGCCGTGGTTGTTGACCGCAGAAGCGGCGGTGGGGAACGAGAGGAAAAGACCTTCTGGGAGCTGAAGAATTAGAGTGAAACGACTGACGTGGCTGTATAGGAGCTGGAGCACCTGTGCTTCATCAGCTCTAGACAAAATACTGTAGCTGGTGTTCCCTTTCATAGCTTCTTCCCAAGGTTTCCTTATGGGAACAGCTTCCTAGCTTAAGAGAAATAAAAATGTAATGATTCCTCATGTAAAATCGAAAGTGGACTTTACACCGTGACCAGGCAGCTCTCTTGGTCTTTCCGATGTGCTTTGAGTCGCGGGGCACAGGACGTGCCTGCAGCTTTCCATGTAACACGCTGCTGGGGAGGATTATTTGCTTGGTAGTTGAAAGTTGCCCAATGTTTACTGATTTCAACATGGCTCTGCATCGGGGAATGGCAAAGAGGAGACCGGGACTTTCTTCCTGACTCAGCCACTGATACTAGGCAGGTTGTTGGTTTTCATCCTTTCCTCCATCAATATTTCTCTTTTCTTCTTCTTTTAAACTAATTTTAGCTGCTGTCTCACGAATACCCCAGTACTAACACCAGCCTTAACACCTAACTAACACCTGCAGGGCCTCACCTGGAGCCAGAAGCAATACTATCAGGGTACAATTCTGGACAACCGACCCTAAGGGACCAGCATCAAAGATAAAGGCTGACATCTTTCTTCTTCCTAATCTTTCTAAATAGGCTTACGTCCTCTGATGAAAGGCACTCCGCCAATGCAAAGAACAGTTCATTAATGATTGTTTCATTCTTTCAAAAGCATAACAAACTGACCCTTTCTGTGACCCCTTCTGCAAGCCAGGAGTGCCTTTCACATCTAGTTCTGCTTGATTTAGAGTTCTGATGCAAACAGCTGGCAGATAAGAGGTCTGCAAACAAAAGATCTGCTGATTACATGTCACTTCACCTAGTGGCACCCACTGCTGCCCTGACGACTTAACGCCTCCATGGCCTGCTGAACATCCACCTCCTGTCCATCACCACCCCACCGCTCCCGCTCAGCCAACATGCATGGTTTATGGGGCCACAGTGACCTGGATCGCTGAACTGATCTGGATAAAAAAAATTTAACCACCCTGGGAGAAATGAGTTGGGGTGCGTTTTATGACCTACTGACCCTGGATCACTCAGCTGCCCCACAGCCCAGACCCACAGGTGCGTGCACTGGCACAAGGAGGGCACTGCAGCAGAGGCAGGAACCCACCATGGGTGTGATGGGCTTGGGAACTCTCCGTCGTGGTGGTGGTGTCTAAACTCTTGCAGCACCAAATGACAGCCGCAGCCACCGCAGACATGGTTACCTTGAGATGGGCTGAGTTAAAAGCTGTCTGCTCAACAAAGCCCAGTCTTTCAAGCTTTGAGCATCCTTTCATGTAGTGCTGCAATCATCTGAACACCAGGCAATTCCCTTCACCCCTACACAATCAGGTCACTGTCAGAAAGAGAAGGATTTACCCTCTCTTTGAATCAGCAAACAGCTCCTTGGAGCCCTCCAACTATACAAAGCCACAGCAGAATATTGCAACCCTGTTCCGAAAGTTTCCACAGGAACTGTGCCTACCAGACATCCAAGGGCAAAAGTTTCCATTACCTGTTAGCAGGATACTTCCACCATTATTTGTAACACAGGACAATTGATACCCAGTATTTTTCCATCATTTTTTCCAGACCGCAAGAGATGAGCAGAGAAGAGCAGGGGAAAGAAAAGCCTTTTGATGTTGCTAAAGAGGTTATTTGCATGCAAAGCTGTCTTGCTCTACCTGATGGATTCCAGTCAAGTATTTGGCCTGGAAACCAGTATTTCAGGAGGAACTGCATTGTTAGAAGATGAGATGCTAAGGAAAACTCCCTGATTTCTGATGAGTTATTTTTAAGGGAACATCTGATGCGAGTATCAACCAGTGAGGTCACACCTTGGAGCTGAATTCCCTTAATTACAGGCTTCCCATTAAAATGAGGACATGAACCAATAACAGAGGCACTGGTTGCATCCCTGCTTCATTGTTATCAGTCTGAACTCGCCCTTGACTAAGCGTAGTAGGCAATTCCATGCCGGTCCTACCTGGCTTTTAACTCCCATAGTGCCACACTCAGCCTTGCTAAATCCAACAAATGCAACTCCTGTGACGTGGTGATTTTATACGCTACACCCCCGCAGCCCCTGCGCCAGAGAGAAAGAAATACGTGGCACTTGTGTCCCATGGCTGACTGCAAGGTCTGACTGAAGCTTCTCCCACGGTGATGGCAATTAAGCACGCTCTTCCCTGATGCCTGATAGGGTCAGCTCACGCTGCGGCGTCCCCTCCTTTTGGGACACCTTCCCAGAACTGAGAACAGTTTCTCTTGGAGATCTCACCCCTTGTCAAATCTGGCAAAAGCGGCCAATGGGGTCAAATATTTTTGGGGATGAAGTGGGGTACATAAACACATGTGTATGCGGTCACATTAGCTTTTCCTTTAGGAAATCAAGCTGGCAGGGGAAGGTAAAGCTGTGTTCCAGAGCGCCTTTTGCTTTTCACTGCGTCACCTGCTCTGCTGTGGCAGGAACCCCAGATTCCATAAAAATTTTCTCCTTCCCCAACACCTCTCTGTGCACAGTGGGGAACTGCTCTGCACAGATGTCAACAACGCTCACCCAAAAAGGCTCGGAAAATATTTTGGATGCAGTTTAACTGTCAATAACCACACCACCATTAGGACTGCCCGGCTACGAGCAAGACCTCGGGGTGCTGGGGAAGGTCCAGCAAAGGGGAGAGCCCCACAGTGCCCCTCAGCACCGGAGCGAGCAGGTGGAACGGCCCGCGAGGGGACAGGGGACACGAATTCCCACAGGCAGCCAGCACCGCAAACGCAGCAACACCTGTCCTGCTCGGCCATCACCTCTGCAATCAGCCTCTTACTCACGCGTTGCATGAATAACTCTTAACAAGCATCAGCAAGTAAATTTACTAAATAAAGGTCAAATCCTGCCATCGTTGTCTTCAGGGTGCCTTCTGCCTGCATAACAGCAGCAGAAGTTGCTCCCAAATCACTGATAAATCAGCGCACGTTCATTTCCCACATCAAACCCCACCACCACACGATTGGGATCGATTATCAACTGCTCCTGTGATAAAGGGGAGGACGTGGGATTTGGCTGGCAGCGTCTCTCCCAGCCAGTGACACGCAGGTCCGTGACTGATGAACAGACCCAATTAAAATCAAATGACTCACAAAACACTTGAACATCACATTTGCTGGAGAAAACACCTGGAGAGACGTAGGATCAGGCGCTGAGCGAAGGAGCCGTGCGGCACTGCAGCTTCATGGGCTAAGGGCAATTTCTGTAGTAACAGGTAATACATTTTACGGGGGAAAAGAAGCACATTTTCAGACGTGTTCAGGTCCTGCAGATCTTATATCTTTATATTGCCTTATGGCAGATACAATTTCTACCTACAAATGTGGGCTTGCTGAAGAAAAGTTATTGGTTTTACTGTCGGTTTTCCTTATCTCTGCTGACCTACAGCAAAATCTGGCGGATGGCTCCTGCTGCAACGAAAGGGCTTTTGTATCGGCAGTAGGTTTCTGTGTACACAGGTTTACCGCGCACAAACACAGGAAGGGAGGACATTGGCAGAGGAGGGTGGGGACAAAGGCAAAACACACTGGTATGGAACACACTCCAAAATATTCACATGCTGATAACATTAGCAAGAGGGGCTTCAGCTACTGTGGGATGGGGAGTTGACGGGGGAGTTACAGCCCCCAGTCCATAGTACAGGCTGAACCACAGGGCCATGATGAGACCTGCCAACCGAATAGTCACAAAATAAAAGGGTATAAAATGAGCCTAAGTGGCGGAGGAGCCCATGGGCTGGCGCTGACTTTCTCAGGACTGGGATTCAGTATGGAGACAGCTACGTTTTAAATCACAGCTGCTGATGGCAAAACTGCGTCCTGGGCTTCTGATCTCATGCAACACAACATTTCACAGCACAAGTGCGCTCTTGTCAGTACACGTGTCTTTTGTTGATATTCCTTTTTCAAATGCACGTTTGCCAGCAGCCTGGCCTTTCCCGCTACAACTTAAAAGTCAGGAAGGATCGTTAGGGAAATTTGGCCCGACCTTCAGCATGGAATATGCCTTTGCCCAGCGAGTACATGACACAGGGAACCCCACATCGCACACTTCCATCAGGATATATCCATCTTCCCTAGACATCTGTGTGTTTCTCAGCCCCCCAGCCTTCCCCTTCAGTCCTACAACCTACTGCACACAGCCATAGGACTAACCGAAGAATAATAAACACCAGTGCTTCGAGCAACAGGACACTTCCTGAAATGTTTCCCTGCTATATTAACTGCAGTTACAGTCTCTTTTAGTAAGAGGAGATACCTTCAGGAGTACAAACACTGTTCAGGACTTAATTTCTCGTGTTTATTTTCTGTTCCACCATCCCCTGCACACATATAAAGTCCCCGGCTCCGCAGCGCGCACAACCCATGTATGCCCATGGTCCCACAGCTCGGCCACCGCCACCGGGCTCACGCCCCATCTCACCAGAAGCTCAGCCTCCGGCTTCCACGGCCCCTTCTCCCCTTCCCTCCTGCTCCCAACCACTGCGGCAAGAAAACCCACTCCGGGAGGAGAAACCCCTGCCCGGGCTGAGCCTGGGGGGCCTCATCCCGGGTCTGTGCAAGGGCTGTTGAACCCACCTGCGGCTCTCCACCATGTGGCGAACCCACCCGGACCCTCCTCCTTCTCCCCCTCCAGCCCCGGGCAAGGCGGGGCGGGGGGGGGACACCGGGCCAGGCGGCCGGGGCTGGGGCACAAGGGCTTACACACGGGACGGGGGAGCCCGCACGGCTTCCAGGGGCGCGGAGCCCAGCCCCGTCCCGGAGGAGGAGCCGGCCGGGAAGGTGTGCTGGCGGCCCGGCCCTGCCCAGCCCCGGCTCCTGCCCTCGGCGCCGGGATGCTCTGAGCCGTCCGGAGGACGAAGGAGATGGAGCCGCTGGGGGCCAACAGCAGCTGCAGCAACGGTGGGTGCTGCGGGGGGAGCGGGACAGGCCCCGGGGCTCAGCCCGGCCCCGCAGAGGTTGGGGGGGGGGGTGTCCCGGGGAGGGGGGGGAGGGCAGCCCCAGCGCACCCCCGGCCTCATCCCCCAGCCGGCTGTGGGGCTGCTCTGTCGCTGCTCCGCTTCTCTGGGTCTGGGGCTTCTTTGCCTTTTTTTAGAAGTCTGCATAGGACTGGGAAAACTGCCTTTTTCCCCACAAGCCCCGCTCAGCCTGAGCTGTGTCAGTGCTTCCAGCACTCACTGAGAAGCTAGGTTTATTTTATTTTTTTTTAACCTTTAAAGATTACCAAATCCAGTCGGTAACGACCCCAAGCCCACTGCCTTATGCTTGTGCCCAGTTGCACATCACGGAGACTTTTACCCAGCCGAGGAGACAAGATGCCCTCCGCCCTTCCCTAGGAAATATTTCTACAATCAAGCGTGTTTTTCCCCTTAGAAAAGAAACCTATTAGGAAGCCTTTGGAAACTCATTGGATTTTTTTCCATTAGCAGAAGTTTAGATCCAGTTTGGATCCAAATCCTCAGCTACACGTGCAGGGGACACGGGGTGCAGCTGCAGAAGATCTAAGCCAGTCTCTCGGTTCAGGACAAAGTTGGGCCCCATGCCCAGTGCTGTGAGCAGTTTAGCTCTTGCATACCCACGCTCGCAGAGGCACAAATACTTGCTCTGTAATTCCTACATGAGCTCAGGCAGAAAATTAAAGTCTTTTACTACAAAAGGACTTTTGTGACACTGCACCTGGGTGTTCGGTTCCCCACAGTCGCAGTCACGCTGTCTTTACTGCGCTGGGAGTGAAGACTGCAATAGAAAGGCACGCCGGGTGCAGTAGGAGCGTGAGGGTAGGAAGAAACTCAGCAGTTTTCCCACCCACACACACCGACACACCTGGCTGGAGACTCGGGGGCTTAGTGCTTCTGGTATTAACAGCAGAAAACTGTGCCTGCTTTCAGTCCTTCCACACTGGCAGGACTTGGCGTGCTTTACGAGCACGCAGGATCTCTGCAAACGGGTAGAATAACACCATTAGACAGTAAAGGCAGTGTATAGATGAAACTTTGGTCTGGGACGAGCCTGTAGCTGTGTTACGAGTGATCCCATGGCACCTCTCAGCACACTGAGCTGGGACAGATGCACAGTTACACGGTCCTGGCGTCGCTCCACATCAAACCCAAAGCTGTAAGCTGCAGACGAGTTGGCGGATGAGAGGATTAGTTGGCTGGAAGGCACCACAACCTTTGAATCAACAAGGCTGAGTGTCGATAAGGCATAGTTCAAACTCTGTTCAAAACATTGGAGTTTGATGGAGAGACTCTGGCATAGATGCGTGGAAATTCAAGTTACATTATTATAGTGGTCCTTGTGGCCTTCCAGCTCAGTGTGTAGACTGGCAGACACATTCAGTGTCAACAAGCTGCTTGAACTGCACTCCATAAACCTGTCACTCGACACTGCCATTTCCACGTGTGAGTAAAGAGGTGTCCTGAGTTTTTAAGTGCGGGTGGGTATGTGCTGTTAGGGTGACAGGATGGGTGACTGCACAGAGGGACATCTGAATGAGTCCAAACAGCAGAGGCGCTGTTGACAGCTGTATCAGTAATTTGCTTTTTTATCTCCGTGGTGGTGTCACAGGGTCTCTGGTCACCCTTTTGTGCCTTTCCCACCGCGTCGTGTGCCAGGTCATCAGTGATGCTGACCCAGCTGACTCCGTCCAGGACAATGGGACTTTGGATATCTTCTGGGTAACTCAGCTGGAAAGCAACTATGGATTCTACATTGGTCTGGGCTTGGCTGTCTTCTCCAGCTTCCTCATCGGAAGCAGCGTCATTCTCAAGAAGAAGGGGCTGCTACGGCTGGTGGAGAAGGGGGGCACCAGGGCAGGTAAGGCTTTTGTGGGGGGCAGGAGGGAGGAGGTCCACTAATTTCCAGAACCACATGCATCATCCAAACTCCAGCGCTTGTATGGCAAGGGAACACCTCTGGGTGCACGTGTCAGCCTTCCATCAGCTATGTAAGACAGAGCTTTTCTGCATGTTTGTGTGCGCGACTCGGAGAGCAGTGCTGTGCTGGAGCTGAGGAGCTAATTTACAGAGCTCTGCACTGGAAGGCTCAGCTAAAAGCAGCGCTCCCCTGCCTTGCACCGCAAACAGCAAGTCACGTGCACTGTGTGATCAGATGTGCACCCACCAGGAGAACAACACATGCCCATCACAGCTCTGACATGGGAAACTGTGAGGCCAGGAGGAAGCAGAGCCGTTTATTCATGCAGGACTGTACGCCTGCGACCTGTTTGATCGCTGCGAGTGGTTTTCAGAAAGGATACGTCTGAGGTATGTTGCTCAACAAGGTGTAGATAAGTTTCCTCTAGCACCAAGCTGTTGGGGCGAGGCATGTGCTTATGTGCACGTAAGTATGGATGGGAAATGGTGGAGGAGCACTGCCTACAGCGGAATTGCATTGTGGAATCGGACACATCCCATCAGCATTACAAACATTGGCTCTAGCAGCAGCGTAAGTCCTACCTGGCAGCTGACCTACTTGCATAACTACAAAACAACATAATGATAATTAAAATACTACTGCTTCCCAGTTCTGGCCTAGGAACGACTCTTAAATCGTTTTACAAAGGAAGTTAGTATCACTGTCCCCATATGAGGGCACAGAGGCATGGGAAGATGAAGGGACTGTCCAGAGTCAACCAGCAAGCGGGCAACAAAGCTACCAACAGCACCTGAGCACCAGTCCCAGGTCTGTCCCCGTCCCCTGCCATTACGCTGGCTGCACGCAACTGCTGCACCCCCATGGGTTTGCTTTTCACCTTATATTTGCACAATGAAATATCAGTATCGTTTCAACTGTAGATGTCTCTCATGCCCTTCCCTCCATGAACTCCTCCCACAACAGAGCCAAGCGAGTAAAATGAGGGCAAACCCCTCTCTGTTTTTCAGGATGCTTAACCAGGAATTAGAGGTTAATGACAGAAAATTGCAGCTGGCAAGAAGAGTTGTTGAGGAAAAAAAAGAAGCCACAAACAAACAAAAACCAGACCAACGCAGCAATTTCTAAGGAATACCAAAGCATAACATTTGAACTGGAGCACTTGTGAACTTGAGGAACCAGAAGAGGCTAAATTCCAGCAAATTCCTGTCCGCCTCTTCCCTCCCCTTTTCCCTATCTCACCCTTTAATCTCTCAGCCCCATGTTTCACCCCTGCTATCTGAGCACATCACTTTTCTCCAAGGCAGGTCAAACGCTGCTGTAAGCGACAGCTCCGGTCAGGTCGGACTTAGCAAAACCATGGTGTCTCTCTGTCCCAGTAACAGCAGGGTTCACAATGCCAGCAGGCTCAAGCTCCTTACGTCTAACAGCTTGTGGGTTAAGACCAGAGCTGGCTTAGTTCCCCACACAGCACGGCCATTCCTCCTCATTTATATGCACGTTTTCTTTCATTGAGTTGTTCCAACACCAAGAGTCATTTTTCATCAGAAATGCTCCATCGCATGACGACTGTTCCACATAAAGCTAACGTTAGCATTTCTGGCAGCTGCCGCTGAGGCTCCATGATACAACCACAACACAAAGCAACGTACAAGAAGGCGCAGATAACTTCTGGGACAGGACGCAGGCGCTTCACCACGACCGTATGGCAACACCAACCAAGGCACCACATGCCCGCACAGAGCGACCGACCGGCTTTTCCCCCCCGCTTCATCTTTCATAGCTATAGCCCGCGCTTCAGCTAGGTTTGGAAAAAACTCATTGCCTTACCTTAGTGCCCACGTGCGAGACTCCACAGCGAGCCGGTGCAATGCCGGGTGAAGCGCAGGCTCCCTATGGGCAGGACGCAGGGTGGCAACGTCCCAAGGTGGGACAGCCTTTGGGTGGGGGGCACCCAGCATGGAGCAGCCCCTGCCATCCTTCATCCTTCTGCTCCAGGAGGGCCCCATAGCGAACGGGCAAGCGGAACACACAAGACGGAAGGTGACCAGTCCATGGAACCTCAGCTGGGGGGTTTATCGCCGGGTTTAGGGGATGATGCACCCTAATGAACCAGCAAGGAAGACCACAGCTCCCAAGGCTGAAGGGCAGCCCCAATGTCCATGCTGCAGCAGGGCCCCAGGCTCAGAACTTCCATGGCTTTGGAGCAGCGGGTGCCATTCCCATTGGCACCCAGAATTAAGCACTGCTTTCATGGTATTTGCGTTGTCCAGGCCCAAGTGCGAGCTTCTGCTAATCCCTCAACTCAACATAAATCCACATAGGATGGCATGTCTGCATATTCTGTCCTTCCAGGCTGTTTTCTTTGTTACGCTCTTCCCCTCGCAATTTATCCCTCTCCAAAGGGATGTTTCTCATCTCTTACCCCAAAGAACATGGTTGTTAACTCCTGCACACCTGTGTGCTTTGCTTCCTTCCGCAGGAGATGGAGGCCATGGCTACCTGAAGGACTGGCTCTGGTGGGCTGGCTTGTTAACCAGTAAGTAGAAGCTGTTTCCCTGGGCTTGCAGCTTTTCCAGGGTCTGTCCCTGTGAATCAGGTGCGGAATGAGCCCAGCATCTAGTGGCTTAAAGCCTTTTTTTCTGGCAAGTTCCAGCAGAGGTACCTCAAGGAGAGCGGAGGCAGTGAGCCACACAGGATCTCCCTCGCCGTCCTCCTGCAGGGCTGGTAGGACTTGCTAGCTCAGTGTTACCCCATCAAAGGCATGAAAAGCCAGGTTTGCATACTAGGCACAGGGCAGACAGCTTCCCGTGCATGCCTGGGGGCTCCGGGAGAGGTTACTGCCGCAGCAGAAGGGAGATAACAAGGAGGCGTTGGTAGCAGTCTCCTTCTTGAGCAAAGCTTGCTTTGCCTTAGAGCAAGCCTCAAATCTTTCTTTTCATGCTGCAACACTACAGTGTCTTCTCAAATTGGACTCACAGCTGTACAAAGAGCAGCAGAGGGTTTCTCAGAGCAGTCTTTTCTGGCTCTCGCAGCAGCTCAAGGTGCCCCCGCCTTGCTCCACCCTTGCAGCTCCTGCTGCACAACCCATAAGCAAGCACACAGTACTCACTGCTCAAGGGACAAGGACAGTCCAGCCAGAAGGTGACACCGCAGCCCCAAGGAGACTCTGTAGGTGAGGAGCAGCCTCCCAGCAGCTCCCACAACAGCCCACCCCCCGGTTAATCACCCAGACACACTGCAGCTGCCTGGCTGGGCTGGGGGGGCGGATGAGTTAATATGGGCAGCTGTGACATGGCCAGGCCCTGGTACCCTCAGCCCTTCTCCAGGTGGGTGCAGGGCTCCAGAGATGCCTCTCTGCTTGCATTAATTTGTAACAGAGAAATTTTCACCCACTATCTGTCCCTGTTTAGCAGCAGCATGAAACCCCCATGATAAAACCCACCCTCTAACCAACATCTTACTAGTTTGCAAACCTGCAAGAGAAAACACAAAAAGTGTACTGTAACTCACTGGTATTTATTTTTCTTGTGTTTGTTTAGTGGGCGGAGGGGAAGCTGCCAACTTTGCCGCCTATGCCTTTGCTCCTGCAACTATCGTCACGCCTCTGGGGGCTCTGAGTGTGCTCATAAGGTGATTTATCTGACTACAGTTTGCAACTTGCCTTTTTTTTATTTGCCTGTTTGTCTTGCAAGATAGGAAGACTTGAAGTGATGCAAATATGATTTATTCTGCCTAAAGGAAAAAATGTCTCAGTGTTTTCTAACAGTTGTTGTCCTTTTCTGGGATCATTTGGAAGCCCGTGAATTAAGTAGCATGCCCTTCTGGAAATGCTACATGTGGATAGCAGTCCCATACACTTCGGGTTAAATTATTGCAAATATCAGTGTTGCTTCCTCCCTTAATCCAGCTCTTTAGCCAGTTCAAGGTGGGTTTGTTTTGTGTTTTGTTTTGTTTTGGTTTGTTTTTGTTGTGAACAGTACTAAAAATCTAAAAGGGTCAAAAACATCAGGTTTGTTTTTAAACTTTCATTTGCCTTTTATTTTCTAGCTTTTAGGGTGCTCTGATGTGTTTTTATATTTTTGTCTGTTGCCAAAAGGCTGAAACCCTGTTTTATATTTTTTTTTATTTTTAAAAAGGAGATTAATATCAAAACACATGACTCCAGGTACCGAAGGTTTTATAGAAGGACTGTGAAATGCATAAGCAAGCTGAGAGTTAGGACTGCTCTGGTGTCTTGCCCCAAAGTTTTATGCACAACAACTAGATATTCTCTGCGGGTTAATAGTTCTGACGATCTAGTTAAAATTCATGTAACTCTTTCATTGTCAGGCTGGGCTTTTTTCCTCTGTTACACTGGTTCTTGAAGTCATTTCTTTGGGCGCTAAAGGCTTCTTAATGCCCAACAGCTCCCGAGTGAATCTGTAGACCCTGAAAATATTTCTGAGGATGCGCTAACACATTGAGCATTTTTTCACCTTGCTGATACATGAGCTGTGATCTGTAGATCACACCTGCCTCTCCGCAGGCTCAGCTGTCAGCAGATGCAATGTGATTGTGTGTTAACACACTGGAATCCAACAAATTTATTCCAAATTGGTGTCCTTGTATCACGTGAAGGTGTTCTTTTCCTTATTTTAGCTACTCTTCCTTCCTCAAAGGACTTTAAAGCACTTTTTTCTGCCCCGTGCAGTGCCATCTTGTCTTCCTATTTGCTTGGAGAGCGGCTCAACCTGCTGGGAAAGCTGGGCTGCATGCTCAGCCTCGTGGGCAGCACCGTGATGGTGATACATGCCCCAGAGGACGAGGAGGTCACCACTCTGGATGAAATGTCTTCTAAGCTGAAAGAGCCAGGTACGCAGGAGATCGCGTTTTCTCTCTCAAGGCTGGGCAGTGAATATTGTCCCCCCATGCCCACCGCTGAGTTTTGAGTTGCTTCTCTCCCTCTTCCAGGTTTCCTCGCTTATGCTGCGATCCTCTTGGCTGTCTGCTTCCTCCTGATCTTCTACCTCGCACCCCGCTATGGCCAGAGCAACATCCTCATCTACCTCACCATCTGCTCCGTGATTGGTGCCTTCTCCGTGTCCTCAGTCAAGGGCCTGGGTATTGCCATCAAGGGCTTCTTTGCTGGCCGGCCTGTGCTGCAGCACCCACTGACGTGGATCTTAGTCATCACGCTGGTGGCATCCATCACCACACAAATTAACTACCTCAATAAGTCTTTAGACATTTTCAACACCTCTTTGGTGTTTCCCATCTACTATGTGCTGTTCACCACCATCGTCATCACAACTTCCATCATCCTCTTTAAGGAGTGGGTCACCATGACCGTAGTGGACATCATTGGGACAGTTTGTGGCTTCCTCACCATCATTTTGGGGGTGTTTTTACTCCATGCCTTCAAAGACATGGACGTCAGCTTAGGGAACCTACCAGAAGTCCTCCAGAGTGGACAGCAAGCGCCAGTCACCCGAGACGACAAGAACATCCTAATAGAGGTGGACAACTCCAGCATCGCCCCAGAGGATAAACCGAAAGTATTCATGATCTACACCTAGCGCGTTATACGTGAGGGTCTGGAGGTTGGGTTGGTGTCAGTATTCCAGATGCTATTGAGCAATTTAAAGAAGGAAAAGCAGAAAATAAAATCAGCAGTGTCTTATCCAAAGCTTGGTAGAGTCAAGCCAAATCTTTCTCTGGGCTTTTGGATTGGATCTTTGTGATGGTGTGGCAGCAACGGGTATGTTTAATCCTCACATGCAGCCACTGAAAATGAAAATCCTCTTGAAATGAGATACTCCGGGGACAAAGCTCCTCTCTGAGGCCCTTTCCCACCTCTTCTTCTTGGCAGGGTTAATGTTTACTCATACACTCCTTCCCCCGGGCGGCAATGTGTTTATTTTCAGGCACTGATTGAGTCATTGATTAGTGATTTTTGTCTTTCTTTTTTCCTTTCTAGACGCTCGCATGAACTCTAAAACACACACCAGTATCTCAAACGGAGGCGAGAGACAAGGACTGAATGGTGCACACCTGCTATTCAGACTCTGCTCGTCCATGTTTAATTATTTGCTCTGCAAATATGGCGCAAGAATATTGGTGAATATGGACAAACCGTGGCGAATTTTGGAATAGGCGCTCACTTAAGCTCAGTGGCAGGACCCAAGCCATGAAGTGTTTTTTACAGGACCGTGGCAGAGAAATCTTTTTCAGCTTTTGTTTTTTGTGAGGTGCAGGGATTTCCCTGCAGCACAGTGTTACTTAATTTTATATAGGTTTTTGTTTGTTTGGGGTATTTTTTCCTTAGCAGCTGTGGTGCCCAGGCCATGTTGACGTGGTTGGTGAAGCCACTGGGCCTGATCCAGACCTCACCCGAGCAAGGGGCAGCCCCTGCTCAGGCTGAGAAGCTCTGGCAGGGTAAACCCTGTGTCAGGAGAAGCACCACCACCATCTGTGAGCGGCTGGAAATTTTAAGGTTGTTTTTTTTTTTTTCTTAGCAAATGTCTTGGCCTTGGAGAGCCTCCCAGCTCTTTGAGCCGCATGACCTGACCTGCTATCACGTAAGCCCAAAAGCTTTTCTGTTGTTGTTGTTGTTTAGAGGGAGGTATAAACTGCGTGTTAAAAGCCAACCAGGCGTTAAGTGGGTGATGCTCTGCAGAGCTGTAGGGATGCAGTTCATCCCAGAGCGGTCCCGTTCACCCCTCTCCATCTCTCAATATAGTATGGATGTTACCTGGGCTCTTGCTCACAGCTCATCTTCAAAACCCTCTTGGATTTGTATCGGTGGTGAGGATGAAGGGATCGGAAAAATAACATTTTGAGCTGGAAGGTGAAAAAGGAAGTATCACCGCAGTTAAAAGTTTCTCCCACCTTGCTGCTGGGTCTTAACAGCACCGGGAGACTCAGCTTTTGCTCACAGCAAATCCCAAACCAAGAGCGGCAAAGCCTGAGGCGGCTTTGCCAAGCTGGCTCCGTCCAGAGGCAGCTCTGGCTGGGTTAGTCCTGGACCACAGCGCGCACTGATGCTGTCAGAGATGCTGACCTGATTGTACCCGAATCTGGGCATGGCTGAGCAAACGCAACTTGGGGTTGGAGGGGGGAGAGGAATATTTAATCTCTTACTAAAATAACATTTCAGTACTTTTTTTTTTGTTTTTGGAATGTGGAAAGGGAAATAAAGGCTTTTTCTTAAAAAAAAAAAAACCAACCACCAAACCTTGCAGGTGGATCTGAAAGTTTTTAATGGTTTCTCTGGTGTTATTGGTGTAGCCGTAGAGGATCAGGAGGCTGAAGGACAGCCCAGCACAGCAGAAAGAGCATCTGGGGCGTGAGCGAAACAGCAGCGCCCTCCTTTGGTAGCAGAAAATAATCCAAGTAATTCACTTCAGCTTCGGTTTTGGCATCCTAATTGGTATAATGCTTTATGCATTTTATTTTAGGAATGGATAGTAAACGGGACTCGTCCTTCTCACTGCCTAGAACTGCATTTTATAAAAGCCATCCCTCCAGCTACCCTGCCATCTCTGGACAAATGCCACATATAAAACGAAGATTTGAACTAAAACAGTAGACAGTGACAGAATATTTGTTAATGACAACTGACAATTTATTAAAACTAGGCAGAAGGCACAATGAATTGCATTCTTCAAGTATTTGCATAGATGCACAGAGAGCATTATTGTAAACCATTAATATGTGGACACAGGAGAAAGTGAGATGTATTTTGGTATATGTTCTCCCAAGTAACATCTTTCCAAAAAATCATGTTTTACCATCTTTTAGCCCTCCTGCAGTTCCCCTATTCTTATTCACTCAACTTGCACACATATAAAAAATATAAAAGGACTTACTTAAAACCACCTTTCGGAGACTTTATAATATTCCAGCACTAAAATTTTCCATTAGAGTCTGGGCACATCCTGTTGTTCTCTCCAGCTCTGTGTACCCAGGGGAATTTTTTAAAAGCTCAATCCCACGTATACACGAAATGCAGTGAAAATATTCTTAGTGATTGTTGGTGGCCATTTGACAAAGGTCAGGGGTTGTAGCAGAGGTAATGCTGCTGCCTTCAGCGAGGGCTCAGATACAAGATCGAGTGCGTGTGGTTGAATCTGTGCTACTGCAGTGTGTGTGCCGCATGTGCCCAGCTTACTGCTCCACTGCCGTTTATACGTAACATAATCCAACTGTAGAAAAAGACATGTAAAGATTAGAAAGCTGATGTCTTTCACTTGTCATCCCTCATTTCAGAGAGAAGCATTTTAGGTTGGTTTGTTTTCCAGGCATATAGAAAGTAAGAAAAGGTCCAACATTAGCAAGGTAAGGAAGAATCAACCAGAAATTCAAGATGCACCCTGTGTACTGTTTGCTTGTGGAGAAAGAGGTAGTAAAGTTGTGAAAACTACTGTGGTTTAAGTCATCCTACAGACATACTGCTACGTATAACTACAAATTTAATGAGCGCTTAGGGTTTATCTGGTTTTTTTCTAATCAGTAGAGCTCAGGGAAAGAGAATCATCAGCCAAAACTTTTTTTTCTTTATGCCAATAATAGAGTTTCTCACATGTGCAGCAGCAATCACATAGGATTTGCCCGTAATAAATCAGACACAACAGAGCTGTTGCAACCATAGCCCCAGAATTCCCTGTGTTCTCCTAGGAAATCATTTCAAGGGGAAAAAAAAAAAAAAAAAAGAAAACAAAAAAAGAAAAAAGTTTGGCGTAACAAAAGGTCTTAATTTAAAATCCTGAGAAAAAACGTACAAAAGCCCAAACTACTAGGAGAAAAAAACCCCACAAATTCATAAGGGAGGGTCCCTCAGGGTCAGAGCCATCAGCTGCTTAAAGTGCACACAGACAGCTCTCTCCATCCATGTCCTGGAGAAAAAAAACCCAGAGTCAATGAGCTGCCCTACAAAAGCACCATGTTTTGCAATAATATGTCTGCTGTTTTACCACCTGGGCAATTTTAAGGTAGGTTTCTCACTGGTATGGGGAGCAGACAGCCCGTGCTGAATTACTGCTCAGCACAGACCGCAGCCTGAGGACACACGTGCCAAAGCGTCTACTGATGATCCACGGTACCGTATGCTGGAGAGGAGGTTTCAGCACTGCCTTTTGCTGAGCTTCCTTCTGGCCATTTGCTCTCTGTCTCGGCCAGAGTTTCCCTGTCGTACCTTGACTGTGTCCCAACGACACGGGTGAGAGCGCGCGGGCCACGCTGGGGACGCTGTCGGGTCTCACAGCACCGAGGCAAGACCAGCGAGTGCTGGAGGTCGCAACGCTCTTGCTGAAGATGGTTATATGGGGAAAAGAATTAATCCACTCTGTTAAAGCTAATCAAAATCCCCAATGACCCACAGATTATTTTAACCAGGAATATTTCCGTGGTTTGCTCCCTGTTGCGGTCTGGCTTTCCACCCACTGTAAACTGAGAATATGCTGAAGAAAGTTATCAACGGCTGCCTTCTGCTCTCCCAAGAGGCAGCGGTTTCTGTGTAGCACCAACGTACGCTCCTGCAGCTGTGTGGATGGGCTGAGGAAGCCAACAGGGACGGGTCTCACATGAAAGCCCATCCGGGCCAGCACCTGCACCCACAGCTTCATCTCCCTGGTAAGACTTAAATAACTGGTTAAAAAAAATACGTGAAGCCCCCATCACCCCATCCCTGCATTGGATATTGCACAATAATATTTAAATACCGTATAAACAAGTCATCCCTATATGGAAAAAGGCTATCAGCAGAGAGGGTTGAGTTCGGCTTGGCATGTACCGGCGCAGTTCCCGGGGGCGCTCGGGCCAAGCCCGACTGCAGCTTGTTGAGTCGCGCAGGAAACGGGTGAGGTTAGAGGAGAGGAACCGAGACACTGTCTGTGGCTGTGAACGGTTTTTTGGGTGATGAAGGCCACCCAGTCTTCACCCTGTGAAGGTCAGAGCCAGCTGGGAACAGCTGGTTCACGAGTGCCCGCGGGAGCCCGGCTGTCCCACTTTCAAGATGTTCGCTGCTCCAGCCGTCCCGACACTGGTATTCTGCACGAGATGGAAAACGGGGAAAAGAGAAAGGGGTGAGCATTGATGAAGAGCAGACGCTGCCCTCTCCTTCTCCCGGAGGTGATATTACAGAGGGCCAGGGGAAGCCTGTCTCCATTCACACGTATTCACACCTTAGTGTGTCACACAGGAAACTCTCCTGCTCTCCACCAGTCACGCAATGAAGTTCATACAGGTTTTTTTCCATTTTTTACAGCTGGCCTCAAGTATGTTGTTGGCTGGAGGCAGCACCTGCGGTGTGTGGAGTGGAGGTGTTTCGTGGTAAGGGGTCCAGCTTGCAGGCAGCTGAGCTCAGCAACTCAAAGTCCCTTATCAACGGTCCTTATTAAGGACACTTTCATGAAACAGTCCCTGCAGAAAAAGCATCCCCTTAGCCATGGCTAGAGGCTGGACGGGTTTCTGTTCCTTGCTGGGATCCTCAGGTTTTGTGTGGACTTTCCTGTTTCTCCACTCTTCACTAACCGTTCTGGGTCCCACACACCCTCGTTGCTCAGCCCCGCTCACCCAGATGTTTTACCTGAGGAACTGCTCAGAGATGTGGAGGACTGAATTAACTGTTTTGCTCAACCTAGTAAATGCTTAATAAAGGAACAGCTGAAAAAAGAGCCCCCTGCAATAAAGGCAACCAACCCCGTCCCACCCATTGGGGCTGTGCATGAAGGTGTTTTGCCATCTGATAGCAAGGTCACTCCCTCCAGGGTAGTTTTTTTCCCCGGTGTTGTGGGGACGCTGCTGTGCTTCCCATCACCGCACTCGGTGCCTACCTGTGCCGCAGGCTGGAGTCGCCCTGGGGCCCTGGGGTGCGCAGGAGGCAGCGAGATGGGGGGGCCGTTCCCCGGCCAGGCTCTGGGTCTGGCTGGGACGGGATTCGCTGGCAAAGCTCTTTGGGGTGGCCGGGGCCTAGAGATATCCTACGCGAGAAAAAAAAACCAGTTTTGAATTCTCTGCCTGGAGAGATGCCTGAAATCAGAGAAAATATTTTTAATTTTCTGTAAGTCTGAGACAGCAGATTTGGTATGCAGCTGCACACCTCGAGGTCTCCGGTTTGGAGTTAGCCCCGGGGATATTACAACCTAATGGCTGCATGACAAAAAACAGGAGAAACCTTACAGACCGGGCAGGAGTCACAACTCAGCCTGTAGCACCCCTGCCTGAGACAAAGGACGGGAGGGGTACTGGCGAAACCACGCTTGCAAAGACCTCTTCCTCTCCAAGGCAGGCGGCTGCTGCTATTACTTATCACGTTAGGCAAGTGATTAGTGGTTTTCAACACGGTGGAGCTTCTCACCTATCAAGTTTCAGGAAGACTGGCTTTAGGCTGCTGGGCAGCTGCCTTCAAAGCGAGGACAACCAAAGTGGGTAAGAGGGTTACCGTCCTCTGCCTTTCAGCTGCAGGCTGCAAGCACGTCATATTCTGGCTACTAAAGGATCCAGAAGTTTTGAGCCTTGAGTTTTGCAAGTAATAGGGAAGCTATATTCCAGAGCCTTTTAATTAGCCCCATTATTGATGCAATTGAGGTTGGAAGCAAGTTTCACATGCATACGCTGGCAACATGATTGCCCATACAATGCCTGTAAATCCTCAACGGAATCATGGAATCTTCATGGTTGGAAAGCACCTTTGAGATCATCGAGCCCAACTATACACACACCAAAAAAACAAAACAAAACAAAACAACGACCTACAACCTCTGCCCTTCAGAGCATGCCCTGAAGTGCCACATCTAGGCATTTCTTAAACACCTCTAGGGCTGGTGACTCAACCCCCTCCCTGGGCAGGCTGTTCAGTGCCTGACCACTCTTTCAGTAAAGTAATTCTTCCTAATATCAACTCTAAACCTCCCCTGCTGCAACTTCAGACCATTTCCTCTGGTCCTGTCATTATTTCCCTGGGAGACGAGGCCAACACCCACCTCTCTACACCCTCCTTCCAGGGAGTTGTGGAGGGCAATGAGGTCTCCCCTCAGCCTCCTCTTCTCCAAGCTAAACATGCCCAGCTCCCTCAGCCTCTCCTCATATGCCCTGGTCTCCAGACCCCTCACCAGCCTGGTCGCTCTCCTCTGGACACGCTCCAGCACCTCAACGTCCCTCTTGTACAGCGGGGCCCAGAACTGGACACAGCACTCGAGGTGAGGCCTCACCAGCGCCCGGTACAGAGTACTATACATGTATAGACGTGTGCCCATGCACACGGGGCCCTGCACCCACCTATAACCAGTTATTACTTTGTTTATGCGCACAGCTGTCCCTAATAGGATACTCAGAGCATTATATTTTCCATTCATCTAATGAATTTCAGTGTAAAGCATGTCCCTGGGGAGGAGTTACCCACACAAGAACTAACTGCCGGTTGTTGCTTAGTCTCTGTGCTAAGTCGCTGGCTTACAGGTGTTGATTTAATAAACACAGCTGCACTCACTACTTGGAGGGCACCCAAAAACCCTGCAGTCTCCCTAGACTATACATAAATGCAACACTCGACGGCTGCACCAGCCCATGCTTGGAGGATTTATTGCCGTTCCTGTGGCTGAAGGAAAGACAAGGCAGACCAAATCCCACCGACCGCCGGGTCCAAAGAGCTCCCATAGGAACAGCAAGAGAGCAAATCTGGCAGATACTGCAAACGTCTAGGAAGGACACTGACACCAGCAAACAATGAAATTAATTATTTCCCCTGTACCTTCTACATCTTGTGGCTCTCCTCCAACCCAGAAAAGGCAAGGCTTCTTTTGGAAATCCTAGGAAAGGTGTGCCATCTAATAGGTCTGACTGAGATAAAGAGACTGGATGCACCGGGGAGGGAACACAATGGAGACTGTGGGGAACTTGTCAACAACCAGCTGGGAAGGATACCTATTCCTTATTGACTACAGTCAGCTTCCGCCTTTTGTTTCAGTTTTCTTTCCTGCTGAAGTGCCGGCTGTTCACAGGAACAAAGGAGCTAGAAACAAATCCCATTCACTAAAATATTTTGGGTTTGTTTTCCTCTGCGTCCTTCACAGAGAGACTGCCTGGGAGCCAGCCTCCTGCTATCCCCAGTAACTGAGCCCTTCGCTTCTTTGCTGGCCCTAACCTAATAAAGCTAGCGGGGGAATATTTTGGTAAAATGGGTTTAAGTCAGTCTGAGTGATTTGCTGTCTTTTCCATGTGAATGTGGGGTCTGTACTAAGCTTAGAACGAAACTGCCAGCAAGAGAAGTAAATCAATATCCTTTCCTTATAACCCTCAAAATAACCTCGTGGCTAGGATGCTCACATAAGATGTGGTCAGTCTGGGTTAAGTCTAGTGTTTCCTACGCAACATGTTATAAATCCCATCTCTGCTCCGCATCAACATTTGTCTGAGGCTCCCAAGGCTTTAGCCAGGAATGGTCAAATGCAAGATATCTGAGGGATCATCCCAAGGAATGGAGATCCTGTGCTCAGTACTGAGCCTCAGACTTATCACTCACTGGTAATCTCTGAAGGGCTTGTCTGCAGGAGATAAAATACATGCAACGGTAGGAGGAGCTATGCTAGGCTTGCTTAGGGAAAAATCTGTACTGTCCTTTCATTCCTGGCAATTTATCTATTTGATTTGCAGCTAAAAAACATTTAGATCATAGAATCACAGAATGGTTAGAGTTGGAAGGGACCTTAAAGATCACCTAGTTCCAACCCCCCTGCCCTGGGCAGGGACATCTCCCACTACATCAGGTTGCTCAGGGCCCCATCCAGCCTGGCCTTGAACACCTCCAGGGATGGGGCAGTCACAGCTTCTCTGGGCAACCTGGGCCAGGGGCTCACCACCCTCACGGCAAAGAATTTCTTCCTAATATCTAACCTAAATCTCCCCTCTTTCAGTTTAAAACCATTACCCCTCGTCCTATCGCTACTCTCCCTGATAGAGTCCCTCCCCATCTTTCCTGTAGGCCCCCTTCAGGTACTGGAAGTCAGGTACTGGAAGAAGCTATAACATCTCCCCAGAGCATTCTCTTCCCCAGCTAAGATGACTTTGGTAAAGTCAATGCTGTTTTGTGATCCAAGCTACCTGACTCCAGGGCAGAGGTATCAGGTGACCTGAATGAAAAATAACTGTGTGTGCTAGCATCCAACACGGTCATTGTCAGCTACACTACCGAACAAGGACGACCACCAGTAACTGTCCTGTGGCGAGATGGAGCAAGAGCCTGTGAGCACGGCAATTCCTACGTCCCCCCGGGTTAAAGAGAATTCACCGGCCTCACTCAGAACAAGCCTCCCATCGAACGGCATCTGCGGGACAGCGGCGCGACTCCGTACCTGAGAGACGGGGGGTTTGGGAGCAGGAGGCGCTGGCCGGCTCGGGGGTGTCCGCCGGGAACTGTCCTTTGCAGGTGCCGGCTGCGCTGGCCTGGGGGGCTGCCCCACGCCGCAGCTGTGGCCAGTGGAGAAGGAAGGGGGCTGCTGGGTGTTTCTTTGGAGTCCTGGAGCTTGCTGAGGAGGAGGTTTTGATGGGATTTCAGGGAAGCCAATCACCTGTGCAGAAGACCCACAAGTTCCCAGAGTTAGGTATTTCTACTTCAAACCACCTTTTCGCTCTCTGCTACACTTTTGAGGATCTACAAGAGTTCTACGAACCACACAGTAGAAAATATCGCCTGCAACACCGGTATGTGTTGTATACATCAAGTAGGTGTTGATTAGATAGACTGGGACAATTTGGGATCATGAGGCAGAAATGGGAACAGAGTAACTCAGGCATTAGTGTTATAAGTGACGCTTATAAATAAACCCGGGGTTTGCAATTTCTACAGTTCTGAGAGGGGGATGTGACAGAAGAGGATCTATCGGGCGAGACAAGCAGCCACACAGGCCTGGTCAAATCCCAGCTCCTGCCTTAAGAAAATGGCTAAAAATAGATACTACGTTCAGCCCCCACTGACTTTCAGCCACGGGTGATGTCTGCTTTTCCCATCCTTTGATAAAACCAGTCCCCAGCTGCAGTGGGAGAGGGAACCACATCCCACATGTTGGTGGCTGCATCTCTCCCCGGGGAGCTGGAAGATGACCTTGCCCCTACCTTCCTCTGCTCCTGGGGGGTTTTCAACTTGAAGGCAGGGTTTGCGTGCCCATTTCCAGAGGCGTCACTGACAATGGGAGAAAGAAGAGAGTATTATTTCCTTGATATGTTTTTCTCCTTTTTCTTTGCTGTATTTTCCATTATATTTTAACTGAAATCAAAAAATGAGAAGCAAATACTAACTGTACCAACAAACCCACTTAGTTATATTCCTCGCAGCCTTTGCAGTTTCTCCTCTGTTCTGACACCGAAAGGGGGTGGATGCAAGCAGACAAGGCACAGCACTGACAATTTACCTGAACTGCGGGGTCTTCTTCAGAGAACAGATGGCAAATTTATTCCAGCATTTCAGATAATAGAATAAAAACACGAATCCAATGAGAAGGAGAATGGGAGCCAGGATTGCGAGAGTTATCACCACCACTGCAGGGCCTGAGGGCAAGAAAGCAGAGTTAGTTAAATGGAAAACTCTCTGCTCCCACTCTAACTCAAGCCCTTCTGAAGTGCCACCACAGTAGAGCTGGTCTCACTCACCTTCGGGCATGGGGGGGCCACTGTCCAAGCTTCCTCCCCTCCCCGGCTTGTTGCAAAACGGGGGGGCCCACCCCTGGTCGCAGTGGCAGTTCTTGTTGTTATTGCAGACCTGCACCAGGAAGACTCAGAGACTTTAGTGCCAGCTCCTAAAGACTATGCAAGCTAAAAAGAATTAAGCCCTTGCTGGATAAAACACTACAGCAGAAACTCTTATTGGCATAAACAGGGAGGGAAGTGCCTGGAAACACTTTCTTTTCAGGGAGTGAAAGTGCCTTTTATTTCCTCAGAAATTCTCTCTTTCTCCAAAAGACAAGGGTTCTTCAGCTGACGTGCCACTAACCTAGATTCAGGAGAGGAGCAGCATTTTAAAATTCCTTTCTCTTGTTCTTATCTCTAAACCGAAGGACACTTCCCCTCCATCCAGTGAAGGTAAAATCTTCCCTTCCCTCCAGTGAAGATTTCTTACTGTTTAGGTTTATTGTTCGGCCATCACTATTTGTTTTATCATCTAGGTAGAGGGAGGGCTGATTCTGTGGATTCATCCCTCTGATTAGGGACGTCCTGTGATTCCGATCTGATTCCGATTCATCCCTCTGACTAGGGATGTCCTGTGCTAATTGTAGCATTTAATTTGATTCTGTGGAATAGCTGACAAGCACTTCCTACAGCTTCGCGGACCATAAGAGAGGAAGCAGACTGGGAATGAAAGAGCAGGTGGGTCCCTCTCCTTGTCGGGTACGTCACAGGTACATCGCAAGCTGCCCCGGGAGGCACACGCTGCTGCACGCTGCCGTATTTATCACTCCTCTCCATTGCCTAACTGGACCATGGGGATGGAAAGATGCTGATGCTTTGTGCCAGAAACACCTACAAAAGATATAAAAAATTCTCACCATCCTTTTCCTTCCATCCCCTGGGAGCACAGTGGAGCACAGCTTGGGAAAAACTGTTCTAAATGTGACTTTTTACTATGTTTTTCCCCTCAGTAAGTCTAATTTTTTTTTTATTCTATCTAAACTGGGCTCAGAATATTTTTCTGTAGGATTGCTCCTTCTTGTTTTTCATTCATTGCAATTCATATCCCTCCTGTAGACCTCCTTAAACCTTATGTCCAAGGGACACTCACAGACCAGAAAATGCAGCAAACATGAAAGGAACGTGCAAATTAATAATCAAGAAGCAGAAGTCCGGAGCGAACCTAAGCGTGGTATCAGACCCGAGCTGAACAACCATCCACAGATGAATGGCAGCCCATCCTGCTTTAGTCTGAAATGGAGATGAAAAGGAAGACACCTACTCCATGCCCATGGCACTTCTTGCTACAGCTTTCAGAATCAAAGATGATGGAGGTGTTCTGGCAGCGTCCCTCAAAGCAAACCTGCAGAGAAAGGATCCAAAAACTCAGCGTTAGCTCTTTGGATTATGTACCCTATTACTGCCTTGTGTTATTTTGTGACTTGCAGGGTCTCAGACACCTTGGCAATACAAGTAATACTCTGGGCAGAACAACAGGCCATGAAGTTAATCTGGTTCCCGAGCAAACATTTAATCACTACCCTAAATCCCAGCTAACGCACACCAGAGAGAGAAGTGGGAGCTCAGAAGCTGATAGCTTGGCCATGCCCATGTGCCAAGTCTCTGAAGGAGCTCTCAGGTGTCTTGATTTCTACTTGTGTGGCTCACTTCTAAGCAAGACAAGCTCAACCAACTAGCGAATCCCAAATTTAGCACCGGCCCTGGACTTCATCTGGCAAAGACTTAAGGTATGGCCTTTGGTGTGTATTCTTCTATTGCTCCTCAGAAGCCTCTAAGAAATTATTTTTCAACATACATAAAAATTGCCTAGAAACGCATTAGACATAAGAAATGAACAGCCTGATAACCCCAAAGCCCTTTCCAGATGGAAAAGTGATACCCTGAACCTCCCCCAAGCCATTACAGGCAGGACTGTACCTACATGATGGCTCCCACACTTTGTTCCCGTCAACACCAAGCCAGGATCCAGCAGGTCATTTTCTTCACTGTCAGATCCGTACACGTGGGTCCCTCGGCACCTCAGCTCCGTCCTCTGCATGCGGATAGTTGTGTCTATGGCCACCGCATTGGACTGCAGGGGTTTGGAAGCAGAGCTCTGGCACTGGATCTTCCCACATTTAGCATCTCTGATTTCAAAGGAAAGGCTAAAGTGATTATTTCTGGCTTGCTGAATGTTTTGCAGGCATCAGCTCTACATGTAAATTAAAGCAGCAGTGTTGAGTCATTGTTCAATGGCAAAAGAGCAAGCACCTCCCAAGCAACAGTGTCTGATGGGTCCTGATGGTACCATTTCACTGTCCCCATGGCTAGGCCAGCCTCAACAAAAACACAGAAAAGACTAAGAACTTTTTATCTCAGTTAAAAAGCTACATTTTAGCTTATGGATTTGAAAAACCCTTCTTCTGTTGCTTTGAAAAAACATCAGCTAGATTTTTTAAAACGCAAAAGACAGGGAAAACGGTAAATTTAAAGCTTCAGTCACAAGGGCTCTAAGTCCAGCTGGAATGGAGCTGGTTTCCCAGGAGGCAGAGAGACAGAGCGAAACAAAAGCATGGATCAGTTTTATCTACTGGCCCATCATTTTGTTATATATAGAAACATCTTCTCCAATAAGGAACTCTTGGCTGCCTCTCTGCTTTCTACCTCATCTCACACTTCCTGTAGTTGCCGTAGATGTCCTTCCCACAGTTCCCGTAGATGTCTCCAGCGGCATTAACCTTCTCGAAGCAGGCGTCTGGTGCTGGCCTCGCTCCTGCATGGAAGAAACTCACGTGGCTGATTCCTGTGGAGCCCAGCATCCCATCTCGCCCCACGCCAACCACTCAGTTGTTCTTTTTCTGGGATGGTTTGAGCATGGGAAGTTTTTGCTGCCTCCTCCAAGCGAGCAAGGCAGGAGAAAAGGCTCCTCAGACTTTGCCACTGATAACCGGTATGGAAGGTACAACTGTCTTACACAGGGTGACCAATAGCAGGATGCCACATAATATTGCCTGTTGAAAGGACAATGTATTTCACTGCAAGTTGTGCCCTTACCAGGCCCCCACAGCTGCAAGCACTGGTCTTTATAGGTGAGACACATGCCACTGTAGCAATAGGCCTTCCCTCCATCGCAGGAAGCCCCATCGATTTGGTAGGAGTTGGGGGGGCAAAACGGTGACTCGCCAGTGCAGTATTCTGGGAGGTCACAGAGTCCTGATCTTTCCCTGCAGAGAGTTCCCGGAGACATCAGCTAAAAACGTACAAAGGGAAAAAAACTGAATTATTTCTTGACTCCTTTGCGGTTTCATGTCTGCACAACGTCTCCCTTTGGCTAAGAAAAAATCCTGCGTGCATCTCGTCATCCACCTTGTCTTAGGTTTTTTGAGGTCAGCAGTGATTCAAATGACTCTGAAACTCCATTAACTGGGTGAGCTGTGTAGAATCAAATTAATGACTGGATCCCTTCCCTAGGTAGCAACGAGACTGTACAGAGAAAATAAGGCTACTAGACCTCAAGGGGACACTGATCCCTCTTCCCTAGGGCAGGATCTGATTTACCCAACCCACTTTTGACAGATGTTTGTGCAATATATTCTCAAACTCTTCCCTGTTTGGAAGTTTGGTTCAGTGTTTGGCTGTCATTTCTGCTGGAGACATTTTCCCTACGTGTAACTTACGTCTCTCTTGCTTACGAGTTTACCCACTTCATTCTTGTCCTGTCCACCATAGACATGGAGAATGGAAGGGCACACATCGAGGAGGTTTTTCCAAGTCTCTGGCGAAAGGAGTGAGTCCAGGGGGATTCTTGGAAAATTATTTTCCACGTGCCCAGGACAGGTCAGTAAGAGCACGCGGTCAACGTGCAAACACAAAAATGAGCTTATGATAAATGTTTGCCTGTGTCCCTTTTTGAGACAATCTGTTGTCAAAGCTTGAGATCTTTGGCTCCCAAATCAGAAACACATTTTAACCAGCCTCTCTAAGGAAAGCTGAGATTTAAAATGATAGTGGTCACACGCATACAATCCTCTCTGCTGGCATTTCTTCAGCAAGCACCTGGGCTAAAGGAATTCTACTGCACCCCAGAAAAGAGGGTTCAGAGCAAAGATAGCATCCAGCCTAATCCCCAGAGGAAGTGTTTGCTCTAAGAGCTCTGTCTAGATTTCTTCTAGAGCCAAAGGAGAGAAATACTCATTCTGATTCATTCCACCCCTAAGCGTCTAAGAGAGGCAGTGTGACTTCTTTCCAGCAGCATTCACAGCTCGTCTTAAGTTATCACAAGAGTCAATTAAATTAGTCAGCTAGAAGAACGGGCCCCACTAGTTTGACTGCACTCGTAGCTCTTGTACCTAAAAATCAGAGCAGGTTGCTTGCAGGTGAGGGGCTGAACTCTGTCTTTGGCTGTGTTTGCTCCCCTTTCCCCTCCATTTCTCAGCCTCACACTTCCACCACCGTTATTCCCTCCCCACTCCTAGGAAAACCCCGCGATCCCACCTTGCACTGATGACAGCAGCTGCCATGGGCACATTCGGCACCCAGCTTCAGGGAGCAGGTGCTGGCGTCGCAGCAGGGGTTGTTGCATTCCTGGAAGACAGCAAGATGTAGCAGAGTCTACCAGGCAGATGTTCAAGACAAGAATGTGCCAGAGCATCGAAGTGTGAGGCTGGCGTACACCGTACACGATGAATTACATGCAGAGTAAGAGCCTTTCTTCCACAATAAGTTGATGACACCCAGCATGTGCTGAGTTACAGCACTGCGTAACTGGATGCTCTGCTGGACTGACAGGAGACCACAGGTGGTGCTCGTCACATCCGGTGAGTCTGGGCTGCTGGTCCCAGCTCCTTTCTGTCTTATCAGTCAAAGCATGGATTTGGAGAAGTGAGATGCAGTGCTAAGAGAAGCCGCATCCTTACGAAGAATGGAGCCGTAGGTGAAGTGAACTTAAATATGAAACTGCAATGTCTAAAATCACTTTCTCTTTTCTTTTCTAAATAAGTTTTCACCACTTCTGTGCAACTATGGATTACACCACCCCTGAGTTCCAGGATGTGCTGTACTGGTAGACGTGATACTTTACAACCTTGATTTACATTGTGTATACGTTTACATACAGGGAAGGTATGCATATCTCCTGCACGAACAAAAGCTGTTTATATATCACATAACCATATTTGTGACATACATAATAAAATCATTGTGTCCCACTAAAGCCCAAATGGTTGGATCTGAACAATTGTTACCTCCACCTCTCCACAGTCGCACTCTTCCCCCTCTTCCAAGTAGCCATTTCCACATTTCTTCCCGCCATACATTTCTTTGGTATCCGGCATATTGGAGAGACACATCCCTCCACCAGACTGCAGGTACTTCTCCAGCTCTTTTCTGTTGCAGTGGTTGAACACCTTGGGGAATGGGTGCCTAAATATGGACAGTGTAGAGAAACATCACGACAGATCAGATCTGGGCAATGGTTTAGAGAACCAAAAATGAGCACGTGTAAATCCTGTCAAGTGCCAAGTGGCACGGGTCCTTCTCTGAAGTCTATGACATTGTGCAAAAGCGGACCATGATTTTTGTGTGCCTGTTCAAAATCAGATCCATCTGGGTTACATCTGAAGAAAAGGTGAGATTGCACTGCAAAACTGTCTAGTAATATAATGGCCTTAAAAAGTAAATGTTATTGAAACAAAATACGTTGAGTTAGATTCGCCTTTGCCAGCTGACAAGTACAGCAGTCCTCACCTGCTCAGTACTGAAGCTGCGGCTTATTCCTAACTCTGCTTGAACACGCCTGCGAATCCGGCACTCAGACTGTGAATAACTGCTTGTGAATTTAGCTGATTAAAATAATATTTTCTTTTTCCTATCTACTGCCTCATTGCAAAGGATGTGAATATTTTGTTACATGAATTACTAATTTCTGTTGCTACAACACCAGAAGCTATGCACACTGTGTATGACTGTACATGTGTGCGTTCATGTTGCATGTTCTACTTATATACCACTATGTATTCACTCCTCACCTAAGTGTTTTTCCTTATTTGGAGGAAATCATGCATGTTAAAGAAGATATCTATGGAGACAGTTTTGTTAAAACCTGCTAAACCCCAAGGAGGAAGGCTTGAGGAAACAGGGAATGTGGCTTTAAATGAATAGGTTTCGCTGATGTTTTTACGTGACTGAAATATGGAAGCTGCTGCGGTTCCTCATCCAAAATGAGTTCTGGAATCCCTGTGGGTTTCCAGAGTCACTCTCGCTTCCCTTTCCGCTCAAAGCCAGCATTTCTTCCATTTTAAACACAGGCTTTCTGTGGCTCGCTGAAAGGAAGCAGTATTCTTAAAACAACATGCAGTCGATCTGTTTTCACATCTTCTGATTTAGAAATACAGCCCTACCGCCGTGCCTTTTAATAAAAATCAGTTATTTCCTGAAGCAATCCTTTTTCCTCTCATTACCACATTATAACGCACATTATCTTTTGCTCAAGATGCTTTAGAAACCCCACCAACTATCTACCTCCACGTCTTGTGTGCAACACAGAAAGGAAACCCAGGTAAACCTTTACATGCCAAGGTCAGACACGTTCTGGTCACCCCTTGCTCCTCGGTGCTTGCTGGCAGCAGGCAGTCCAGGTTTTGCAGAAGGATGCGTCGAACTCGCTTTGGGGTCACTGCACCTTTGCTAGGACCAACTCAGGGACGAGGGGTTAGAGGGGTCCTTAGACAGTCCCTCAGGACAGAAGACAGGAAAATTTTCCTCTTTACCAGACAGTTTCGAGCTCCACTTCTCAATGCTGCCAGGTCCCTACATTACCTAAGGCCGTCCTCAGGCAGAAGTAAGCTCACTGGGAATTTAGCAAACTGCTTCCGATATACGAGCCAAGGCTTGCCCCGCAGTATTTCCTCTACAAACACACTGGCTCCAACAGGCAGCAGAAGACCCACCGTCAGTCTGCATTTCCAGCTCTTACTCCTCCCCCAAGGCTCTTGTAACGAAGCCCTTTGCATTTCCCCTTAAGACCCTGTCAGATGAACTCACCCAGTTGCAGAAGCCATGATGCAGCCTCCATCTTCTGCGGGGGTAGTGCAGCAGCCAGGTGAATCATGATTCATACCAAAATTGTGTCCCATCTCATGGGCAATGGTAGCAGCTACACCAATGGCATTATCAGAGTGGTCCTGCGCAAGGTCAAAGAAGCACATCAGCATTTTACCTGTGCCTGTCCTGTGCACCTCTGAGCCAGTCGGGTAAGTGGCACTGCTCGTTGCTACATGGAGAAAACATCTACTGAAGGTATTCCTGCCTATGAGCCGGTGAGCTAGAGGCTTTCACTTGAAAGGGTGGGTGTCAGGAGGATGGGGCCAGGCTCCTTTCAGTGGTGCCCAGTGACAGGACAAGGGGTAATGGGCACAAACTTGAGCATAGGAAGTTCCACCTAAACATGAGGAGGAACTTCTTTCCTTTGAGGGTGGCAGAGCCCTGGCACAGGCTGCCCAGAGAGGTGGTGGAGTCTCCGTCTCTGGAGGCATTCCAAACCTGCCTCGACGCGTTCCTGTGTAACCTGTTCTAGGTGACCCTGCTCTGGCAGGGGGGTTGGACTAGATGATCTCCAGAGGTCCCTTCCAACCCTACGATTCTATGATTCTAAGAAATATTTCCTTTGTAGGCTTTAGGAGGCATCTATCCAATGCATTCACTGCTGGCAAGAAACACTGTATTAGGTGTTAGCAATTACTTACCATGTTTACTCCTCCTGACTGGAAATCAGAGCACATGGCCATCACGGGAGCCAAGCCTACTGTGGTACCTTGGAAGGGCACACCCCTAAAATCAACCCAGAAAGACCATGAAATGGCACTGAAGCACTTGAGAAGGCAAGGCAGAGAAATGCATCCTGCAGTCCACAGTTTTATACAGGTGAATACATTTTCTTTAGTGGTATCTTCAAGTACAGGACATTATAGCAGAGCTACAAAGACTTAAGACCTATTTTTCTTGGACTAGGAATTTGTTTTATGGGCCAACCAGACAATCTTATTTTTTATAATGGTCTGGTGCCAAAATGTGCTTCCCCTGAGCTTTGCATCTAGACAGAAAAGACTATTTCTGGATCCTTAGTTTGGTACCGTTTGTGAATGCTTTATTTACCTCAAGCCTGCTATTTGCCAGCTTGGGATTCAGGGACTTGACAGAGTACGAGGTAACACCTTTGTGGTGCGGCCACGCTCAGCTCCTGCCTGGCGAGCTGGAATTCTGCACCATCCCTGCGGCACATTGGGAACGGGAGCACTGAAAATTGTGTTCAGGACATGGCGAAGATGGAATATAGTACTATTAAAGGGGAGGAAAAAACCCAACAAAACAAAACAAGGGAAAAGGCATTGCATCTCTGAATTTCAGTCCTCCAGGTTTCTCCTCTGACTCACCACTATTTACTGGTGGATGAATTACCATGGGAGAGGGAAGGAGGTCTAAGAGCTGCTGCAAATTTTTCTTCCAACGACATCTGCATTGCTGGCCATAACTACTGACCCTGACGAGATCAGTAGGATGAGTCACAGACCATCAGCCAGCTCCCAGCACCGTGTCCCCCATGTCTCAACGGGCTGAGTTAGGGATGAATGCCTTCTGCAAAGGGCTCAGCTCCCCTTTACAGGTCTTGCTCACGGTTCAGATTTTCTTGAAATTGTACACGTAGCCGTGACCAGTCCTGTGCAGCTGCCTGTGATACGCACACACAATAAAGCTGATGCACTTTGATGCTTGTGTGTTGAGACTGCTCCGTAGCCTGGGAACTCCACTTTTCCCAGTGTGACTGTGCTCTGGGTGCCAGAGCTTAATGCCGGCTGAGCGGCCCCTACATCAATCTGTCACTCGGAATCTCAGGGCCACATACGCTACATAGCGATTTCCCACCCACCCAACCCACTTGTCAGGAAAAGGTTATTTCAGGAGAAATAAACTTACGTGATTAGTTGGGCGTTATCGTGTTTTCGGTGCACCCGCTCCTTGCTACTCCAAGCCAGAAAGGACTTGAGGGTGGAGTAGGGATTCTCAGATACATCGCATTTATTCCAATTACTCCAGATCTCCAGCCCCACCAAGGCAATCCGGATATTCAGGGATCTGTAAAACTAAAGCACAGGAAGGAAACGGGATGACAAAATGAGCACCACTGATTTATTTTACTGTGTTTTAAGTCTTGAATATAAACCTCGCTAAATGTGCACCACCCACAAACCTAAACTCGATTCAACTAGGGACTTTTCTTTTTAAATGAATGAAAAAGAGACAATCTAGAGAAACAAAAACTGGGGACTGACATCATGTTTATCTTTAAAATGTCAAAATTCCTGAAAAGAGGAAGGAAATAATCTGCTGCCCACGTCAAGTACAAACAGGACAAGTCTTCGTGGACGGGGAGGTGAAGGGAGCGGTAGAAGGAGTTTAAGGGGAGAAGGGGAGTATGAAGGGAGTAGATCAGAATAGCTGTGACATTTACTTCAGCAGCAGTGGGTGCCACTGCAAGAATGACCTCTAAAGGCTTCTTCCACCTTTACGTGCCAAGATTTCTACAATTTCAAGCGAATACCTTAGTTCCTTGTCAAAAAGCAGTACTTAGGTAACACAGTTAATACAGAGACGTAGCAAAACACAGAGATGCTCACGCTGGCTCCAAAGTAAGGAATGGAGATTCCGCCACCCTGCCCCCGGCATCCAACAACAGAATTGTTCGTCAGACGCTCTCCACTCCCCAAGTCACTGGGGAGCACTGCTGAAATATTTTTCTCTCTCCCAAGAAGGCAGTCTTCCTCTCTCACAATTAAGTCTCACAATTCATGATTTGGACTTTGCTTTCCTCAGTTCACGCCCACCTGATCTCACCTTATCTACGTAATTAGCAGCCTCCACTAATTTAAGCCTTGTTGCTTCGATGTTGAAGTGATGCTTCTGAAACTGAACAGAATGAACACGTCACACAGCATAAAGGCAACTAGGAAGAGGTGAAATGCGTTAAAACAAGTCACATTACTCCGGGAAAAAGAAGATCACTACCAGGTGAAGCCCCAAAGCCCTCTTTCGCTGTACATCTGGCTATAAGCCCACCCATACATGTACATTCAGAACTCATTCCTGGCACCCCACTGCAGCGATGTTACTCAAGCGGTGGTAGTAACTCAGTGGAGCAACCCAAACTTCTCGGAGCCCCCAGAGCCAGGGGCTGACAAAGAACTGACAAATTTGCCAGGTAAAATCTACGGTAACACGACTTCACGTCTGAGTCAAGGCTGCCACAGTGCTCATCCATCTCACTCATCCAACGAATTTGCCTATTTAAACCACCTGGCAATTACTGAATTAATTTTAGCAAATGGTTTGATCCCAGGAATTAAAGTTGCAAAATGTTTAGATTTTTGTGTAACAGATGACAAAACCTGGGACTTTTCTTCTAGCGAGGGAGACAGTAAATGCAGTAAGGACAGTTAAGGACGACACTGCAAGGGTGTCTACCCCAGCTTGTCTAACGAAATGGTGAAAAACATCTGGCAGTTCCTGGTTATAATATGTTTTCTCATAGCTTCCCTGGTATCCTGCTGCCTAACAGAGAAGGGTGAAATAGGTTTTGCCTCTTTAGTTTTGTTCAGAGTAAATTATAGCCCAGAGCACTACGTGGCTTTCACTATTGGAGTTTCAAGTTGTAAATAATGAATAGGACCAGCCTGATTCCTGTCTGTGCTGGAGATTAGATGATTACCAAAACACTGCGTGTTTTGCACTGTCAGTAAGTACGTCTGGCGTGCTGTCCAGGCTGGGGATGGGGGAGGGATTGCGGGCTTCACTGGGTCTCTTCCAGTCCTATTCTATGATCTAGGGCCTTGAAAATGTCTATTTATACATCTGCTACCAGCTCAGAGCAGAGGATAATCATGGTTATCTTCTCTGGAGATTAAGTGTACTGCAGTTACATGCACGTCGTTGCTGGAAACCCCCAAGTCACCCTAGGCTGAAGGCAGTCTCTCCCACCGACAACCAGGGCTGACCACTGGTACCCTGAGAGGCAAGAACTGGCCCCAAACCCTAGGCCTGCAACGTAATCGCAGCCTGCATCTCCACCCTGGCCAACAGTGACTGATGGTGGCAGCAGAGGAGTCATGGCTGCTAGGACAAAAGTGACCAAGACACAGCTCTCCCTGATAGGGGTAGGAACGTCAGGATGACAGGAGGAAAAGTGTTGAGCTCCAGCTGCCCTCCTCGCCCCAGGGGACGCCGCAGGTGGGATGCTCGCTCTGGGCCCAGTGCTCAGCTGGTATAAACACAATCACTTCTCTTACCTCTGCATAATCAGCCACGAGCAGAAGCTCCACGTACTTCGTAGCCTGCAGAGTCTCACGTTTCACCTGCGGCAGCAGCACAGGTTATTTGCCCAGTATCCCCCAAGACTCTTCATGCGGGCCATTTTTCCCAGTTTATTTTTCACTGGCCACTCACCCCACCCCATCACACAGAGGGACCTCCAGATGTGATTGACTTAGAGCAACCAAGTATCACGGGTCCATTTAGCTACAGCAAGTGCCCATGTATTTGTCCTCAGCCCACCCATCTGTTCATGCACCTGATGCACGAATCCATGCAGGAACAGCTACAGCCCAGATTCCTCACACTACACAACGGTCCCCAACACTCAGTTATTTCCCTGCTGGAGCCACTATTCGGCAACCAGCTTGCTACAAACCCTCTTAAATATTCCCCTTCATTTCACTTTCAGAGCTATGCTCCCAGAGAACAGCAGGCCGGGCTTCGAATAGGTGGGAAATTCAGAATATCATGCATGGACCCGGTTTGAGCCCTGCTCACCCTCTGGCGAGGTGGCTTCATCCCAGTTGTGAAGTCCCTGAGCCAGTCTTTGGCTGTGTTCCCTGTGCCCTGGTAGCCACAGGCTCCTCTCTGCAACCTCAGGTCATCCAACCTGTAGATCAAGTGCTGGTCTGGGCTGTCGGGAACCGGCTCCAAGATATAGCTGGAATTGCTGCTCAATACGATAAGTCCTCTGTTGAAACGGGAAGCATTAAGAGGGAAAGTTAATTACTATCACAGCAACAGCAGATAAATCCTTCTGCTGCTGCTGAGTTCCCATCTGACCCTGGCAAGACACTTATCCTTACCAGGCTGTTTAGTTCATTAATAAAAAGGATGGGGAATATTTTGAGTTCAGAGTGGGGAATCCCTGAGCTTGCATACATTAAAATCTATTCAATGGGGCTCAGGCATTCAACTAAGGGGCTACTGGAGCATGTGCTGCAACCTGAAAAGTACTGAATTTTTAACATCCAGCTTTTCCTTTAGGGACACTGGAAGCTCTTCAACAGACTGAAGAAATTTGTCTTTAATAGAACTGGCCTTAAAAATGTGAAGACTTTGTTTGTCAACAGAAAAAAACCACAGTTCTCTCTGCGACTTGCACGTGGCCATACCGTTGTGGTTTTCTCAGTGAGCTTGTTATAGTCAGGAGAGCTGGAAATCTCCTGCGTTTGATGCCCACGGGAAGACGTGTGGCTTGATGGGCAGCAGGCTGCCCTGCGGAAGTTCAGAGTGAAAACGGCCGTGTGTGCTCAGCCCCTGTGCCGTCCCGGCAATCAGAAAACGATGTCCAGGAGTTGCCAGCACACGGCTGGCCGCTCAGGCGGGCGGGGATGCTACTGCCTCTGGACACCGAGACACCTCTATCTCCTCTGCAGCTCGGAAGGCAGAGCCTAGGAAAACATGGGCTGACAGAAGCTGGGCACACCTGTGACTGCTTTTGCTTTTGGATTATTTATTGCAAACCACAGGTGGCTGCACTGTCCTGTTTATCTCACTGGGCTCTTTGGCCTGTGCTACGTTCACTGAAGATCTCTCAGGTTTGCTTTGGCACGGGCTGTTTCCTGGCTCAAGCCGGTCCCATCAGCACAGCTTCCCGCCACCGCTCGAGAGCAGATGACCACTAATATCAATAAAGCCCATGTGGTGTTTTAGAAACAAACTCTGAGCTGGTGTAAATGAATGCAGCTCCTTGGTCGCAATGAGCCGTTTCATTTACTCCTGCTGAGGATACAGACCGTCTTTTCCTGCCAAAGACTCCATTACTAACAAAGCAAAGGTTTTAAATGCATAACACACACAACTCCGGCACCACCCAGGGAGAAAGCAGGGCTGAAAACTCAGGAGGAAGTTCGAACTTGAAGACTTTGCTGCAAATTACACACAAAAGCTGCCAGCTGTGAGAGGCTGGGAGAAGGAGCTGGTTTCTGCGTTAGTGTCGAGTATTGGGCTGGGATGTGGCGAGTCCTGCCCCTGTCTCTGTAAAGGATGCAGCCCCGAGTCACCAACAAGAGAGTGGACTCTTGAGTTAAACTCACTTATTGCACAGGTCCACGTTGCCAGCAGAAAGTGGGAAGGAGTCTAGGAACTGGCTAGGAGCCCATGGTTACTAATGATACCCAAGTTTCTGCATTTTCCCTGACATGCTCTCTTTTACGCCCAGAACTCTTGGCTAGGAGGCATTTGAGAACAGGTCTCTCTGCCCAGAAAGAAATACGGCGGCCAGGCTGCAGGGGAGCAGCGCTCGCGTGGCAGCACGCTGAGGAGCAGAGGCATTCCCGCAGCTCCGGCATCACCAGGCACTTACCGCAGCCCTCGGCACGTGCTGAGCACGACACTGGAGCGCTCCCAGCCCCGCACCACCCCGTGGTAAAAGCAGTGGTCCTGCAAGGCAGAGGGGAGCAGGGTTGGCAATGCAGTTTCAGGACGGATGCCTGCTGTACCCAGGCATCGTTGAGTCCCAAGCAAGCCCCGCGGATACTCCAGTAATCGTTCTCTTTCCACTGCGTTTGGCAGCTGGCTATCGTAACTAAATCTCTGTCAGTGCATCGAAATTTGGCCTTTCAGCCGCCATGCGTGGCCCGTGCGAGTGCATCAAACAGCTCCTTGTTGCCAGTAAAAATTAAGAGCTTTGAATCCCCAAGGAAGCAGCTCGGATGGCTGCAGCATTAAGGTCGATCCAAAGCTTTTTTGCCTGTAACGGGAGCTGCCTATCGATGGCAGCTGGCCCTGGGTCAGGCCCCAAAGGATGTGCCTTCAGCCCCAGAGAGGGTGACGCCATGGGCAGCGGGGAAGTCCCCGGCTGGGGGCTCCTGGCAAGACAAAGGCAGCCTCTGGCAGGGACAAGGGGGCTTTGGGGCTGAAACGCCAACATATTCATCACATCCCTTCCCCTCGCCCCGGGGCAGTATCAGTAAAGATGATCTCATGGGGTTTTTATCTCTTATTTTTGCATCACAACCAATGCACATCTTTGTGCCACTGCAGCAGGAGTCAGCCAAGGCCCGCGTGAGATCAGTAATTCATGGGATTTTTACTGAACAGGAGCCAGCTTACATGGGCTGGTTTTCCCAAAGGCTGGGAATGTCCCCGGCACAGAATACTTGGTGGCAAAACTAAAAGCAAGAGTATGAGCAGCAGAAGGAACAATAGATTCCCCAGCACTCGGAGAGAGGGGAGTGATGCTGGCGGCTGACCTGGGCTCTCATACCAGAGCTCGGGTAACACAGTAAGATGTTTTCACCATTGCTGAGGGATGGAGATGCTTTCTTGCTGCAACCCCCCAGGGCAGAAAGGTGGACTGCCCTCCCCCTTCACCTTAAGGCAGACCCATGGCCTTGAAGAAAGGCTCTGGAGAAAGAAGGTCACCCGCTTTTCTGGTCTCCCCTGCAAGCCACAGTGGGGAAAACACTCTCTGCACTCACCGTGTGGGTCAGCGAGGTGGTCTGGGGTTTTCCAGTCTGGCTGTAATGAGTCTCAGTGTAGCCTGGTGCAAAGAGGTTTCTGCAGATGGGATGGGGGTGAAAAGAAAGGAGGGGGGAAGACAATAAGATCTTTCTTCCTTTAGACCTGGTTTTCTGCTTCCTAGGTGTGCTAGAAAATGGGCTAGATCCAGCTCTTTCGGGGTAGTCAGGGTAAATATTCCTGTTACTGTGAACCACTGTTGTGGACTTGTGCGGTCGCTGTTTGCTACCTGCAGCGCAAAACCAACCGTAACGCACAGAGAGGGCAGGCAGGAGACGGGCATCTGGGGGACACCAGCCGAGAGCCGCGCTGTGTCCCTGCGCTCTGCTCCGGATCAGCACTTCCCGTCTGCGAGACACTTATTAACACGCTGTCCCTGGCGGGGGCAGCGGCTAACGGCTTCCTGGTGGCACAGGAGCCATCGGAGCCGCTGCCGGACGGGCGCCGCAGGCTGTGCATCCCTGTGATGGCAGAGGGGCAGAAGGTGGAAGCAGAGCTGACCTTGCTACACCCATCCACCTGCTGCCCTGGCAGGAGCTGAGCACTTCTCATGGAGCACATCCATTTCTGAAAGGGTGCAGCAAGCCATCTTCCTGAGTGCACTTTTAAGCCATTTATTAAATTAAAACAATAAAGGAGAGCCTGTCACTGAGATTGATTAGGCACTGAGATGCAGTTCCAACAGCTGCAAGCGAACAATTCAATTTTTATGTGAGGATCATAAAAAAACCCAGAAACTCGACATAATCACCACCCCTTAACGGGCACAAGTCTCTGCAGAATTTCCTTTACTACTGCAGAGTTATGCCCCAGATACAGTGAGATCACGCTCAGCGCGCCAGTCCAGCGTACCACGCACACCACAGGCCACTTCAGCGCCGGCTCAGGCACATCTGGGCACTGGTGTGAGTTCTCAGCTCAAACCCAGACCCTCCCCAGTGCCCAAATCTGAGTACAATTATAAACCGATCTGCATCTGCATTTCAACTTCTGCCCAGAAGCCAATTCACATCTTTGTCCTAGGAAAATGCTGATTCCCCAATCTGAAGTTGTTCGTGTTGTCCTCATATAGACAATATTCTCCCTGTCTTCGGCCCAGAATCAGACCAAAAGTCTATAAAAGGCGCTCCTGTGCACTGCATAGTAAGCGTTTTGATTTGGTTCCAGAGGAAACTGCCTTCCCCTTCTTTTTAAACATCTGCATTTGCTAAACAGTGATACAAAAAAGTACAGCAAGTCAAAATCTGGGCCAAACCAAGAAGGTCATATCCTGTGTCCATCTCAGCAGCAGTAAAATGTAGGTTTAAAACAGTTTTTTAAAAACAATGGCCTCACTGCCGAAAATTTGGAGAAGGATCACAGAACATGCCCCATGTATGAAACACGCTTCTGCAGCAACCCCGCGGTGCTGTCAGGCCACCAAAGTGCCACGTTTGCCACGCCAGCCACGAGGATGCCACCTGCATCCTGGGCAGCGCAGTTCAGTCCTTCTGCATCCCTGTTCAACACATTTCATGCACCAGGTGTTCGAACTGTGACCCGCGAGACCTTTGCTTTGCTCGATTTCTTTAGGCTGGATGAAGAAAGCTGTATCAGAGACAAAACCAGAGACTTCTCCATCTGTCTTGGGTTTTGGTGTGTGGCAGTCAGGCCTAATCTACCTCAAAAGCCCCTGTTTGAATAAGGGATTGGGCGCTCGTGGTATCTGATTACATTAGGCCAGAACAACAGGAAACACAACATTTTTTCAGAGTGTTTGAAAGTGCTTCCCCCACCCGGCACCTGAAGGCTCAGACACCTGAACACGGACCGATGGCTGAGTGTCAGACAGAACTGTGTGCCGCCGCCGCATTTGACAGCATTTGATGTCGGGATTGCGACAGCTCTTATCTCCCCTCTCAAAGTTCACTGGAGCCCAGGAAAACTCATTTTGTTTCTTTCTGATGTGTTAATTCTCATCACTAGATCCCGTCAGCGATCAGAAGGCGAGATTGCTGCCCTCAGCGCTCCCAGGTCTGTAAACCGAAGATAAGCCCCGAAGCACCGTCCCACAGAAAATAACTCCCTTCGTCTCCCTGACTGCAGTGGCTTGCTCAGCATGAGGCTGCAAGAAACAAATGTTTAATCAACAGATTGCATTAACTCGCAGGAAATTGCCTTGAGCAACGTCCTCTGGCAGGTATCTGGTCTGTGTTAGACTGTCATCTCGAGAGCAGACACTAAACCAGTGTGCGTCTGCCCAGCGCTGCTAAAGCCAGAATTAGACACCAGCCCGTGGATTTCCAGTAGCTGAGGCTTGCACAGCCTACTTGTTTCATTCCCAAACAAGCACGCTTATGTTTTCTTCCTCCTCCTTTATTCTTGGAAAGCGTTCGCTATGAATAGCTATTTTATCTCTCCCCCGGCATCTCCCATAAATCCCCTCCGTGCTTTGACTCCTGCCCAGCCCCACGGCGCTGCCGCCAGCCCCGCCGCCGAGCCCGGCACACCAGGTTTCAGGGCACAGGATGATGCCACACCACGCACGGCCTGCGCACGTCCCTTCCTACCTCCCGACTCAGGCTCTATCCCTTTCTAGGGCGGGTGAAGGAGCTGAGTGGTCTGCCTGAATTTTTAGGGGTACCGAGCTCAACGCGTGCATCACCTGGCCGAGCAGTGCCACGGTACGACCTCCCAGCCTCTCCCCGCCAGTTGACTCCTATCCTACATTGCAGACTCCCTAGGAAAAGTCCAGCTTCTCACTCTGAGCTGAAACAGCCCTGTTTTGAAGGCCCCTCCCTGCCTTAACGCAGGGGAGCCCTTGGGGCTCTTGCGGCACGGCTGCGAAGGGCTGTCACGGTGTGCGGTGGGGAGGGCAGTGCGGAAAGAGGAAAAGCAACATCTTGCAACACCCTGGGGTGCTGTCTCACTTGAGCCTGTGAAAGTTCATTCCCAGCTCACTTCCTCAGCTAGCATCAAGCTTTCCACCGAACTGTAAACACATAGAAAAGAAGCCTTCTTTCCACCTCAGCGTGCACCAGAGTTATCAGCCAGTCCCGTCCCTCTCCTCCGCGTGTACCAGTTGTTGCATAAACAGGAGAGATTAGTGAGACACAAGTACCCCAAAACCTTAGCAGTGGCCTTGATCTGCCACCATTTCAGGACAGCATCACCGCCAGGCTGATTCCAGGGGAGCTCAGCCTGCAAAGCGCTGATGGAGCGGATTCACTGTCTCCAGAGGAGCACAGAGCTCACCACCTTGTGGAAGAAGGAAAAACCTGGAAAAAAACCAGCATGATTTGATCCTTTCTTCTCTGTTACATGATACGTCTTAGCGACTACCTCTCCAGCAGCTCGAGATGAAGCTGCAAAAGTTTGGATGCAAAATAACATCATTTAAAGGCTTCTGAGATTCAGTCAGGCAGCTGGCAGATTGCTAGCACACATCATTTTCCTAAAAGGCAGCATGGAGTCCATCATTAGAGGAGTTATCAGCATAAAGAACTGATGAAGTCAGAGGAAAAGCTGGGTTTGGATGTGAGCACTCTCCTCTGCTAAACCTTCATCACAGCTGCAGCCGCGTGGGGCTGTTTGAGGGCAGGGTAAGCTACACACGAGCGCTGAAGACGTTCCCGAGAAGCCCTTGCACCCTTCTAACAGTGACCAGCTTTCGGCAAGATCATTCATTCCCCAAGATCTGGCTCAGCATCCAGCTCAGGGTGGAATAGCCTGCTCTTGGCAGGATTGGTTCCCCAGAAAGCCTTGGGAGCCGGGTTAAACACAAGCGAGGAAGCCAAACAAAGGAAGAGTGGCTCGGTGCCATAATGTACAGATGGCTTGAGACTGTTTCTGCTGGTGACCGACGCGGAGCGATCTTGGTCCCACTCCAGCCTGTCAATGATATCATTGTTTGAAACAAAGCCCCCCTCCCCGCGCCGTTGTGCTGCTCCCTGGAAGGGCCCTGCCGTGCACAGCTGACACCGCGGGGCAGCGTGGCTCGCTCTCCCGCGTCCAGACGCGTCCCAGGGCGGTCACGTACTTTGCACGTGAGCCGATGGTACTCGACGGGAGAGGCAGGCTGAGGGCATGGGGCAAAACCCAGCTTTCTCGGCAGGGAGCTGCCCCTGTGGCACCTGGGGACAGTGCAAGAGCGTGGCCTCCAGCTCACCCGCCCGCCGCAGAGGAGCGGCTGGGGGGAGAAGGGCTGCACGGCACACCCAAACCCTCCCAAAAACAGCAGAAGGAAAGCTGGGGCCTTTCTCGCCTGACCACGCTCCTTTGGGGGAGCGCGCACTCCCCAGCTGCTCTGGAGAGCCTCACCCCCATTTTCCTGATAAATGGGAGCAGTTTTCTCTCGGCTGTGAAACATCCCTTGTTAGCACAAGTCTCAGAGGGGCTCAGAGCCATCCATCCCAGGGGACCCACTATGAACACGCTCAGCTCCACCAGCCAGAGATCACCCATGGGCACTGGGAGGGCCCCGGTGGCACCCTGGTGCTCTTGCTAACTGGAGAAAGAAGGACTTTTTTATAATTTGATCCCATGAGCAACTTCATTTAGGTTCATTTTACAGAAGAGCTAGTCTGCATGAACGGCTGCCAATTTAAAAACACCCGTGAGTACCTAAGAGACAGACATTTTTTATTTCCTCCCAAAAACCAAAAGCTAAGTGGTGCATGAAGCTCATGAGAAACATTGATTTTTTTATTTTTCACTCATGGGACCAAGAAAAGTGAAGCCTGCAATCTCACATCTCTTTCCCTGTCCCTTTCCTCAAATCACAATAAATCTGTCCAGCCAGGCTGCCAGCATCTGGGGGTGGAGGGAATTGATTCTCCCAAGAAAGTTTAGACATCAGATTTCCATCTACAATTTGTGGTCCCACTACATTGCCTTTCAACAGGATCCAAGTAGGGTAAGAAGGGGAATTTGACCCCTTACCTCCCAGGCACTTAACTGTTCCCTAAAGTCAGGATTTATTATCAAAACCTGAGGTGACCCCATTTTGGACACCACCCACACATGACTTCTGACAACACAAAGGGGCAGGCCTGCTGTCTGTATCCACAACTAGTGGGAAATTGGACATTTCACCTCTCTGTAATCCTCAAACCAAAATCTGATGCTTCATTAAATCCCTGAAATCCAAAATGTTTTTCTTGGTGTTAGTGAGTCTCGTCCAGACAAAGCCCAGAGCTCTTAAACTCGCTTCCTCAAGAGCCTTTGCTGATATATCTGAGAACATGTTTATTGTGTGAACAGCAGCAGTTTGGACGGAAAAAGTCGTTTCTCAGCTATTGAGGTGGAACTAAACTAGCCATTTGTAAGGCCTAGGAAAATATCATAAGCTAAAGACTCTCCATCCCCTTTTTGCCATCCCCAGCATCTGTGACATTCACTGCCCAAATCGTGTTACAGGACCCAAGCAAAATTTGTCACATAGCCCCCTGGCTTACCAATGGGAACCATAAAAGTTGCCTGGAGAGGAAAAAGGAAACCATATAAATGGCACACTGGCTGATAATGAGTCAGGGAGCAAAGGATTTAAAGGGCTCCATTTCCTCACCTCTCCTCCCTGCCCCACACAGAGAAATCACTGTATATCCCAAGGGAATCAGGAGGCTGAAAAGCAGCTAGGGCTTTCCAGGTCCCAACCCTGTTTTTCTGATGACTCCAAGAGACAGTAGAGCAGGACAAACTCAATTTCCCTCCTTTTTGTAACCTTTACCCCCTGTGCAGGAAGCCCATTAGACACTGATGATGTGTGGCCCATCGGTGGAATAATCTCATATATCCTTCCTGCTCAGAAGTGGGCAGGAACCTCCCCTCAGTTGGTAGAAGAGGCCCTGGAAATGAGGAAAAGCAGGAAATGGTGACATACGAGTGACATACAGATCTCTTATCAGACTGCTGAGAGCATCAAACAGAGCTGGAGCGCTCGTCGCCTACGCAGGTGGGGCCAGAAGAGATTGGAAATGATACTGCTCCTTATCAGATCCAGTTGCCTAAAAATACTTATTTGGGATGCTCCCCAGGTCGGACCAGATGAGCTCTGGGCTTTCTCTGCAGTGCCAAAAGCAGCGTCAGCCAGTTGCTGCACATCTCCACGGGGGCTCTGCCACCGAGTGCCCCACACCATCACGGCCACTGTGGGCAGGTGGCAGCCAAAATACGCAGCTGAAACACACAGCAATGCCCCAGGCTGCCCACGGGATTCACCCGCAGGCAGGGATGTCCCCTGGAAAAGGCGATTTCTCCTGGAGAAGCCTCCACTGCCCCTTGCAGCCAAGAGGGTCTTTCCCAAGTGTGCTCTCCCATTGAGAGACACAAAGAGGAAGAGAAAAGAGAGGAAAACATTGTTGATACTTTTCCCCACATCCGGGTGAGAAAACGACTTCCATGCAGGTTTCTTCTGCACAAGTACGAGCTCTCCCCTTTGCTAGAAAGAAAAGGCTCGCACCAGGCAGCGCTGCCACACACATTCAGAGCCTCTCAGCATCCCCTCCCTGCTTGGCCAAAGCTGCTTTTTATTAACAAATGCAAACGGCTTTTAAAAAAGTCACTTTTCATCCAAGGTTTGCAACTCAGATTCTTCCGTTCCTAAGCCCCAGCCAAATTTAAAGCTGCTTTATAGGCATCTCTCCATATATTTGTTGTTTGTGCAGCTTTGAGGTTTCCAATCCTGCAGCTGCAGGACATGGGTTTGAGTCATTTAAAACAAGCCTGAGTCGTTTGGGGGATATACTTTTGTCGTTATTCAGAAATGTTAACTAGTGTTGTGAACTCCGCTTGGAACTACAGCGTGGTTCCGCCTTCTCATCAAATGCCCGAACAGGAAATAATGCAACATTACGCTAACTGCTAATGCAATAACTGTATTCGTAGATATACGAAGCCCAAACTCAGATGCGTGCTGAGCTTGTTACAAAATACACAGTTGTGCACAGTTCTGAAGAAGGATATGCAATAATTTGTGTTTCACCTCTGTGGATGAACACAATGTCCTCTTCATATGGAATATGAAATCGCGGGCTGGGTGCGAACATTTCTTCCACGTTTCTTTCAAAGCTAGCACATCCTTATCAAAAGGGTACGGATTATGGCACACACACACACACCCCTCCCCAAAGGAAGTTCATACTCTCATCAGCTTTGTCTCTGCATAAGGAGAGTGGTGAATGTCTAACAGGGCTGCCTAATCTACCAAGAGCACCATCTGGAACAGTTTCACTAGTGTGGCACGCCTCCTTTCTAGCTTCAGGAACTACTGGGTAAATCCTATCCCAACCAGACCCTGGCGATGCCAATCATGTCACACTTTCTTAGAGCGAGAGGAGGCTGGGCCGTGGCCACGAGAGCAGAACAGGAGCCAGGTGGGTGCGTTCTCCCCTCTGTGCTGTGCCCGGGGACGAGGGGGAGCCGAGCACCAACCTCAGCACCAAAGCTGGTTTCCAAAGGTTCCTCTGAACTGGACCAACTGAATGACCCAGAACTCTGGGGCTCATTTCGAATTAAAAAGTACCTTCCTCAAAGTTGTGCAGTTCTCTTATACCCACTTTCACATGAACTCAAAACCGGGAGCAGCCAGGTTTCAGACAGCTTTGAAGGGACACTTCCCACTTGGGGGATTTCACCTTCTCTCCCACTGTCTGGGCCTCCGACAAACCCTTCCGAAAAGCAGTCCATGATGCTGCAACTACTCAGTACCCCAAACCTCAGCTAGGACCTCAGGCTCCCCTGTAAGATAAGCAATACCAGTGCTGAGCTCCTGGGAGCTGGGGAGCAGGAGCCCCAGGAGCCAGGCTGGACTCCACCTCACCACACGCTTCGACAAGAAGAGGTTTTCATTGACTTAGAAGTGCTCTACGGCTGCTGATGATTACAGCACCCACAGGGCTCCCAGGGACTTTGTGGTTTTGTTTGCTTCATCATTTCTCTTTTAATTTGAGTGTCTCCAAACTACTTCTGCACCTTCACAAGTCTCTGAAAAGTGGTGGCTCTCCACAACCTCCCATCTAATCGAGCTCAGGCTTGCATTTTGGGATTATGCCACCACCTTTCTTGAACAAGGACTTGAGGCCTGGCGAGACTCCCACGTGAAGCACTGCTATCTCTGAATCACTTGCATTTTCCACAGAAAATAAAAATAAGAGACTCCAAACCACTTGCTGTATTTCACCAGTCCCGGTAAGGCGATTCATCCCGCCGTGGAAGCCTGTGCGCACACTTCAGCCCGTGTGTATATACCCCAATGGGCGAAAATGCATTTCAGGAAACAAACACAATAGAAACCCTCTATTATTGTAATTGTGTTTACTAACACCAGCAGTGAGTTCGTCTGCACTGGAAATAGCACGGCACCGCTCCCGCAAGGCACCTGGAGGTTACGTCACCGTGCTGGGAGCACGAATGGATTAATTCGGCAAGGATCCTTGCCAGCTCTTGCCAGCTTCTGCTGTGCCAGAAATAAATTCACCTTTGCAGAGCGACTGCAGAATATGCAAGACCTGACGGTCCTTCCACCAGGAAGGAGACCCCCGGCAGCTCCAGCAGCTACGTTGCTTCCAGGTTCAGCTCGGAGACGGGCATCGCCGACCACTCTCCTCAGCAACAGCTATTTTCCCTGCATCGGACAGGGCCGTGCTTCCGTTGCCTGGTCTCTTCTACCTCTGCTCTATTTTCCCAGCCAAGAGATGCCAGAACACATAGAATTTATAGCTATTTCTGTTTAACTCTAGACAGGTGCACGACTGCCAGGGAAAACGTGTCCAGCTTTTGCAGCTCTGAAACTCCCAGTAGCTTATGCGGCCTGTCACAGAACGCACCTCGCAGGACGTGCTCGCCTTTCATCAGCCACACAATTTCCGTCCTTACTGCAGACGGTGCCAAGAAAAAAAATCTGATTTTCCTCTAACACGCTCCGAATATCATTTAGGTTTCTGCGCTGCCATCAGAACTACTAAGATCTTCTGACGCTTCACTCCTTCAGGAGGAAAGCTGAGCCCCCAAGCTCTGTGGTTGGGATGTCCATACAATACATTTAAATTATTACCAGGGTCATTATTCCAAGGTTATTATTCCTACTGGTTCGCTTAGGTAAACATTTGGTTGTGTTTCTGTTTCCATAGATAAATCTTCATACCCATTTGAAAACAAATGAAACGCCAACGGTACAAGTGGACTGCTCAGCAAAGACAAGCTTCTCCCAGCTACATTTCCAGTTGCTGTTCCACCACTGGAAACTAACGCACTCACTGGGCAGAGAGCCTCTGGAACGAGCCTCCAGACCAGAACCCTTCTACCTACCTCCATCTCCTGCAGCTTCAGCTGAATTCAATCCACATCACGCCCTTTGGTATCACACAGCATTGCTCTATCACGCCTGAGAGGAGGTCGCGTTTCAGTTAACGCAAAAGCATTTTTTCAGTCTACTTTAGCATGAAGGGCACTAATGGAATTGAAACTGTCAGATCGTTTCTCCTAGGAAACGGAGCAGGGCCTCTTCGGATCACAGCAAATGAAATCCTCATCAGAGTCACACTGACTCTAAAGCACTGAGCCACTTGGTAAATAGCACACTTCATATCAGCAACACTTTCTAGTTAATGTAGTAAGAATTATGATGCAAAAATAAGTTCACACACTGAGGGCCAGGTCACCGCCTGTCTTTTGCTGACAAAGCTCTGTTACAGTCAGCACTGCTTGGCCGATTGACATCTGTGGGACTCGGACCTGGAATAACCTTGAAATCCAGAAAAGGACTTCCTCATCCTGGCTTTATCAAAACCGTGCTGAAGTCAGTGGAGGTTTTCCTGTTGACTTCACCGTAATCCTTATTCATTATTTTAGCGAGACCACAACACAAGGCACAGGCACACTTACCCATTTTTCTCCAGTTCCAAGATGAGCTCCTGGCCTTCCGCCTTCACCTTAACTTCAGCTCTGAATGGATGCTGCGTGCAAAAGAGATGGTGCCTGTTACTCATACATCATCCTAATTACGAGCAGATCCAGACGCACAAATTGTTCCCCTGGAAATTGCAGCTGACCTTAAACCACTCCTGGCCTTCCTCCTACCTCCAGACCTGGAGTGCCGGGGAAGGGAAGGGACGGGCCACGGTGGCTCCCAGCTCTGGGCACGCTGCTGCAGCCCCGTGGCACCACCAGGCAGAGCCGGGAAGCAGTACAGGCACGCTGGTGGGATGCCATATCTGAGCTAGTGACCCTGGTGTCTCAGCAGCAATAACCAGCGCAGAGGAGGCAACAAGTCCTGGTGCTGGAGTGCTTGGAGGTGCAGCTGGGTGGGAGGGGTGCGCTGTACCCCCTTCTTCTGTCACTCAGGACCACATCACCCGACATCCCGACTTGCCTCAGAGGTTTACAAGTCAAATATACGAGCTAGTTAACCAAAGCCTCCTTTGTTGTCACAGCAGCAAAAGTCATTTTTAGCAGCCTATTTCAGGACAGGAGGAGTCACGCCTCTTCCAGAGATTTTCACATAGTTCCTTTACTCACAGAAAAGGCCAATAAAAGCCATGCAACAGGGTCCCTCAGACATCTTTAGGTTTTAGCCGTTGTTCAGACAGTATCTCACAGCTGCTCTCGTATTAGTCCCAGGCTGCCAAGGGACTGGAAACCGTGATGGCAACTTTCTAGTGTGTTCAAGCACCCGGGCACGGCCCTGGGTGCCATCAGCCTACAGCTCCGAATGAGGACACAGGACAGCTGGCTCCCCGAGGCCGACTGGTGTTAACAGAAAGGACCCTAATTTCCTAGTGCAATGGCAAATGCACACACTAAACCCAACATTTAAAAATAATAATAATAATTCAAGAGACTGAAAGTATAAAATACACTTTCTAGAGGACCAACTAGAAGGGCCTCTGGAGGTCCCCAGTTTTACCTCCCTCAAAGCAGGACCACTAGCTAAGGTCAGCTGAGTGCCTTCGCATAAAGGAAACAGACTAATAAACTCCCCAGAAGAGAAATAACCCATTTAATAAGAACAGACTTCTCTATTCAGCTGGAAGAAAAAAAAAATAATCAAAAACTGGTGAGATGATTAACCTCATAGTGTTTCCTAATTCAGTGTTGGAGGGTATTCTGCAGAACAGATCAACTGAAAGCAAAATAAAGTAAGGCTAACTGAATAGGATGTTCTGATGAAAGATCTGTCAGCCCAGAGACACGCTCGCTTGCCACTTTATCAATTCCAAGCTCAGTTACGAACTTCTCCTTTCATCAGCTCCCTGCTGGTATTCTGGGTTTTGTTCATCTCTCCTTCAGTTCCCAGGACATTGCACCAGGCCCACGCAGATGATGCAAAACAAGTTAATACATTTAGTGTATACAACAAGAGTTAATTCCAAGGGCCTGAGTTTAGTTTACTGAATCACAGGTGCTCAGTACGTCTCAGGGTAGGTCTGTTGCTTTGCTAAGTGTAAGCAACAGAGCTTGCCTTGCCCATAACTGGGGGGGTCTGAGGGTCTCTTCACAACGGTTGTGCAAACACCATTGTTACTAATAACACTTTCCCTTCTCCTTCAATAATCCCACTACTTCAGAGTCCATCAATTGCTGTGTAACTGAAATACCCCAGCTGTACGTAAGCTTTGCTAACACTGGTTTTAGAGCCAACAGGAACTTGCCTGAAACAAACCAAGTACGACCCCGGAGACCCAGCAAATTTGTATAAGGGGAAATACTGTCCAGATGTATTTGTATCACTATGAATACCAGAGAGAATCAAAACTTCCAGGCAGCACTGCAATGACATTTTAAAGAGATTTAAGATCATGAAAGAGTCATTGTAGCTTCAATATGACCAATAAAATGTTTTATAAAGTCTCGTCATACGGAGAGGACATAAACCCCAAAATAACCCCAGTTATGGGGAGATGCCATGATTTTTCTTTAGTATAATGCTGTGGCTTCCCTTTTTTTGGTTCACAACATCTGGATTTTCCTCTTTCACTTGATTATGCAACTGATAACTTCTTGATTGTGGCAGTGCAAACGCTGGGAATTTGAACTGTGGTTTGTGGTCGATGTTTAAGTCTGGCACCCCAGGGGTTCTCAGAATGGCTGCAGATTACCGACACATCACTCCATCCTCCACCTACGAGAAGTGGGGTGGGATCGGGATCGATACATTTGGTGTCAAAGACATAGTGAGACACACCTGAAGGTGCTGGCTGGCTTTTCTTAGTGCAGTACCCGCACAGCTGGGACTCATCTCCTCCTAAACCACATGCCTCTATTCGGCTGTTCCCTAAATGCCACTGATTGCATTGCCTTCCCCCCTTTCGCAGGCACAGAGATCGGGTAGACCTGATCTAGGTTTTAAAGCATGGCACAGGGAAAAACCATTACAAGCCCTTGCAGAGGGTGAATGCAAGTCGCCAGGAGCGGTGTTAGGCTCAGTGCCCGAGATGTGCCAGCCAGCTCGCCCAGCTTCTCCCGGGATTCGGAGAAGCTGCAGCAGCTCCCCGTGCTGCAGACGGGCTTCCTGGCTCACCCCTGCGGCTTGTCCCAGGGCTCAGCTTAAAAAAATAAAGAAATAATAAAAAAAAAAAAAAACAAACACGAAACGCGCCTCGCAAGGTCCCGTGCTAACCGTGACGTCGTTCCTCCCCGTGGACACGATGAGGAGGTTTGAAAAGAAAAGAGAAATAAAGCGCTGGGCGCGACTTACCTCCTCGCCGCCGGGGCTGCGCGGGGCTGCCCAGCGCGGCACCACCGCCTCGGGCTGCGGCTCCGCCGCCACCGCTCCGCCTGCGGAGACACAAGAGCAGCCGCTCACCGCCCCGGCCCCCCGCACCCCCGGGAGGGGAGGAACGCGACGCCCGGGCGGGAGAGGAGAGAGCTGTGCGCTGGCTGTAAGGGAAGCGGGAGGATCCCCCCCACCAAACCATCCATCCATCCCTCCGTCCTCCCTCCCCGGGGGGCTCATGCAGGCAGAGGTGGGTGCAGGGTGGGGGGTGGTCGTTGCAGCCCCCCGCCCCTCCCGGGCCGGGCACTCACGGGGCAGCGGTGGCAGCAGCAGCGAGAGGGCGATGCCGCAGAGCAGCCCCCGGCCCCGCATGACTCCGGGCAGGAGACGGCGCTCCGCCGCCGCCCCGCCGTATAAAACCGCCCGGCGCCGCTTTCTCCTCCCACCACCAGCCCCATCCGCCGCTGCACCCCCCTGCCTGGGGGTGGGGGGTGTCGTCTTCTCTTCTTCCTCCACGCCACCCCGGGCAGCACCTCACGGTCCACCCCGGCTGCCATAGCGGCTCTGCCCGGGGGTGCGGGGCTGGGCTGTCCCCCCGGCACCCGGGGGCAGGGGGAAGCCTCAGAGCTTTTCTGGGGCTCCCCCTGCAAACCTCACACCCCCTCCAGCTCTTTTGCCAGCACGGAAATCCATTGTGCCTCAAAAGCTAGCAAAAAGGGGAGACCTGCTGGAGGGAAGCAGCCAAATCATTGCCAGGAGGCTCCTGGAGGAGCTGTGCTATGGCTTTAGTTGTTTATTTATTTATTTGTTATATTTATGTGTAATTCTATCAAACCCTTCATGGCTGAATCCATGTTTCCAGAGGCATCCTAAATCCCTCTGCTCCTGGGAAATGTGTGGCCCCATGACAGCTGAGGGGATATAGAGTGAAATTTATTGTGCCCATGTAAACAGGTAAAAGCGAAAAAATGTTCACTGCCTCTCTCCCCTTAGGGCAGATGGAGGGGCTGGGGCTGAGGGAGGGCTTGGAAGCATCCACAGCTCATATTCCCTGTGCTGCCCTTCAGGGATACCCACTCACTCCCATGAGGCTCCCAAAGGAGCATCCTTGTCTTCTCCTGCATCCTTCAGGGCTAACTCATGGGTCTATTTGCTAGTCCTCTGCCCTTCAGGGGGATAAGGACCCAGAGGGCCACCAGAGGCAGCTGCTGGGTGGGTTAGCCAGCGTGGCTCCGGGTCGCAGAGTCCGAGTTAGTGGGGCCGTGCTGAGGTTACCAGCTGCAAATACCTGAGCTCCATGGTGCTGTAGATGCTCCTTGTACATGATGAGACCAGGAAAAGCAACCGCCTTCCCTTATGTCAGTGTATTTCTGCTGCGAGTCCTGGCCAGCTCAACTGCAGCCACACCAGCAAAGCTGCGAGGGTGGACTGCCATGCATTTTTATGGGGTTGGCTCCGAGTGGCAAGGAAAGGCATTACCTCTTAGTCGTGCTCTTCAGACAGCCATTGATCCGCATTGTCCATACAACCCTTTCCATTCATCTCTATACTTAAAAGTGCCCGTGTAGGTGAACCACCAGGAAACCAACTTAAGAAATGGGGAGAATTTGCACCTGGCTACATTTCAGAGGGTATCGGTAAATCAGGCCGATAGGAAATTAATGCTCCATTTAGAATAAAGGTTTGCTAGATAATAGTAATGATTTTGTCTCTTGTCCAGAGGTTTATTTATGCTATTGAAACCACTGAGCTCTCTTTTACTGAAGGTCTTTGCTGACTCCTGCCGCTGTTGCCCAAAGGAAATGTGACTGTTTCCATTTGCAGATGCCACTTCGGTTTATGACTTTCATACGTGTCCCCTCTCTCCCCCAGCGCTTCACACGCCGAACCTTTGTGGTCTTGTGAAGGTCAGTTTATTCCTGATACCACCCTGGCAGAAGAAAGCTGGGACACTCTGGGCACACCTGGAGGGAATCACCAGGGAGAGCAGGCTATAAATGCCATTTTAGCTGATACACAGACAGGTCACAAACTTTCATCACACGACTAAATCATGTTATTACCCAGAGAAAATATCCAGGGACCAAATTTCAGCTTTTTTCTAATCATATGGAGTATCTTGAAGGGAAACCTTGAATTTTTTGTGAACCCTCACATTTATTTATAGCTGCCCGTAATACAGATGAAAACAGCGGCACTGCTGTTGATGCTTTTATTATAAATAAGTAAAAATGCAAGCCAAATTTAGCTATTCTGCTCTCATCCATGCATAAAATTTCCGTCTACCCAAAGGAAAAAAAAATACTTTGATGAGGAACACGTATATTTGCATTAAAAGATTGTCACAAATCTTGCCACTACAACAAATCTTCCCAGAAACTCCTCCATATATTTCTCTAAAAGATCAGCTCAAAGAAAGCATGAAATAGAATTAAAGGAGCCTTATTTTTAGATTGTTAAAATACTTAGGGCAATAACTATCTGCTTCTGATTTTTTGTCAGCATTCAAGTACCATAAAAATGAACTACATGCAATATTTGCATTTGTTATATAGTGATATTTTTATCTTTGGTTCTCGGTAATATGAGACTTGATACCTTAATTTATAATCACCAGAAACTCCCTCTATAAAAATATAACCACAGACTGTGCAGTTGTTATATATAGTTTAATCTATATATATATGATATATCACTTACATTGCTGAGACGTTGTCGCATGGAAAGATTCGGGATATTCTAGCCTTATTAACAGTGCTCAGATGCTGTAACGCCACCTGCCTCTGGCACGGGATGAGTCAGATCCTGCCTCTGCCCGTCTCCTCTAAAAGCTCACTGGGACATTTGCCTGATTCACAGAGCAGGGTCAGGCTTTCGCTTATCTAGAAATTATACAGACTCAGACTCATTTCCTCCAGGATCCCAACTGCCCGATTAAAAGTACCAGCTGGGAATTTGGAAGTCTGCGCTCTGTTCCTTTATCTCTTGCATCCCCTGTGATCAAGGGATGGACGTACCTATCAAGAGGAGCCTCCGTGCAGCGCCCAGAGCAAGGGTCGGTGCATGCGGTCGGTCACTAGGCTTGAAAATTCGGTGTTTCAGTTTCTCCGTGACAAAGCCGACGCAAATGGTCTGGCAGCGGGGCTTCTGCACTTACTCGACAGTCTGTCTGCAAGATGGTTTAACACTATTGTCATTAGCTGGAAAGCAAAAGATGATGATTCTCCCATCATGTTCATAGTAAATTAGGAGTTAGCCACCTAGAAGGATATAGACTTACAGAGGAGAATGCCTGTTAAAGAAAGAGACTTATGCGGAGAATGGCTTGGACATGTATCAGAGTAAAAGCTCAGTAATATTTCATTGGAACTCTCTCTTCAGAAACGGGAACGGTTGTTGAACAAACTGCTCTGAAAAGACTCCTGCTGACACTGGAGAAAATGTTCCTAAGAATCAAAAGTCTTAGAAGGAGAAGGTAGAAGACGTTTAGTCCCGCCTAACCTCTGCGTTTCAGACATTCGCACTGATGAAAGAAATTTTGTGCCTTTGGCTGACTTGAGTGGAATGTGAAATCTTCCATTTTTCGGAACATTTTTCTCCTTCATATCACTTGACATGATCAAAGGAGGAAGGCTGGGAATCCGTGAAGGGAACTGGCAATTTAACAGTGGACTTCGTTACTTTGAGTCTTAACAGTTGAGAACAGTTTCGGCTGACCCAGAATCTTCTGCTTAGCTTTGGTTTTCCACCACCCATGTAGGACGGCGGGAATACTTGGAAGCGCCCTAGAGCAGCTGTCCTGCCAAAGAGGGAGAAGTGCTGTAAGATGATCAGGTACTGGACGAGGGCTTGTCCCGATGTGCTGTTAGTGAAATTATATCAAAGCACTCTCTGCGCTTTTTTTAAAGGGTGGGTCACCGCTGCTGCTTTTGCTTCATTCCTACAGCCGAGTGGACTTAATGGTGGAAGACTGTGTGTGCAGATACATTGCATCTTTTTAACTGTACTTGTACGTGCAGAGCACTGTCGTCCTCTCCACGCTGCCTGCAAACTCCTCCAATACAATAGTGATTATACTGAAGTAGTTTATTCTCATAAGAGAAGGGGAACAGGTATAATGGCGGAGGAACTTTTAATAACATCCAATCCATAAAACTGTCCAATAACTTTGGAGAAGAAATGGATAGCCACAGGCAGTGACGCACCGGCAAGCACTACTGAATGTCTTTAGACTTTTACAGCAGCAGGAGGAAAACAAACTTTATTTGGAAGGTCTGCATCTAATTTGTTTTTCAAGCTGAGAAGCGTGCAAGGTGATTTTTAGTTTAGATTAAGGTAAAGAGAAGAGAAAGAAGGAAAAAAACCTACTTATAAGAGAGTAGAATATGTCTCACATGTCCCAAGTACCCTCTGCCCCGCCATGAAGCAGGCTCGCAGGAGGGCACACGCTCGCCACGGACTGGCCCTGCCTATGACCCACTTCACCCGTTGCAGGAGGAGAAATAACAGCACAGATACTTGGCCCTTTGGAATCTGCATTTAGGAGACAAGTTCAAAGGTGGGCTGAAAATGACCTAGAAATGGGAGCTAAAACCCTCTTCTATCACAAGAGAATTCCCCCACGTGGGCTGCCAGATCATGCTAAGGAATGATTCAGAGGAAGCTAGGTTTGGATGGGTTGTTTGTATAATTTTCACTTCTGTTGTAGACAAGACGCAATGGTCTTCAAGAGAACTCAGCTGAGGGCTGGGTCCAATGCCGTAGACCTGCAGACACAGGTCCCATGTCAGGACTTCAGCTCTCACTGGAAGGGGAGGAGGGATCAGCCCTACATTTTGTTTCACATTGATGTGTCCAAGATGTGCTAACCCTCAGTCTCCTCGTCTTCTGGCCTTTGCGGTATTAAACAGGGCAGATTTCCACTGAGGGTATAAGACGGTGTTTTCCTACGTGGACAGCAAAGGTCCCATTAGCAGACAGATGCTGTGCAGCAAATGCCCAGTCCCTCAACCCACTGAAGCTCCCTCTGAGCTCTCGGCACCGGGTTCACAACAAGTGCAGGGTACAAGCGAGCAGCTCGGAGGCACCTCCCTTCACGCACTGGTGGAAGGAAATTTGTATTATCCATGGCAAGCAACCTTTCTGGATTCTGGTGCACTGCAATATGTGTGACATCCTACTCCATAGCACATAAAAAGGAAAATGGGAGAAGAGGGAAGGTAAAACTAGAGAATAATCCCACAAACAGCTGTTTTAGACCCTGAAACATGCTTGTGTAGGAATTAGTACATTTGCCCACATGCATTCCTGCAGGCCAGATCAGCTTTCAGCGAGAAGATAATTTAGAAACGAACAGGCATTTTCTACTATTTATAAGACTTTCCTCTTAATGATTCATCTGCATTGCAGATGCAGTGTGTCGGATAGACAGGATTTACTCATGCTTTTGTGTTCTTTAACTACAAAATGCAGTAGTTCTCAAAGGAGAGGTTTTGATCTTGGACTTGGAAAATGGAGTTATGAGCCCACAGAAGCAGAAAAGCATGGAAATATCCATCTAAGACCGAAAACTTAAAATGCAAAGAACCCAGAGGATATCTACTCTCTGCTGACTTAGGAGTAGCTTTTGAGGCATGTGGAAATTTCATTTGTACCTCTCTTTATCAATAATGCGGTGTCAATGGATATAGGGGGCCTAAGCCTCAGGATTGACAGGGTGCTGAGGTTCCAACAGATGGGTGTGATAACCCGTCAAATACAGGATGTCCTATCTGAGATGGTTGTAGCTTCCTCTGAATCATTCCTTGGCATCCTCCGGCAGCGCAGCATGGATGGGCTTCTCCATCCATGGCTTTCATCTCTTCCCATATTTCTGCGGTAGCTGGATTTACATAATTATAAATACACACACACATATATATGCTAGTATTAGTAGCCCAAATTGTCTGAAAGAGTGACTTCAGCTCATTCTAGGCACGTGCAGCTTGGCTGCAGGGTAACTCTGTGAGTTACATTTACCCATCCCCACTCAGTTCAACGTCCATGGCTTAAAATGAAGCATTAGGGATACATTGTTCAGGTGAGTTTATTCAAATACAACAATAGCAAAATAACAGGATTCCCATAAGAAAATGACCTTCTATTCCACAAAGAGGGGAGAGGAAAAAAAATTAGTAACATAAGTTACAAATTTTGTCCAAAAAATTTTCAATTTCATTACCCTCTGAGTTCAACACAGATACCCCCTCTATTGAAAGCCTTTGGTATTCTTCAGAGAATTTGGTATTCTCTGGAGAATTCTTTACAGTACTAACTATGCTGAGGGAACAAGTCACAGCCCACTAGTGTAAGTCACAGGGCGAGATCTCATCCATTTTCCTCTCTCTGGGTGCTACTCTGCCTCACCGTACCTTCTGGACAATCTCATTTTTATTAGTGGGAGTGGTTGCAGACCAAGGTATTACTGCAACTGATGTAAATTTTCAGTGCGTTGTATAGCAGTTGTACCACAAATACAGACTACAGTTAAAATTAACCAAATTAAGCTTAAAACTCTCTCATCAAAGGAAAAATGTAAAGCATTGTAGAATCATTCTTGACTTTACTCTCCAGGCCTTATAGTATTTTACTGCAGCGAGAATTACATTACAGTTATAAACCAGAATTATTTCACTTGCTAAAGTAATACCTACAAAATTATGGCAAATAGCATCAAAGCGCCTATTTTGGCTCTCCTCGGGAAAGCACAGTGTCACATGCTTAGAGCTGTATTCCCGTGTAGGTGCTTTCCTGAGGCAGAGCCCAAACAATCCCCTGATGAAGCAGGTGAAACACCAGAGGCTTTTGACCTCCCCAGGTCTGTATGAGATCTCTCAAAATACAAACAGATCATCAGAGTCTTCAAAATGACCCGTACAGCTCGCTCAAGCTACATGGGTTTTCCATCGAACATACTGACCAAAAAGACCATGTTGAGGAAAATATTTATTTCCCATTCTATAATATTTTTCTGGTTTATAATTTGTTTTAAAAATTACAATTCTCGCAACAACTTTACTTCGTCTTCCTCGTCGCTGTCAATTACGTTGATTAGGTGGATGCTGGAGGGAGTAGATGGGGTGGCTGACAAAACCTCCTCCAACTCTCCAACGTCCAGCTGCGGTAGGGGGCTTAAATACCGCTCCTCGTTGCAGCTGCTGTAACAGGACACTACTTCAAGGCTCTCACAGCTGCGGTGGTCCTCACGTATATGTTCTTCTGAGTATTCCTTGAAAGGATAGTTTCCGTCCAGAGCTGAAAACATCACCTCCTGTCTTTGGTACCTGTCTTCATAACAGCCAAGGCATTGAGACACTGAGCTGGAGAAATTCCCGCAGCCAAATGGAGGTCGGCTGAATGGGCATGTGCTGCAATGAAAGAGATTGAAAGTTGGTTTTCAGAAATGCAGGTTGTCTGGACTTCCAGTCAGCTAAGAAAACAGAATTACGCTACTGTTCTATGTTAGTCAGCTTATCCTATTGAAATATTCAAAACACGCATACTTTAAAACCATGCCTAATTTAAACACCGAGGCCATTACAAGAGTCATGCACAGATTCCGTATCTGTGCATATGCACCTCTTCATGCTAGATACAGCATGATATTGTTTTGAAAACAAACACAAAACCAATAACATTTATCAATGAAATAATATCACAGATAAACCAGCATCTGATACGCCTGCAGTATGTTAACCGATATACTCAGAACAGTAAAACAAAGCATCAAAAGTCATTTTGTGTTATTTCTGTATGTCAAAATTTGTGACAGAGATGGGGAAAAACGCTCTTGTTTATTCTTGGAGTGAACTCTTGCATCATTACATTGTTATTGCACAGAAGGCCTGACAGAGAAGCCTTGTGCCCCATATGTGGTTGTCAATGTTACTATTTAAAGAATGTACAGTGATAAATTTTTAAAAAGCAACCACATAGTAGGTTGCATGAGATTACTATGTCAAATGTAACTGTATTCCTCTGGTGTCAGAAGTTTGAATTTTTATTTTGATGCAGAATGAAACAGGTATTGTAATTAACAGTGTTAGAGAAATTCACTACATTGTTAAGAAAACAAAGTATGTGAAGAAGTAATAGAGCTCTACAGCGCAGACATTACAAAGACGTTGATACAATCTCTAGTGAGGTTTCAAGGAGACTATTCATCTTTCCAATCTAACATTTACATTTTTAGTGCATGAAGCTGCGTACATACCTTTGCACTGTCAATGCTACCCAGCAATTATGATTCTTGTATGCAAGAAATTAGTTTATAGGAATGTGAACTTATAAATCATTTTATTAGAAAGATCCTGGCACTAGCAAAGCTGTCAGCCTTCAGAAGTCCATTAATGTGTGAACTCAGAACAGTCTTTTATGGTAGAAGAACACTCCTCTCAGAGGTCTCGCAAAACTGTCTAATTTCAGAGACCACGGGCTAAGCAAAGTTCGTCTTTAGCAATTTTGGGAATATGTGCCCTGTGTTTCTTTAAAGGACCTCAAAAATAGAACTATCTTGTATTGCACTTACCAGTTTCATAAAGTTCTTTTGAGTTTGATGGGTCATCATCAGCCCTAATTTATGACCAGGTAATCTTATTGCCATAGGAACATGTTGGTTGTTGCTATTAGTAGCAATGAGCGGTGTATTAATGAGCAGAATTTAAGTCTAATAGTCATAATAATTTGTTGTGTTTGATATTGCACAGTCATGAAAGAAAAATGATGCCTTACAAAGAATAAGCATCAGCAGACCACCAGAGCAGCACACCTGCTGCTGGGAGGGCACTGGTGCTTTCTGTGCATGCTTAGCTTAGGAAATACCCATGGGATATTACATCTGTTATCTTGTAAATTCTTTGATTAGCTGACGTCTGATTGACTGCCCAGAGACTGCAAAGGAAAACCTAGGAATGACTACTTACATAACAATTCTGAAGACATTTCCCACCAGGCTGGATTTCGGAAATATTGGTAGTTGTGACAGATGCAATCATAGTACCCAGGAGACATCTCACACACCTACTTTAATTCTACCTGATCATTTTCAAAATACACTTACATTATCTCTACCTAATGCTTTTCTGTAGAAATCAACTACACTTAGATGCATAAAGTGGAGAGAAGATCTGTCTATTTACTGTGGGCTTTGGAGTGCCAATTACTGCAATAGTACTATGGAGCTTTCAATAACTGCACATATATTATGAGCAGCCTCAGGCCAGCAGGTCCCACCACACGGGAGCTATAGGAAGGGAAGAGCACCTTTCCTTCTAAATGATCCATCTACTTTCTGTAAATCAAAAGATTCTCTGCCTCTTAGCATTTGTTCTTACTGGTATTGAAATGAAGGGTTTCATTACCTTGAAGGGAAATAGTGAGGTCCAGGTACAAAATAAGGGTGGTAAAATGGAAACCGAGGAGGTACTCCGAACAGACTGGCTGTCTGACCAATGGGAGGAGACTCATAGAGACGTGAGTGAAGAAAAGGGGTAGCTTGGGGAAGAGGTACACCTCTAGGAAAAATAGAAACCCCTGGGTACTCCTTTGGGGGCTCACTAGTAGAGACAGAAAATCTGCTGTTAGTGGTGGTTATGTTACTTGGATTTCTGCTCTCAATGAAAACTGGTGTACGTCTCTTCAGAGAGCAATTGAGCCCATCAAGAGCTTCTGCCTGAGCAGGTTCAGCAAAGTGCTGTGGTGAAATTATAGGGCGCAAGGGCAGGGTTGGAGCTGGAACAGCCACTGATGGGGTTCTTGCACTGGTAGTCTGGAAAAGAGTAACTGGACCAGCATGTTGAATGGAAGAAGCCGGCAGACGGATGGCAGAAGGAGCTTCACCTTTAGGAAACAGAACAGTTATTTATCAGACATGAACAGAGGAAGAGATTTCATAAACAGCAGCGTAGCAAACCACAGCCAGAGCCAGAACCATTTCCCTCGAAACACTTTGCAGCATTACTTATCCCAGCAACTCACAGTCATACACCACTTGGCCTACATGTGTTCTGATGGACGGGTTTGGAGCCCACACATTCAAGCTTCCTTCTACAGAAACCCCAGGGTGGAAGACGACCAAATTGGCTAGTGGGTGTTGAGGCTGTCAGGCTAGTGAGGGCTGTGTCTTGTCCTGATACGGCCACAGAATGAGGCTGGAGTGTGTATTTAGCACCTGAAGCTCAGAAGACCTCCCAAGTCTGCTAGCTGAGTTGGAGTGAGCCAAATTCTTAACAAATCTGTGTGGTGCCAAAGGAGCAGTGAAGAGCAGAGCAACAGTTAAAACACCCTACTCTCCGATATGTTTTCCTATTTATTTCACCAGTGAACATACCCGTTAGCCAATTTTGCCTTGAAATCTTTTGCAGAACATACACTTGAATGTACACTTTCAAATCACAGCTCATATCAACAGGGCTGCCTTTATACTGAAAGATTTCAAAACACATTCAAAACAGATTTTCAAACCCCACTACCTAGTCTAAGAGTCTAAATTCCGAGTCAACAGGACTTAAATGCATCTAGATTTTTACCGTTTGTATTTCAACCACAATAGTATCGTAAACTCTGGAATGAAGCATAGCAGCATCTGAAGACAACATAACGTTATAAAATATACTAGGGTATGAAAACAAAGAATACTTTATTCAGTCAAATCTACAGAAGGATTTGAGAAAGGATCACATCACTAACTCAGAACTTTACCAGAACAAAGCTGACTTTTCTCTTTTACATCTCTGAATATTACCACACAGCATAAACAGGCATTTTATTTTCTTGCCTCATGAGAAAGAGAGCAGCCCTTGTGAGTAAGCTTAAAGAGGAAAAAGCCATTGCCTGGATCTAAGCTGTTTGTTGTCGAAATCCACTGTGCATGCACTGCCAGAGCCAGAGCTGTCTCACTAGAAACCATGCAGGTCAGCCATTATACTTGACTGTGGGCTCTCATACTACACCCCATTTCACTGCCCATCTTTACTTCTTCTTATTAACAGGAGGATCCTTCCAGGTTAGGTGCAACTTTTTAATGCATTCCTTCTGTAACTATATTTTTGTTTGTATAAAAGCTCAGCTATGTATGCCTAAACCGTGGGCATGTGCAAGTTCATAACAACTACATATAGAACTATTCCAGGTGTACATAGATACCTAATTAAATGTTCACGGAAAATATGCAAAGGAAAAATTCCTTTTTCAGATTTAGTGACTGCTTTAACATTGCAGCACACACTAACACCCTACTAGCTTCCTTTCTGATGACCTTGTTGACAATTCTGTCTGCTTTTTCTTGTAAGCAGTCTTAAGTTGCTGAGCATTTGCTGAGCGTTTGCTCTAGAGCAGTGGCGCCCTCACTGCCAAGGAACACTAACATCAGAGTGGAGGTGCCATGGACTAAGCTAATGAGCTTTTTCAGGCTTAGTAGAGCTGGGCTGAGCACTAACGCAGTTAGATCTGGTGAGGTAAGATATGTGTGAGGTGGAGACAGAATAAATAAAAGAAACAGCTGTAGCTCAACAGGAAGCACATGTTGAGTAACAGAGATCCAAAAACCAAGAGGTAGGAGGAGGGAACCAGGAGCTACAAAGACAGTAGCAGGAATCTGTGGGCAATGAAGAAGACAGAAGAGTTTAAGAGGCTGAGGAAACAGTAGGTAGAGACTAGGAGGCAGAGGAGCAGTGCAGAGGAGGACTGATAGAAATAGTGGTGTCAAGAAAGACTGAGAAATAGTTTTAACTATATCTACACTACTGTATATATAACTTTTACTGCAATAGGTAAATTCCAAGTTTTTAAAATCATTCACTACTGAAAACTCACAGACTGGATGTCCAATACTGTTCTTAACATTGGGGATGACAACAGAGTAAGCAGGTGACTGGAAGGGACAAATGCCAGCTGGACTTGTAGTGATGATACTCTGAGAAGTGCCGGAAAATACACCAGAGACAGGCAGTGGGAAACGCTTCCTTTTGCCTGGTCGTGGTTGATAAACCCAACCTGTCAGAAATGAAAAAAGATGCAGACATCCAATTTTTGGGATGGTCTCATTCATTATGTAAAGCTATGATATCTGTAATACTGAAGTATCTAAAAAAAATTAGTCCAAAACCTGCTCCTAGAGTCAATGGCAAAACTCCATTTGCTTCAGTGAGCTGAAAAATGGAGCATTTTATCAGAGGTGGAAATTAAATGGACATACTTGGCCATGATATTTATGTTACTAAATTGTAACTGTGAGACAAAGAAATACAGAACAGTGGGGAGTGATGTGGCACAGCTAAGGAAAGCATGTTAAGGAGAACATGACACTGTACCATGGGGTTTCAGTGTGTAAGAAAATAATGACTGTATTCAAAATGTTCGTCTTTCCTGATTGTTTCCTTAACCCCTTATGTCTCACATATACCTGCAGGTTACAAGAGACAATGGAATTTATGACCCGCTAGGAAACCTGTATAGATTTTGGAGGAATACGTTTGCCTTTGACTTACAACATTAACCAAACACTAAAAGATGTATAAATATGTTACGACTTTACACTGTGCAGCTTTGTTTCTTACACAGGCTAACTCAATGCTACTTTAAAGAAACCCTTTTTTTTTTCTTTGAAGGGTACAGGGAGAGAGGGAGAGTGCTGCCCTTATCTTTTGCTTGTTTATGACAGATTCATCAGATCTTGTCTACCAGGATTAGCCATAATCATGAACTAGCAGGATTATGACAACAGAAAGAGAAAGGATTACAACATCTGGTATCTCAGCAGCTTTTAAAAAGCGTGTTCAAAGTACTTGTGCTTTGTTTTATTGAACTGCAGTGTTTTGGAGAAATTAATTTGTTAATGGTACAAATTTTTAACCCTTTTGACAAGAGGCTGAGAAACAACATCTTCCACACCATTATTTGTGAATCCCAACTCTACACATTGAAGAATCCCACAGAATACAATGCCGCTTGTGCTTCCTGTGGCATTTCCCTTTCCTGCTTTTAAGGAATGGATGCATGTGTCACCACAGGCCACCTGGACAGCTCTTTCTGGAGCACGTGAAATGATGCAGCAGGCCATATTCACAATAAACTCGCTATCTGACTACTAAAGCATTCAGAAGAGCTGCTGTAGCTGTGGTGGCCTAAGATCATAAGAAACATTAGAAGCTATGAAGGATGAAACATCATTTTGGATGCTTTAAAAAATTAATATGCTTTCAGGCTCTAGAAAGCTGACAGAAGGAGTGTGTGCTTGAAATTTTTGCGATTTTTTTTCTAACTCTATTACTTGCTGTAATGAAAGAGATCCATTTTTCAAAAAATCTTGTACTTCTAAAACATTCAGGTAAATAAATACATGTTTACCAGGAAATTCCTCTCTGTGCCTTTGTTTTATTTTCTGGGCTTCATCATAATAGGGCTGTTTCTGCTCTTCAGTCAGTTTGCTCCACTCCAGTCCAAGCTGAACACTGATTTCTGCATTATTGGCAGCTGGGTTAGCTTTCGCTAGGGCAGGCCGATGAATCCTAGCCCACACCATAAATGCGTTCATTGGACGCTTTACATGGCCATTTTTGTCCTTGCTAAATGGAGTATCTGGCATACCTATGCAACAAAACGAGGAAAGATGATCATCTTCCAGGCAATATATGCAATACAGGTTACTTTCAGTAGTATATCAAGAGGATATTTGGCGACAGTCAAAGGAATCACTACAGCTTGGGAACACATGAAACTCAATGCACATTTGGAGTGCAGTTCCTAGAAAAATAACTAAGGCTAAGGGATTATCCTCCACAACCCTTCACTGAACCACTGCATAAGGAATCATTTACCTTGCTTTTGTTGTATATATTTTTTTTTTAATATGAAACATATGGAAATGCTAACACACTGGTTTGGATTTCATTTGGCTAAATTGTTTTCTTATGAATTTATAAACTAAACATTGTATAGCATAGACCATATCACTGCAAATTTGTCGTCACCACCAGAACTATGTATCCAAAGCCCTAACGATGTGGGGACCAGATCTTACGATGGTACGGCAGTTTAGTCCCACCCCTGTGCTGTCCCTGGCTTCTCAACTGAGGTTGTTGCTGTTCAGGGGTTTCTGGTTGGGTTTCTTTTTCCTCTCTCTTTTCTCAGATGTGGACACTCATTTTGCTGGAGGAACCTGTATTACCAAATGACTGTTACATGACACCCAGCTTTGGCTCTTTGTAAACAGACTGCGTTTAAATTGAGCTGGTGACATGATGAAGACCCAGACCCTTTGCAACTGATCCCTGAACAAGCAATTTCCTCTCTGAAAAAAGCTTAGAAATGAACTCTTTCACATTATCAATAAAAGGCAAGAGTCTTCTAGTCTTTAAGACCTCACTTAATTAGTCATTAATTTTGAAAGCCTAGATATCTTTCAAAAAAAGTAAGCTTCTAATGCAGGTCTTTCAAAAAATTCCTCATTTAACATGTCCAAATTTTCTCAGAGAGGTGTATCAATGCTTCATAGCTTTAAAAATCAAGCAGATTCATGACCTTAAACTTGCAACCACAACTTAATGCAATTCTGAACGCTGTTATAAGGGGTTTAATATAGTCAGGGAGCCAGTGGATAAAACTGCATTGATTTTAACAAACCACTAGAGAAGTCTGTGCTCCTGTATGTTTACATCTTACGCTGAACAGTAAGAGTAAAGTAGGTTGTACAACACAAGTTTGTTGTACAAACTCCAGGGATGGTTCTCTAACACGACCCTTCCACTTGTGTTCTCCTGTACGATAACCTGTCAACTGGGTGCCACCTACTGAACCCTTCCAAGCTGTCTTAACGCAATACCTGAATCGGAGGGCAGTACTGTGAGGGGAACATTTTTAGTTTCAATCTTTACTGAAGGCTCCAGTAAAGACTGCATTTTAAGCGGCACTTGTTTCACTGGCACTTTAGTCACATGGATCAGCTCTGACGGCAGAGGGCCTTGGATCTGTATGCGGGTCCCAGGAGGTAAGGGGTGAAACACAACTGGGATCTTCAGATCTTCAGGAAGGATCCCAAGCCCCCCATTCTGCTGCGTCTTGTGGTCACCTGGGCTGGCATGAGCAGGCCCACACAGGGAGCCCACCGGGGCAACACCCTTTTCCTCCTTCACCCCGCAGGCCTCAAAGGCCTCATGAGGCGGCTCCGCTTTGACATCAGCTCCTCTCCAGGGCTCCTTCCCGTTCCCCCTCTTCTCCGGCACCTTCACCTCCTTGGGGCTTTCTCTGCCACCCCCTTCCTGCTCCCCTTCTTTCTTGATGGTGACGTGGGACTCTTCTTTCCCCCACCATGGAGCTGGGAAGCGCCTGAAATCACCCCCCGACTCTCTGCTGTCCCCGCGGCATCTGGGGACGTTTCCCTCCGCCGGCTCGGGTTTCTCCATTTTGACGCGCACCACCCTGAGGGGGACCTCGGCCTCCCCCTGCGGGGTGGGCGGCGGCGTGGGGCGGCGGAGGCCCGATGGGGTCTCCCGAGGAGCCCCGGAGCGGAGCGGTGCCGCCCTGGCGCCCCGCTCCATCCCGCCGCCGGCCGTTTGCCGCCCGCGGCCGTTGGGCCAACGCTCGCCGCGCCCTCGGGCCGCCGCCGCCCGCCAACGGCCACGCAGCGAGCCCGCCGCCCGCCCGCGCCGCGCGACGCGGTCGCCATAGAGACCCGCTCAAACCATAGAGAGGTCCGCCGGGTCGCCCAGAAGGGCCCTCCGCTGTATTCTCGGGGGAGGGGGGAGAATGCGCGGCGCTTCCGCTTCCGTTCTGGCCATGCTGGGGTGGCGGCGGGCGGCATCAGCCATCTCTGCGGGCTGCGTGCGCCGCCTCTCCATGGCCAAGAGCAAGTTCGAGTATGTGCGGGACTTCGAGGCGGACGACACCTGTCTGCCCAACTGCTGGATAGTGGTCCGGCTGGACGGCCGCAACTTCCACAGGTGTAAAGGCCAGGCGGGCGGGCAGTCAATGGCCGGGGCGCTTATAGCGGGCTGGTCGCTATGGCGACGCCTCAGCGGGCGGGACGATGGAGGCCGAGTTACGGCGGGGCCTATCTCGGGGTTTCCTCGGCCTAAAGGCGCTGGGGGTGCGGGCTCCGAGTGCTGATTCCGAGTGGTGCCGTGCATTTGGCTGTTCCCTGCCCGATCTGTGTGAGTCCCGCAGGCGCAGGGGTTACAAATCCTCCTTTCCCCCCAAATCCCCATGAACTCTTCACTCGGCCTCTCCAGGGCACGGAGTTACTGTGGGTGTTTGTCTTCAAGAGCCATGGGCAGCTTCAGAACTATGCCCTTGGCACGGTGGTAGGGAAGCGGTGTACCAGTGCCTTGGGTGTGCTGGGGCAGGGACAGCAACTGGTGCACAGGGATAATTGTGGTGGGCGTCAGTGTCAGTGTGGCATTCACCTTTCTTCAGGATAAATAGAGCACAGTTCTCTCGAGGGGTAGGTGATGTGTTCTTCCTGGGGATTTGATTTCTGATAAAGCTCTCATGTTTTGACAGGTTTACTGATAATGTTGGACCAAAAGACACCCTAGGAGACAGGGAGTTTATAGAAAATAGTATTTGTCATCCTCTTATTCCAAGAAAAATAGGGAAAACAGTCATTTTGAAGGACTGGTTAGGGTGAGATATTAACGGGAAAGAGAATGGGTTATCCAGAATGTATAAAAGATTTTTGTTATTGTTTTTCATATCTGGAGGGAATTCTGTGTCAGTATTGACAGGATACTTGAAATCATTATTCATAGAAACAGATATGAAGAGAATGAATGGGTCAGCATTTTGAGTAGCTCTTTAAGGGATTCTTATTCAACCATTTTTGCTTTCAAGGTTTTCTGAGCAGCATGAGTTCAAAAAGCCAAATGATGACCGTGCTCTTAATCTGATGACCAAATGTGCCCAGACAGTGATGCAAGAATTGGAGGATATTGCTATTGCTTATGGACAGAGTGATGAATATAGTTTTGTTTTCAAAAAGAAGAGTAGATGGTTTAAAAGAAGAGCAAGGTAACAGCTGCTTTGATACTTAAGTGAACTTGTTTTTAACAACTCTTTCTAAACCTGTAATTCTTCTTTAGATTTGCCTTTATCTACGCAGAGAAGCTGGGAATAGGGCTGTGTTTGGGTGTATGCACTACAATTAGCTAAGGATCTTCATGTGAACTCTTTGCATGCGATCTTTGAGGAAAATATGTTCAGTGGTACAGAGTTTGAAAAAAATTTCTGATAAATGTTAGAAACAAGAATTGTTAGAACAAACATTCTTTTAACAAAATGTTTGCTTTTTCAAACTCTTTTACTTGATTCTCAGTACTTCCTGTTCTTCAGAAGAATCTATGCCATAGCTGATATCTTGGGCCATTATTTAAGAAATCCTGCTATCTGCCAGAATTAGCACTCCTGATACCTCAGATAATCACAGATATATAATCATATTGACATATTTATTTTTTTTCCTTTTGCTTTGTGTTTGCAAGTAAGTTCATGACTCATGTGGTCTCCCAGTTTGCCTCAAGTTACGTTTTCTATTGGAAGGATTACTTTAAGGACCAGCAACTTCTGTACCCACCGGGATTTGATGGACGAATTGTGTTGTATCCCAGCAACCAAAATTTAAAGGACTACCTCAGCTGGAGACAAGCAGATTGTAAGCATTTCTAGAAAACAGAGATTTGTGCAGTTGAGTTCTCTTCCTCTGTGAATAGAAATGCCTTTATTGCCAGTGTATTTGTACGTATAGGTATCAGTGAAAGAACAGCAGGTAGGGTAGTAGTTTTAAATAAACAATATTAGAATTGTTTTGGGCTTTGTATAGGTATAGAGATACTAGCTGCGTCTTCAGGCTACAGCTATGTTTGTTGCATGCTGGGAATGACTTCAGCCCAGGAAATATTAGAATTATTAATAGAATTAATTTATTATTTTTTATGTTCCGGGCTTGTTTAGCCAAGGTTATCTTCTTTAATGAAGAGATGTGAACCTTCAAATTCACACCATGTAGCAAAATGGTAGCAATCAAAAGTGCTGTTTATTCCATGATAGAAGAGACCATTGGATTTAATTTCTAGGCTTTCATTAGTACCTAGTCCCTGTTGCTCAAATTGAGATAATTTACATTACACATAAACACCTTTCACCCTCTGCTCTCCCTTTTCAGAATTTTAGGATGAAATCTGTCTTCTTGTCATTCTTACGATATGCAGTACCTTAAAAATGACTCAGAAAGCTTGTATCTTCTCTAGCAACTGATGTTATTAAGTCCCCATTATGCTTGGCTGTTTCCTGGATATGTTTTATCTGAGTAGTCACTCAGATTTGGTAAATACTCTTCCTCTCACACTTTTTTCTTTTTCTGTAGGCCATATTAATAATCTTTATAATACAGTGTTTTGGATGCTTGTACAACGAAGTGGTTTGACGCCAGTGCAAGCACAGGATAGACTCCAGGTAAGACTCTCTTGAGATTTTTTTTTTTCTTGCTACAAAGGAAATCATAAGATTTGATAAGCTCTGTCTTGCCTACCCAGCAGCACTAGCTGGCTTGTCTGTTCTTACTATAACAATTTTGTGGGTGTAGATTCAACAACTTCTTGAATTTTACAGATGTTAATATGATTAGCAAATAATGTATTTTTGGTCAAATATTAGCAGGATTTTGATTTCTTGATTATCAAGTTCAGAAATCTTAAAAATGTCATATAAACATCCAGTATCCATAAGCACAAAGCAGGATTCAGCTGCTATTGATTCTCAGTCCTTTCTGTAGTATTTTGGCTCATTGTGCAGGGTTGAAGCAGATTATTTCTGTTTTCCCTTGAAGTCCGTTGACTTTATTTGTCTTGAAAATGTAATAAAAACCCTCTCTGTTTTAATATCCTCGTTTGGCAGTTGGAAATAATTCCTCTGTTGGGAGAGGTAGTTAAACCTTGTAATTTAAAGGTGAAAAACCTGTATAAATGTCCATCTTATTTTCAATATTCACCTGTCTTCTACCCTAGAGATTCAGTTTGTTTGTTTATTTTCTGTAAGAGTAATTTTTCTTTTCATTTCCTCTCAGGGAACTTTGGCTGGAGATAAGAATGAAATCTTATTTTCTGAATTCAACATCAACTACAACAATGAACCTTTGATGTATAGAAAAGGAACTGTCTTAATTTGGCAGAAGGTAAAAAACTGTATTACCACTTGCTTCATGCTCATGTTTTAAACAGCTACACTATAGCAGACAAACTACGCTGTAAGATAACCACACATATCCCATATGTACGTCTATATATAAATATATTTTAAAACTAACCGTATTTGCTATATAATGAGGTGTAAGATGACTTTTTTTTGGAGGTGTTTTTGAAATATCTTTATGAGCATAGTATAAATCTAGTCTCTGAAGTCTGGCTTAGATACAAGTTTTGACTTGACATAAAATGTGTATCAACAGATGACAATGTATACGTAGCATTTCACAAGACTGATGTATTTTCTAGATAAATCTCCCTTGTTTGATGAATCAGACGGTTGGTTTCTTAGTATTACCAGCTTTGAAAATTGAGGAAGTATTCTGCTTCCTGAAAAATTACATTTTAATGACTGGTGTCAGTTTGATATGGTAATCGCTGGGGTGTGTGCCAGGCCCGTCCCAGGATTAGATCCCAAGTATTTCCACTGCAAAGGAATTACGAACTTTTGTTTAGTAAGGTACCTCAGCTTATAGTATGCGTAGTCCTTTTCTACTTATTTTTTTCTTGGTAATTGTAGTCATTTGCAAGGTTTCCCATTTGTTTCATATAGCTCCAAATTAAGTATCATACTTTATTCAAGAATTCTTGCAATCAGTTATGTGAATTTGCAGGTAACTTCTTCAAGCCATGTGATGATGGCACGCAGTTTCAACTGCTCGTGTGTTAGTCTTTGAATTGAGAATAGACTCTCTTTCAAAAGATGTAGTGTCCAAATTCTGTAGTATGCAATAGGGTTGATAGTTGCTTTTGTTGTAGCTTTATTTCTTGTCCAGTTGTGAATTTCCTCTGAAGTCTTGTATGTCTGCTAATGTGTCAACTGTATTTTCAGATTAATGAAGTCATGACTAAGAAAATAAAACTGCCAAAGGAAACGGAAGAAAAGGAAGTGGAAGTTACCCGGACTAGGACTAAAGTTGTTCCCCTGCACTGTGACATTATTGGGGACCAGTTCTGGGAGGAATATCCTGAGATCCTGGCTGAGGATAGTTGATATCTCTGATGAGTATAACTGGTAATTTACGTTTTGCTCTGCTTGGGTTGTTGGCAAGTGAAGAGTCTAAACGGTGGCTGTAACCCTCTTCGGCGACTACATTGGTTTTAGCACTGTTGTTGCCTGAAAAAAAGACACTGGTATGTTGTTTGTCATATGCCGATATGGAAAAACCTGAAATCATACTATATTTTGAATGTTAAGAACTCATAAATTAAGACTGCTCCTTCCTTGTACATGGTTATTTGTAGAAAAAGTATATAGAAATTTCATGCATTTCTAGAGCATTTAAACCATGAGGTATTTTACTGAACTGCTGAACTATAATAAAGCTTGCATATTTGAACAGTTAAAAGCAGAGGAAAAAAGAATTCTTTTGATTTTTGTTTCAACTGAGATGGACCAGAATAGTTCAGCTGGCATTTAGCATTATGTTTCAAGGCCAGTGTGTTTAGTCAGATTAGTGGCAAACTGTTCCACTGCCTAATGTCTCTGAGTCTTACAGAAAGGAATTGGAGTAGCCCAGCAGTTTCTTATGACTGATTTTAAAAGCTTTTGACAAATGTACAGGATTTTTATACTTTTTAAAAATAAAAAAAAAAATTAATAATTTCTTCCCTGTTGTGTTTATTACTTGGCCTTTCTCATTCCTGGGACTTTTACTAGTAATTGGTGAAAGTTCCAAACACTGAAGTTAATAACAAAGATACTGTACAGACTTGAATTCTCTTAGGACGTGGGTAGATGTTGTGTTCTCATCTGTGGCCTGGGAAGTCATCTGTCCCCTGCTGTGAGAGGGACAGGCAACAACACAGGAGAGCGTCGCTGGTGCCTGCAAGGAGGGTGCTAAGAACTTGTATTGCTGCTCTCTGATTTTCCTGGGGATGATGCAGACGTAGCTGACCTGACAATACGTGTGTGTTAGAGGGACAGCGGGAGCGTGCGTTGCCTGGTCTATGCACACTTTTGCTCTGGTTTAACTATCAGTTTTGTCAAAACAGTTAAATCGTACAACCTCTCAGAGCGGAAATATTTCTGCTAACGTAAGGGGGCTTGTCCCAGGGTAACTGGAATTTGAGGGAAATAACCTATTTCAGTATAGAAATACAACTGCAATTATATAATAGGTATTTATAAGGGTATTATTACTGCTTTTAACTATACTGGTTTCAAAAACACTAGAACAGTGCTAGAACAGTACTCTGGGCAGGCTGTTGCTAAGTGATAGCCAGCAGTTGGGACTGGCCATAAAAACGGAAGGAGAGGATCAAATGTGACTGAAGGTGGTCGGTACTGAGTTAGTTTCCCACGAACTTGCATAGCAGCCTACTCCTCTGTCTCCCCTTTTCTTCCTGCAGGAAGAATTTACACATTCAAGGCAGTGTGCATTTTGGTGGGGTGGTTTTGGTGGGGTTTTTGGTTGTGGGTTTTTTTGTTTGGTTTTTTTTTGTTAAAAACCCACTAAACAGACACTGATGTAAAATACTACTTTGCAGTTTCTTCCTGAGATTAAACAATGAGTCTATGTGTTTATAATAGCACAGGGCTTCCCCTCTTCTGCTGTGTGCTAATACTGAGCAGTTAAGTACATGCAAGGAGATAATGCATATCGTTTTCAGTTTTTAGAACAGGCTGTATAATTCCTAGGAAGAGGATATGAGGGATTGTGAGACGATGACTCTGAATGAATCATTGCATCAGTCATTTACCGCTAAGAACTTCCTATCTGTCTTTGTGGGTTTTTTTTTGTCTTGTAACACAAATGTAATTTACTTGACTTTGAAATGCCGTATGTTGCTATCTGATACCTGACTTTGGACGTTACTTATAAAGCAATTGTTCCACAGGTGGTAACATTTGGGTTTTGCAGTCTGAGTAAAGATGAAAAAACAATTTTGGCAATCATGATTCATGCTTGGGAAATATTATGTAAGGGTTTTTATCGTATATGTTATGATTATCTGATACATAAATAGATATATTGTAGAATGTATGTACATTGTGTGTGTGTGTAAAAAATGGGTCTGTATTAGGTCTTATTCTCAGAACGTTTTCTAATTAATTCACATGCTTACAATAACATGTAATAAGTAAACAGGTATGTTTACTTATTGCAGATGCAGACTTTGGAACCGAGATATGAATTGTCTGTATAGGCATGGCCTTTAATTTGTATTAATATAACTGCAAGAGAAAGAAACTCCCTGTGGCATCCTCATGCATGACTTTGTAGCTGTAGGGGAAAATAAATCGTCCCCAAGTTCCAGATGTAGACTGGCATTAGTGTCACACGCAGCTCGACCTGTGTCCTGTGCTTACAGGTATTTCTATAGCTGCAGAAGTCCCATACTGTGACCCAGTGAAGAAAGGTGTTTCCTCTGAAGTTGGTCAGCAATCCTTGGCCAATGTATTGCCGTAACAGGAACTGCTAAAAGCAGAGGAACCAGTTATGAAAGATTAATGGTAGGTGGTGGAATCTGTTACAGTAAAACCACTTTGCAGCATTAACACACGTTGCCTCACTTTCCTTTGGAGAAATGTTTCTGCACAGTATACCCGTTATGGATTAAAATGCAAATTATACCGCAGCCACCTTTTGCCCAGGTGCCCTCTCATTGCCCGGGGCGGGTGGAGCGGCGTCCCTGCTCGGGGGAGCACCCCCAGAACGGCCGGGGGACCCTGGGCCGGGCTGCAGAGGGAGGCCCCAGTTCAGAGACTCGCGGTGGAGCTGCACCAGGGACTCCTGAAGATGCAGCGGGGAGGGAAACCGGTAACCCGCCGCCCGGCCCGCTCCGCCCCTCAGGGCCCGGCCGGGGCGGTGCTCCGCAGTCTCCCCTCCCCTCCCCGCACGCCCGGAACCCGCTCAGCTTGTGCGCCCGCCGGCTGGCGCAGCAGCGTCCCCTAGCGGCGGCCGGCCGGGCCGCCGCCCGCAGCCCGGCATGGAGGAGGACGAGGGGGCTGCGGGAGGCGCGGAGCAGCGGCGCCCCCGCCGCCGTCCCGGCGCCGAGCGCTCCCCCAGCCCCAGCCGCCTGGACGTGAGCTCCAGCCGCTTCGACCCGCTGCTGGCGCTGTACTCCGCCAGCACGCCGCTGCCCTTCCCCGCCGCCCCCTGCTTCAACAACCTCGCCGAGTACGAGAGCTTCCAACGCGGCCTGCTCCGACCGCGCGGCCGCCGCTCCGCTACCTCCCGCCGCGGCCCGCCCGCCGCCGCCCGCCGCGGCCCGCCCGCCGCCGACCCCGAGCGCATCCAGCGCCTCCGCAGCCTCATGGTCAACGCGGGCCCCGAGCAGGAGGCGGCCGAGGGCGGCGCGACGGCCCGGCGGCGGCGGGCGCCGCGGAACGTCCTCACCAGGATGCCCCGTAAGGGCGGGAGGGCGGGCTGAGGGGGGTGGAAGGCCGTGAGGGGCAGAAGGCCGGGAAGCGGGGTGAGGCGGCAGGTTGAGGGGTGCTGGGGTGGGGAGGGGGAGCGAGGTGGCGGCCGGAGTGAGGGAGGGGGAGGGCGGGAGGGCGCGGGCGGGCCCTGCGCTGGGGTGGGGGTGATGTGGTGGCTGAGGTGAGGTTGGAGGGGTGCGGGCCGGGCGCGGGTGGAGTTTGGGGGAGTTTTTGGAGGGTTGAAGAGGGCGGCGGCTGAAGGAAGCGGTTGGATGACAGCGGGGCGTGGGGGGAAATGATGGAGTTTGGGTGGAAAGCGGTACTTGTGTGCTAGGTGGGGAAAATTGTGTGCGGAAATGAGGAACGGCGCATTTCACAGAACTGCTTACGCAGAGATTACAGTGAATTTATTACGGTGCTGTCCTCGTCTGTTATTTGGTTAGTTACGTTCATCCTCTTGATTTTAAGAAAAAAAAAAAAGGATGAGAAACCGGTGTGCTTTTAAAAGTACTATTTTTAAACCAGGAATCAGATTTGAGCCCGGGCAGCTCATAGTTCAATCATAACTGCAGCATGAGTCTGTTACGCACCGCTATATCTTGGTTACTAACTGTGTATCCTGGGGGCATAAATACAGCACTGACATTTGAGTAACATGATGATAGAACAGGAGGGGAGGCAGCTGTGATGTGGCTTTATGATGTATCTCTGATGATGATAGACGTTTCTCGTCTGAATGTATGCATGCAGTCAGGGTTATAGCCCCTAAACATTAAAGAGTGCAGCTTGTGCACCTACACCAAGAGCCAAATGGCATTGCTATCAAACAAGATGTCATTTTAGTGCATTGAATTAAAAATACTGGGTGCTTATTGCAATCAAAGTGTCTCTCCTATTAATGTTGCGTTTATAAAAAGGCAAAACCCAAAATGTTCAATTCTAAATGCCCAAAGCAGAACTTTTTTCTTGCTTAGACACCAGAACATAATGTATTCATTGCTGTAGGTGCTGCGTGATCCTGAATGTCAGGATTAGCGTTCTGCACAAATGCAGAGGTTCTGTTGGTGTAGGTTTTCCGAAAGAACTGACCTTAAATATTGATTCAGGATCTTAATGTGAAGTAACTGTATTTGGATTACTGTGATGGAAATCGAAAAAAAAAAAAAATCTCTGTGAAAATTAACTTTAGTGGTGGTCTAGAAAATAGATGACATGGTTCCATTAAGAGCACGTATTTAATATCCACACATCTAAGGCTGGACGGTGTGGACTTCGAAGAAGAATGGCACAACTGACATATAGAAAGTGCTGTTCAGCAGTCTGGAGAGTTTTGAGAATAATTTATAGCCAAGATTGTTGTGCTTTCCCTGTAAGTTGGGGGCCTGTCTGCACTGCAGGTGGGCCAGCATTTGAAGCTTGGATTCTAAGGCAGTAGCTGCCTCTGAAAATAACTGATACGTGGTTTGCCGCGTTGCAGTTGTGATGCTGTGAGAGGGAGCTGTGACAAAGTATAATGTGTTCCTTAAATTCAGTGGGTTAGAAATGTAAAATGGAGCTAAAATTTTGCCTGTCATGAGGGATGATTTCAGATGTAGCCATAAAAGTAAGAAGGAAGCTACTTTAGCAGTGCCTGTTTTGGATCAGTCCAGGAGAAGCTATTTCAAATTCCTTAGTATTTACCAAGGGGCAGAGAACTCATGCGCAATCAGTGACTCTGGAGCAGTTAAAAAGGCATTTGATAGTGTTCCGAGTTATTTCAACTGCTTTGGCTTGCTTTGCTCTTGTTTATTTTTAATCTTCCCTCTTAATAAAGTCTACCCTGAGGACAAGGACTTGAACTGAACCAGAGTTTGGATCTTTATTTTCTCCCTCCTGGAGTACTCGCCCTCTGGCTTACAGTAGTTTTCTAGTCATTCTTCAGAATCCTGGTATTAAGCATGTGCTTATTTTATACAAATAGGGATTGGATTTTGAGTACAAAACCAAGTAGGTAACTCTCTTCCCTACGGATTGAAAAATTTTTAATACTGATACTTAGCAGCATCAAAAGCCACAGGCAAATCTAGCTGCGTGCAGACCCTGGTCATTACAGGCTTTGATGCTTGCAGAAGAGAGATGTTGCAAAGACAAATTCTTGTGTTGCTGTTTTATTTTTTCTGAGAAGTGGATGCCAGATTGTTGAAAGGTTTTTGGATGATGTGTTCTGTCCTTCTGATTAGGTGAAGTTGGAGGTTTGCCCTGGTGAAGCTGGAACGTTACAGCAGGAAAGTGGGAAGAGCATGTATTGTCTAGATTTGGTAGAGCTCTAGTGTTTTCCACCAGCCCTAATGGGGTGCCGACAAGCAAAGGTGTAGTTGGAAATAAAGATTGTACTTGGATTTTTATACGAAGTTGTAGATAAAGCTCCTACATAAAAGGAACATACGCATCTAAAAATCTTAAAAAAATCTAAAATGATCCTGAAAATTTCCATGTTTTGTTAGGAAAAAATAGCATTATCTGATTAAAAGCATCAATCTGATGTAGTGATGGTGTCATCTCTGGTTCCCATGATGGACCTGAGAATTCAGAACATAGGTTTGTTATCAGTTCAGCTGAAGAAAGCACAGAGACTAGTTAAATGACCCCACTAAGCAAAGCTGGGAGGTACTGAGACAGCTTATGCTCTGTGTGAAAGCAATTTTCCTCATCTATCCAGCTGGAGAGGGCTGGAAAGAAGACAGCAGATCTCAAAAAATAAATGTGATTGGGTTAATTCAGAGGAAACTACTTTAGATTTCCCTGCTGTGGCTAAGAATTGCCATGCAGCCAAAGACTGCAGATCAGCTGTCATACAGTAACATTTTACACTCACAGGATGCATTTTCCAGTGTGCGGATCAAACCTTGAATACATAGTTCCTAAAGCGCAATGTGAGAGGTCATCTGTGACTCTCATATTTTTATTAATATGAAGAACTGTGTGAGATTTCAGACCAACACTTTTCCCTGGCTCTCAGTAGGAATTGCACAGCAGTCCTGGGGCTGTGTTTGCACAAGGAAGCAGGTAGCTGTAATTTATCTCAGGAATGGCTTCACTATGGCGTGGGTGGAAGTTGTAAAGTAAATTAATATCTCCCCTTCTAGATAATGTACACTTGCAAAGATTTGTAGTGTGCAGATAAGGCTTGTGTGTACCAGGTAAGCTGTGTGTTTTACTGAATTCCTTTGGGTTTGCCCTGACTAAAAGCATTATTGTGCTGCAATTTAGTGTGGTTTCATTGGTGGCTGCTGCTTTTAGTAATTTTATTTTTGCCAGAGAATTGTACATCTTTGAAGGATAAAGAATTGTACACCTTTGAAGGATGTTCAGCTGGCTGGTGAAAGTTTTAACTGGAACAATAAGTTTTCATCAACTTAAACTAATCCAGTTTAGTTAGTTGAAGAACTTGGAGTCATCTGTTGCTTTAGAAATCTCCTTGTAAAGAAAAGCAATGGATCTGATACAATACTTTATTAAAACAGATTGTAACTAATCTGAGGTAGCCTTAACTAGGCATTTGTCTTTTCTGCGAAACACTGCTTCTGTGAGCTTTCTGTTCCCTCTGAACTGCTTTTATTTAAGATTAGCATTACTTAGAATGTTTCTGAAATGTAGGAAAAAGATTTTCACATAAGGCTGATGGGTTATGTAGAGCAAACCCCCAAACTATTCGTATTTTCTGAAGTCTTTGCTGTCCCCGCTGTAAGGAGAGTTTTGGTTGTTTATTATCTACAATCACAGTGCGTTACAGTGCTCTGGGGTTTCTCATTTCTTTTGCTGTAAAGACAAGTGTTGTACCAAGATCTGCCATATTTCTACATAGAGTAGTTTTCTACGTATATATGTATCTGTCTATATATCTATATCTGTATTTCGTTGCAGACTGGTGACGTTTTCTTTCTGTTTTAGTCCACGAAGGCAGCCCATTGGGGGAACTTCATCGCTGTGTCCGAGATGGTGTAAAAATCAATGTCCATATCCGCACTTTCAAAGGGCTTCGTGGAGTCTGCACAGGGTTTTTGGTTGCATTTGACAAGTTCTGGAATATGGTAATTATTGTTCCAGCCCTTGACTTATGACTGCTATATTGAAACCTTGAAATTTGCAACAGGTTTAAGCAAAATACATTTTGAGAAGATTAATGTGGCATTGTGGTTCATACAGCTAATTTGCTCTGGCACTGAGTGCTGGCTTTCAGACTTAAGTGGTGCTTGGTGTTGAACTGGTAAGTCTGAGAGGTGCCCAGCCATCTTAGAGAAGATTTTGTGTGAGAGAAAAGCTTTGAAGCATTCACAACATCTTCAAAGGTTTTGTATAAGAACGCAGTAAGGTGGAATATTAGAAGCTTCCAAAGCTTTCCTGCAAAACACAGTCGTCTTATAGTGGTAGCCACTTCTCTGTTTTCTTTCACTAACACGTCACTGGGATATCAGTGGCAAAAGCTTTTCTGTGCATTCTGCCTCCTGAAGATCTTAAAGACAGTGGATGGAAAAGTAGCTATTAAATATTTGTGAGCCTGGAGCTCTGAAAATTTTGGAAATGCAGGCTGGGGAAGAGGAAGGATTTTGCAGGCAAGGCTTTTAAAGATTCTGCAAGTAATGCAGGATGGATACTAGGCTTTGCTGTTGCATTTATACCTCAGTACAGCTAAGAAGCCGGCTTCAAAGCACGGCTCGTTCCTGGGATGGATTCTCTCTCAGAGCATAATTTCATAATTCTATGACACAAAGCTGGTCCAGAGCTTCCTCATGTTTTCTTTTTAATTTTGACCTTTCCGTTTCTTTTTTCTTCTTCTAGGCCCTGACAGATGTGGATGAGACATACAGGAAACCAGTAATGGGCAAAGCTTTCTACGCAGAACCTCAGCTCACACTAACCCGGGTAGGTAACCATCTCCAGTTTTCTTTTTTTTTTTTTTTTTAATATCTCCTTTTTCAAAGTAGTAAAAAGGGAGCATTGATTGGAAAGCTGTATTTACATTTGAAGTACTTTACATCCTTTTATTAGAGATTACTCTAAAATTACTTGAACTGGGGGGGGGGGGAAAAACAGTTTTCAGACCTTTTTGAAAGTACTTTGGCCATCGTTCAGTGCTACAGAAGTTCCACTTTAGAGGTCCTAGTGTCAGATCACAGTTGCTGCCGCTGCATAGTGCAGTATTCTATAAGCTCACTCTGTTTTTTTATTTATTGGTTCTGTGCATTTTTTGCACCCGTGACTGATCCGGTCCACATTTGTCCTGCCAGGGCATAACTCTGATACGAATGTTCATGGAATGACAGTCTTTGCCTCCAGCCAACAAAATGTCTGTTTGGTCACTTGAACTTGTGGTCTAGGTACCGCGAAGCCCAAGATTCTGCATGTTGCTCCAAAGCAGCATGCTCTCTAGGATCCAGCTGCAAAAAAAGATGTTTACAAAGTTGAGAACTGGAGAGATGATAGATGAACTTCTGAAACAATGAAGGAAAAAAATGTGACAGTGCTGTGCCTGTTGAACGGCATAGCTCTGGGCCTTCTGAACATCAGAGGAGCACCACAAAAACTTTTAAACAGTTTCATTGTGAGGAATTTGCTTTCAAATTCCAGCCATTTAAATCTGTTTTCTGATAGAACCCACCCTTCCTTTTTTAAAGATTAGTTAAAAATAATCAAGTTGTCATTGTTCCTTTAGCCCACTCACACAGGGATTGGCTTTCCATCCTGTTGCTGGGAAGAGACAGGCTAGCTGAGAATCCTTTTCATTTGTCAGTATTTCATAAAAGCTTCCCTGCTGCCTGAGTAAAAGCAGTTTCTTTTCCAGTTTCAGCACCATGTGTTCTTAGATTAATGAGTTCATACAGTGCTTTGGATCTGTTGCTCTAGCTTTTATTATTCTTCTATTGTTTTTGGTCTGCTCACCTCCCAGAATACCCACATGGCCTTTTTCAGTTTGTTTTGGGGAACACAGAAGGTCCATAATTTCTTCAGTATACACTCTTTGCTGATGGTGGCTCCTTATCTTAGGGATTCATATCCTGCCTGAGGACACAAGGATGGGAATCTCTCTAATGCTATCTGACAACATTACAAGAGCGTTGGGGAAAGTGAGATGATGGAGGAACTTTGTAGCTTTCTGTTGTTCCTGACCAAAGTTAAATGCTACTGCACATCAGTATTGCTGCCCGAATTTAATTCCTTGGTGCTCACATGAAGACGCTCGTGCATGCAAGACATCCATTCATCTTATGTCATGGCTTGACTTTGGCAAGAAAACATAGTATTTATTGCTGGTAAAGCTTCTCACTAATTGTATATTGTGAGCTCTGATTTGGGATCGTATATGCAAATATCAAGTAGAAATGCCAAACAAGCGACTTCTCTTGTTTTATAATGTGGTCATATACACAAATGTTCTTTTACAGCTGTTTGACAGACTCAAACTGCAGGAGTCCTCAGGAAAGAAGGGCGCTGACTCAAAGACTGTCTCAGAGGAGCTAGCCCTGACAAATGACTCTCAGACACTGGCATTGAAAGCTGGATCAGGACGAGCGAGAGCAGAAGATGAGCACGAGAGGCAGAAGCGCTTGGGCAGAGCTGGAGAAAAGAAGATGCCAGGTGACAGTTTGCATCTGGCTGCCAGAGGTGAAGCTGATGTGGGTAGCGGGACTGCCCGCACAGAGGGTGCCAGTGCTGCTGGTACCCGTGCAAGAAGCCAGTCACGGAAAAAAAGGCGGCCCAAAGTGGATTATCAACAGGTGTTCACACGTCACATAAACCAGATTTTCATTCGAGGAGAGAATGTTTTGCTTGTCCATTTAGCACATTGACTTGGCTGAGCCTTCGTCAGTGTATTTATTTGATAGCATGAATTGCTGCTGCAGCTCTCGTTGCTATTTAGCATTTTCATTAAGTATGATGGTACTGTGACTGGTTTCCCGTTGCCGTTAACAAGGTAGGGGAAATAATTCAAACTGGAGCATCCTGAGCTTGATGCCAAAGTAGCCTCCTTAGATCTCTGTTGGGGGTCTCAGGACAAGGTCAGCAGCACAGTTGTTTCTGTGAGATGAGGGAGGTAAGCACAGATCCTACTGCTCAAAAAGATGCAAAGTGGAGAGGGTCGGAAGAGAATTTTGGTGTACTCAGTTATAGGAGCTAATTGTAGCACACATTTAAGGAGTTTAAGATTAGATCTCCACCCGAAATAAATCGCAAATGCTATTTTGCATGTTCTGAATAATCTCAAGAGAAAGGCTGCTAATGAAACCAACAGTTTATCTACTGTTGTTACATGGATGTTGGCTTTTCCAGACATAACTCTGACAGTCATTTTGAGATAGTCTATAAAAAGGTGGAGTGACATATTACTGATGGCTGTTAGCCTCTTCTTCATAGTTAGGTCTGTAATGTCCTGTGTGATAGAAAACCTCTTAATTGAAAACTGCTCTTTTTCTGTAAATGGTGGCAGGACTTCAATTTGTTTTCAGTATCAGAGCTTAGGCTTCTATTTGTAATGCTGTGCTTCAGCCCTGTGTCACCAGCGAGCAGCTAACGTAGCTGATCCAGGGACCTCCGTGTTTGGAGTTTATCTGTGAATGTTGTGGACGCAGATGGAAAATTGTACTTTTATATTTGACCCAGTCGCTACTTAGTGTAATAGTGAAGTTTGCAAAGATGTAGTTTTTCTTCTCAGATTTAAGTGTTTGTGCTGAGCACAGTTGTACTGTATCTAAGCGCCTTTCAAGTACCCTCTGTTGAAACTAGAGGTGCTGCGTCTCCAGCAATTCTCACGGAGCAGAAAACTTCATGGGTCTTTCCTATCCATATGAATGATGCATCATCTAATTCCAGTTGAACAGAGCTTTGGAGGTGTGCCTGAAAATGTTTTGAAGTATATAAGTCAAACTCAGCTCATCAGTGGCTTTATTTTAGTAAGGTTGTCAAGCTACTGTAGATCAGGCCAGGCTTCTGCAGGTATAAACTGCTTTCCAAGAGCTACGTACACACATATATGCAGAAGTTTGAGGGTAAATGAAGCTGTTATATTATCTAGTCTGTTCCCCTAGTTGTCAAAGGACACTAGATTTTACACTTCTATTCCTGTGTTCATCTCAATTACCTTATGCTTTGCAGCAGCTCCATGTGTTTAAGATGAAGTTGGGAAATTGCCAGGATAATGCGTAGATCTGACAATGAGTAGAACAACTTTTTAGTGCTTTATAGCAGGTCTTGTATTGCGTATAGAGGTCATAAGTCCTCAAACTGAGTGACTGTACTCTCAATGACATACATTTCTGTTGCTGCAAATGCAGCATACTGCTTGCTTGTCGTTAGGGGTATGTCTGGTGTTTGGGTGAATTACAGAAATCGTTTAGCAGGAGTTCCTGGACACACAAAGCAGCTGTATGCCTCTGGGGGAGCCTGAAACTTTTATGTCAGCATTTCAGATGACACGGGGCTTGGGCGGCTAATCAGCTCAGCCGCTGAGCTGCAAACCCAAGTTCAGTCTGGGACAGAAGTGCCTCAGAATAGAAAGTACTGCTGAGGCGAAAGAGTTTCATCAAGAGTGGAAAAAAAAAAAAAAGGTGGTTCTTGTTTCCTCTCCTTTTATGCTGTTCTTGCTTGTGTTCATGTGGTCTGCAGTTCCTCCTAAACTCTGGTTTAAGAAGATTGTTCTTATAGTCACTCCTAGTTGTCGTGGCTTTCTCAGCCTTTCCTGGTTGGCTTTCTGTGGGGTTGCCAACTGACCAGAACCCTCACAAATTATTAGAAACATGTGAAGCTAGAAACAAGGGGCTTATTTCTTGAAAGTGAATATTTTTCTTCATTATATTTTTGGTTGTGGGTTGTTTTTTCCTGTCTGCTTTCTGACTGTTTTGTTTTTATTTCAGTTGCTTGGGATGACTTATCTCTGCCTTTTCCATTCATGCCAAAGAGGTTTTGATCTCTCCTCTTTCCTTCATACTTGACCAAAGGGTGTCAAATCTCCACTCAGGCCTAGGTACTATGACATCTAATTGAATTCTTGCTTTTCTTTACCTCATATTCTTAATTCTCTTTGTCTCCCTAGTTTACACTGCCTGTGTGTTAAATAAGATATAACTACCATGACTGTTCTTGTAGCTGTACTGCCCTCTTTCCTTGTCAGCTGACACTTCACCAAGTTCTCAGTTGCTTCTAGAAGTCTCAGTGTTTCCTTTCATCAGAAATTTTTCTCTGAAATGTTGCAGGTGTTTGTTGCTTCATATCTACGAGTTTCTTTCTTTACATTTTATGAAAAATGCTGGTGCTTAGACTTGGGTTTGTGCCTTGATTTTTATATCATCACTGACCTGTTCTTCCAAAATCATCACCTCAGTCAACAAACCTGGTTGAGAACTACAGTTTGCCTACTTTTTTTGCTCTACCTCATTGTTAAAATGTTCCTTCTCTGTTCTTGTTGTCTCATCTGTGAAGTTGGTTAAAATTCTCTCTTCCAATTTAGATTTAATGGCTTATTTGGTGGTTCTTCATTTGTTTCCTGCTTCCCTGTCCACCTCTCTCATTATTTCCAAGCTGCTTCCTAAATACAACCTCTTCTACAACTTCAGATCTTTCAAAAGGTCTTCTTTTTCCCAACTTTTTCTGACATTATGTCTTTTTAAAGCCCACTATCAAAATGCTGTTTTATGAATTTTGTCTCTTTCAAGCATAGCATTTGTGATTTTTGTCTCTTTCAAGCATCATGATTGTGACTAAGCAAGTGACCCTGTATGTCTGTTGTCACTTGCATGTTTAATACTTCAGATGAAGTTGCTCTTTAAATAAAATTGAATGTGATGTTCTGAAATTAAGTCTCCTACCTCACTTTAAGTATTCATGTAAATCTGTTTTTTACCAAAAAAAAAAAAGAAAACAACCCTTGGAAACAAATGAGCTTTGGGTTTTTTTATTGTTTATGGTTATTTTTTTTCTGTGTTTTTCCTTTTCCAAACTCAGCAGAAAATCCAGGTTCTTTGTTCAAGAAGCTGCTTGCTCCTAGCCATTCTTCTATCGCTGCAGTGTCACAAAGATGGTGTGAGCATAGACACCTGAAGTCATTATGCTAAAGAATGAAGAGTAGGAGCAGGAGACAGTCTTCAGAAACAGAGCGTTGTGTGAGAGTGAAAAAACTTTGGGCCAAATATAAAGAACTCTCTGGAAAGGATCCACATACTGGTTGCAACCTGTCCAATATTCGAGGACATTGTTCTGCCTGGTGCTCAGCAGTGATTCCTAAAATGTGTTTATGGTGAGGTACCGAATTACTGCAAGGAGCAGTTTTCTGAACTACCTTTGAAGAATTGTTGTGATAATTTGACAATTTTTTAGAATCATTTCTAAAATAGCAGACAAACATGAAACTTGTGAAGTCTCACGGTGCCAGCTGCAGAAACGATGTAATGTAATAGTCTTGGAATGTGATGTCACAGATGTATCTCATGGTATCATCATATATCTTGTCACTGCCAGCACAGTTTAGTAGGGAGCCAAGTTTCATGGTTTTTTTTAAGAGTGGCGATTTTATTTGTAGAGTGATATAATTTTAGGGACCTTTGCAGATAGTCTGAATGGGTTTTTCATGGAACCACAGCATAAAACCTTGCTGTACTGTGGGGATGCAGGGAAACTGGTGGGGAGAATCAGGCTGAGAGCTGCAGCATTACCTTACAGTTACGGGTGTCACAGCTGGGATTACTCCTTGGGGAAATTCTTTTGCACAAATGCTTCATTTTTATTGAACAATTCTTAAACAGCGTTGTGGTAGTAGAATAGGTAAGACCAAAGGAAAAAAGGAGCTTGTAAAAAGTGTGGGTTTAGTTCTTTCTCTCAACTGACTTGGAAGTATTTTTTCTGATCTAGAGACAGGTACTTAGCATGTCCTCACCAGGTGATTACTGAAGTAGTCAGTGAGTACTGTTTTCCATCTGCTTCCTGTCCTTCCGTTTCTGGATTCCTTGTTTCTGATGCAGCTTTCCCTTCTGTATAATTTGGAAGCAGGGCAAGGTCTCTCAGCAGGAATAGGCTTGGCTGCCCACTGTTTTGGTTTTTTCCCCCTCCCTAGGGAATGTTACCGTGTCTATTTTGCATCCATATAGCCTTTGGCTATTCTTGATTTTCATTTCAATAATTCCAAGAATTTTTTATCTTGGATCGGTTGGAGTAAATGGAATTATTTTTTTAAAATTTTTTTTTTTACTTACTCTTTCCCACAGTGCTAGATTTCCCTAGTTTGCTGTTGTAGTAATCCACTTGCACCTATGAATCACCATGGGTGAAGAGGTGTCCAGGAAAAAAGAAGCAGAGAAAAAATATGTCTAATTTTTGTTGAATTCTGTCCAACATTCTGACCACGGTTACCCTTTCTGTTGCTGACTGGCACTGACCTAAATGAGACAGGTGGAAACAATGATTCCATACGGAATCTTGAAAGAAAATGGAAAGGCAGCAGAGACAGCAAACTGCGAAAACACTCTTGAGTTTCTGAAAATGTGTATCTCCAGGTAAGCTTCCTGTCTTTGATTAAACAGATCAGATATATAACCACGCTCTTAAATTGCAAGCTCAGTAACTGGATAAAAATTGGAAGGCACGCTACTGCAGCCTTGCAGAAGCAATGCAGCAGCAGTAGCAAGGATGCAGTGATTCCTTCAGCCAGGCAAACTCTTTTCCTGAGAAGCTGTTGAGTTGTATGTCAGTGTCTGTCTCAAAGCATAACTGCAAAATGCAGTGAATTAATACAAAGGTGTTTGCTCTCCTGCCTGCTTTGCCAAGCGTAAAACGTAAATGCTAAAGTATTCATCTTCTGCAGCCCAGAACTATTTGAGTTCGTGCTTTCGCTTCTTGACATTGGCTTAAAAATTCAAAGTTTGTACTATAGCAATCCTAAGACAGGCTTTGCTGTAACATTACAAAGGGCTAGTGCTTACTAGAAATGACACAAAAACTAAGGTACTACAGAATTTCTGGAATTCTTATTGTAATTAAGGTATTGCAAACAAAATATATCTATTCCTAAGGATATTATCAAGATGCACAAATGGAAATGTATGAAGCCACAACTGGAAGAAGAGATGATAAAGAAATACTTCCCTCCTTCTGGTGAAGAAAGATGATCTTCCTGGAGCAAGATAGTAATTTCAAAGGCAGTTCACCTCGTTTGCAGGCTTGATGGTGGGTGGGCCTAAACAGGCTGAAACTCGAATTAAGCACGCACAAAAAACAGAGCTGAAAGAGATGAAATGGCTCTGTTTGCAGACTTGAGTATCAACAGTCTAACCTCACAATGAGAGCTTCTCTAGAAACACCTCCAATTTACAGTCCTAACATCTACGGCATTAGCTCTATGCAAAGTTTTCTTGGCAGCGTTATCCTCACCCATAAGATGACAATAAATACAAGGGTTTGTGATGTGCTGTCCTGTATTTTCTTTTTCAAGATGCTGCAGTGTACGTAGTGGTGAGGTCTCACTAAGTGGACAAAAGAAGACAGTGGTGGCCAGTTGCAATAGGAACTCAAGGGGAGAGCCCTAAAATCTTAGTAATATCCTTCTAGCTGATGAACTAGAAGTCTAGCAAAGGAGGGTGGAGTCCAAGCTGAACTTCATTTTTTTAATTTACCAAAAATATTATTATCCTGGTGGGCTATACTTGGACCAGAAGATAAGAATGCCCTCAAGTTTTCATTTAGAAATTTTAACTTTTGTCAAAAGCGATGACTTTTCGAAAAGTCAAACTTTTTTCCAGCAATGCCTGTGTCTCACCTTCAGATAAACATTATTACAATTTTTTTTAAAACGTACTGCACTGTTCATGTAGCTGGTAACGTTCATTTCCTATCTAAAAAGTGCTTTTAAGAGCCAGTGTCATTAGAAGGAAATGCCCATTTTCAGGAGGCTACATGTCTTGTCTTCTCTTCTGACTTATAACCTAAGGTGGAATTGGCAACAGCTGGATGTAAGTAAAGCAGTTAAAATTTGCTTGGAAAGAAAAAACAATTTTTAAAAAATCACAGCTTTTCCTGTCAGGTGTTGTCAGTGTATCAGCAGGAAAAGGCATCAATTGTTACATGGTAGAAATGTTGCGGAGAAAAACCTTACTATTTAAGAGCATCCTTTGCTATCATTTTTTACCCATTAGCAGCCTGGGCAGAAAAAAAAATGAAGCCACTTGGGAAGAGATAGGCAAGGCAGTGTGACAGTCCTCCTCCAGGTGAGAACTGCAGGGTCAGTGCACTTGATGAAGACTTGTCTTGATTGGGAAAAAAAAATGTGTGTAATCTACTGTAAGTATAACATGTACCGCTCTGTGCATTTTCCCAACTATAGGCTTTCATGGCATGCTGGAAGTGGGAAAACAAACAAAGAAAAAGGAGGAGAGAGGAATTTAGTTGGTGATAGCTCCTTGAAATAGGAGGTTCCTGTCTAGCCTGGACGCTTTGGCATAATTTGGCCAGCATTGGGCAGTTGTGCTCTATAGGTGAAAAGGGCGGTATGCAGAGGCAGTCCTCGAGTGCAGCCTTCGTTACGTTGTGGGTTTTTGCAGCACGTGAACTGTGTCCCCGGAGTCTTTGCCAGGCTCCATCCCTAATAACGGACACATTTGATCCTGCCTCTGAAATTTTGCAGAGAAAACCCTGTGGGATAAAAAACAAGTAAGCAAATTTCCCCTCTTAAGGCAGGGATGGTAGGAGGCTTGGTTATCCTTGTTAGCTTCCTGGGGATGCAGGAGAAAGGACTACTTTAGTGGAGGAACATCAGAGATGGCTTGTCTCGTGATGTTTACAAGTCCTTTCAGATGTCACTGTAAGTGCTCTTGCTCTTAGCTGGTAGAAGTGAAGGCCCGTCAGGGAAGGAAAATGCCTTCTGATGTTCCTGGATAACTATTTTATTAGCTGCTAGCTTCATAGTGTACACTTGGATGACTTAGCTGAAGAAAATTAGTACACCTGAGACTTCCAGTCAGTCTTGTATTCATTTAGAATGAAAAGTAGTTTGATCAGTTTGTGTAAAAACATATCCATCCTTTTTTCCTCTCAAAAGATCAGTGCTCTCCCTCAGGAAAGAAATGAAAGCTGCTCCTGCTCCTATAGCAATTGCTTCTGATTTCCACTGCTTCAGAGCAAAGTGCAGCTGCGTCATTGTATCTTCAGCATGACAGATCATTCAGAGATGAGAAAGTGAGAGGAGTGTTTGGTTTCTTTAAAACTAAAATGGGCATTACGAGGGGAGCAGATGTGTTTGACCTTTTTTCAAACGATGCATGTGTCCAGTGTTGCCGCATGGACTGGGACTTGTTAACCAATTAGTCATCTATACAACTTCCTTAACGAACCACAGAGGAGCAGCATGACCTACCAGACTGACATGAGATTGGAAGGCAGGTGCTGACAAATTCCGATTTCTCCACTGCCACTTGCTCACTGAATGGCCTTGGCAAGTCACTTCCCTCTCTCTCTCCCTTTTGCTCCACAGCTGTAATACATCTTGAGAGCAATCCTTGCCTGTCTTGCAAGGATTTGGGGAAGCGGTGGTTGCTATACAAGTGCTAAGTATTGTTATTAAAACCATAGTATGTCAGGTAACGCAGATACATAGATCATCTGCCCTCTTCAGGCACTTGACTGTTAGCCTTATGTCTCGGCACACCAAAAATGTGCAGGATATCAGGTACAATGACGCACTTCAGTCTTGAAATTACCTATGTCTTCAAGGTCAGATTTGGTGACTTCAATATCTGTTTCACAGCTGCAATACCGTGTTTTGGTCAAATGGTGATAAATGAGAGTGTAACTCGTTTGTAATTCCTTCTCTGTCTTCCTAAATATTTTGTTTCTTAGGAAGCTGATGCTGCTATGAACATATTGAATAATACTGAATTTGCAATATTCTGCTTTCCAGATATAAATGTTTATATTTAAAAGTGCTAAGACTGCAATGCAATAAATATATCTATATAACAGTTTGCTTGAAAGCATAGGCTTTTGTGCTCTGTCAATAGGTTGTGTCAGTGATGAAGCTGTTACTGCCGCGGTTAGGACAGATGCCTGGATCTGGAGACCACCAGGTTTTGAATGCTCTAGTCACGCGGCTTGGGGGCAAACCAGTCATCTGTGTGTTCAAAAGTGTATTGATCTACAAAATATAAGTATTATTATACCTGTTTTTAGAGGTGCAGAAAGGAAGTGAACTTTATGTTGAAGAATGTAAGAACTACTGTCCTGATCGCTCAAAGGTCTGGTGCCTTAGCGTGTGGTTTTCCACCATGCCATCAGGAGATGGTTTTCCAGGAATCGGGGAGGCCCAGAGCGAGGATCCGAGTATTTCGTTGAGCGTGTGCATAGCCTGTGGGGAGCCTGACTTCCAGGAACTTGTTTACTCCCATGGTAAATGAAGCTTATGTATTTGGATCAGAGATGCTAACTGTGTGGATGCAGCTTGCTGGAGATGTTAACATACCTGTGCTCTGGAATTCAGATGTTTGCTAAAAGGCGTAATTCCCATTGCAACCTGGGAACTGTTTAAAGAGAACAAAATCTGCGGTTTAAAGCCGCGAGTGGCAATATGAGGATGCCTGTAATGAGCAGGATCAGACAGGGAATTCACAGAAGAGGTCTGCAACCCATTGACTTTCATTTGCATTTTAAAGTGTTGTTTTACACTGGGAGTCTGCCCTGCCTTCCATGTGTCTGATGTTTCCCTGATGTCTTACAAGACGATTTACAGTCAATGTGGCAGTAGACTCTTGCTCTTTTAGATTGCAGTGCTGTCCATTTAATTTACAAGTGCAAAGGACATGAGTTTTTCTTTGATATTCCTGCAGGTGCTTAAGGGTAAGCCGGTGCTCAAATACTTCCTAAATTGGAGTTAAAACATTTGATTAAGCTGCAAGACTTGTACTCCCAAGCTGTTGGGGAAACAAGTTCTGTACTGCCACAAACAACCTTACCCGAGCTTTTCTCATTGTGTTTTACTGCTCATAAATATTAAAAAATAAACTCTGTAACTTTTCTAGGGTGGAAAGGCCTGTTGAAACACCGTGCCACCTGAACTAGAAACTTCAGTTTCCCGTGCTGCCGTAGCAGATTGGAGCATTTGAGCCCTGTCTGTGCTGCCGTGAGTGAAGTCAGATGGCCGGGTTCGCTCCTGATGTGGGTGCGAAGAGGTCACCCAACCCTCCGCGTCTGCTCCACCGTGAGTGCAGTAATGTCTTGCGTTGCTCCAGCTGCTCGTAAGCAAATACCTCCACTCTGTCAGTGAGCTTCCTGCGATTGTGGTGTGGGGGTTTTTTACATGCAGGTGACATACATCTGAGAGTATTTTAAGCAGACATTCTTCTCATATCCAACGAGAGTATTGCTCAAATTAAGGAAAAATGATAGCTGGAGTGGTAAGGAGGAGTCACAAATTCCAGCTCTGGTTTTAGCTGCTCTCCTGGAGTTCTGTAAAGCGTTTACCTCCTCCTTCTGACATTGCTTTGTCCCCGTTTGGAGAAGAGAGTTGAGATTTTTTAAAAGGAAAAAATAGGGTGAAGGCGACATCCCTGCTAACTACAAGAAGTAAGGTCTTTCCTGGCAATATTGAGGACTTTTTTTTCCTGATCAAATGCTACCTGAATTCTCAGGACAGTTCTTCTCAATTTCATGCCTGTCTTCTTGCTGTGAATGATTTATTATCCCAAATAGTTAGCTTATTCCCCACAGTTTCTTACAAGTCCTGGAGATCTCTCTTGTCTTGGCATTTATGAGGCTGTACAGTCATCTTTCATAACACGGACAATTCCTTAGGTTTGATTATTAGTTTTGCACAGCCTTGCAGTCCTCAACTCCTTCAATGATCTGGGTGACAAAGGGTACGTAAAAAATGAAGTTTTAATTATACGGATCAGTATGTTGCTGATTCGCATGTTCAGTTTATGGGTCAGTCTGGGTGACGCCCATAGCCTGCTTGAAATCTGAACGAGTATTTGAATATTTAGAATAGGTATCATTAGGTTTCCGAGTTACTGGACAGTGGATATAAACTGAAGAGTACGTAATGGCACCAGTTGGTTTGGATATTCTGATAACGCCCGTCTGCCTCGGTTCTGCGTAATGGAGGTGTAGTTTTTGTGAAGCTTTGTCAGGATAATCACGTCTCAGAAAATCCGTTGTCTTCGCAACCCTGGGCCGTGGGTGCAGCTTTCAATAGGAGAAGGTAATTGGATCCTGATGGCTGCTCTTGCAGCCTGCCGCCTGCCCTTGCCAGTGTCTCGGCACTTCTCTTCCTCATCTCTCCTTTCACATTTTGCAGTATTTGACAAATTTTAAAGCAGGTATTTTTATTATAGCCACCAGCGTCACCCTCGGATCTCTTTTGTGTGCCAGTCACCTCTGCTGGTCTCTGGTTGAGGCTGGGGTCACGTTCAGTTTGCTCACCTGGGTTTCCCTGTTACCAGCTCTGCTGTTGCTTCCCCTCCAGCTGCTGCTCGTGTCGTTAGAAACTGTGTCCAGGGCTGGGGCGATTCTGCCTTTGAGGTCGCCCGCCCCGTGCAGCCCAGCGGCATCGCTGCCTTACGCTTGGGAAACGGTGGGTAGAGAGGTAAGGCTGGGCCTGGGCATATCTCCTGTAACGGCCCCACAAGAGGCGCACAGGTCTAGCTGCAAAGAAATTGCTTTGCAATACTCCTATTTATGCAGATCCTTTTTAAAGGGTAACTTGGGAGAGTGAATAGTTCACATCCCAGTTATAGTTTAAATCCAGGCTGTGGGTGTAAAGGATATCTGTGCCAATTACCCAGAGGCTTTTACCACTTAATTTTGATGATCTGGACTCCTCTGGGACACAGCTCGAAAACCCACAGACCCTGTTCCTGCAACTGCCAGTCTGAATGGGTCGAAACAGAGGGAGGACCCAGCCCAGCCCCGGTGCTCCCTCCGGGGAAACCCATCCTGGGTCGGGGACGGATGGGCACCGTAGGGGGAGCGAGGTGCGCTCCTGTTCTCCATGCTGGTCCTGCTCTCTGGGAAAGGACCCAAGAAATTTTCAGGGGCTCTGGATTTCTCTTTCTGGATTTTCCCTTCTGTGTTTCGTGGGCACTAAATGCTCCAAAAAGATTGTTCAAAGGATCCCCCATGTGTTACAGCCTTCAGGTTTTTCTGTCTTCACCTGGGAGTCTGTTGGCCAGATCCTCCCTCCGGCGATGGACGTGCCAAGCCCTGTGACCGCTCCAACGAGCGGAAAACCTGCTGATGCTCCCTCCAGGAGAAGGGATGTTGAAAATGAAGTGGAGGTGACTTCAGGGGTGCGGTTTGGAGGGCTGGGGGACAGCACTCGATTGCAATTCCCGAACACCCGCCTGCTCGCCCCTTCCCTCTCCCTAACGGGGGAAGAACTCGGCATCCCCCGCGCTCGCTGCCCTCGCTGCCCACGAGGTGGCAGCAGGTTGAAGGGAAACCCGGTTTTCCCTAAAAACGCCGCTCTGGGAACCTGCCGGGCCGCAGGAGCCGGTGGTGGGGTGGGCTGTCCTCCTCCTCCCTGGCGTTGGGGTGCGTTAAGGGGTGGCCGTGCTCCTCCCTGCGTGTCCTCCAGATCCACCCATGTCTCTGGGAGCTGGTGGAGGGGAGAGTGGAAGAGCCAGAAATCCCGAGTGTTTCCGAGGGGTGCATGCGAGCTGTTACGTAGCTCAGGCCCAGGAGTTTGGATGCTCTTCAAACATGGCATCTGCCGCTTTGCGCTGCCAAGGTCAGGCCCGAATGCTGTGGCCCTCATGGATAGTTACGTGTTACGTCTCAGCAGAACATCACTTCCCACCTCAGTAGGCTGAATCAAGCTCCCCCATAAAAATAAATGTCCTGGAGCGATGGCAAGGCTGAAGTCACTGGGAGAGAGCCCTCACCTCCAGGCCAGGGGCTGACGGCAGGAGGCGGTGGCAGGACCTGGCCAAAAATTTGTTGTATGTTGGCTTAGGCGCATTCTCCGCAAACCGATTTCTGGGTCTTGCACCAGAGCCTGCAAAGGGAAGACCGAAGTAGGCAAAACATCACCAGGTTTGTCACAGAGAGTACGCAGACACAAATCTGAAGACCTTGCTGGAAGGCAGCCCTTGGCAGAGGGGACCTTCACCAGACCAAGCTTCAGGAGCAGTAACGTGGCTCTCGCAGGTAACTGTTGTGCGTGGGTTTGGGTATCAGAGTAGTAGGAGTCCCATAGCTGTCCCACGTGGATGGTGACCTTGGCTGGGGGAAACGTTGGCTGTGGAAGGAAAGCAGGAGTCGGTGCTGCTTGGTGGTGGGTGGACCAGAACACGGCTGGAAACAGCGACTGCTAGTAGAGGCTGCCCAAGCTGTAAAACAGTGCTCCGTGGGTATCCATATCTTGTCACGTATTTACAGGCAGAAACCGTGCATCACTTATGCACGATGATGCTGTGGAGTAAATCCTGTGAAGTAATATACTTTGAGCTCCCTGTAAATGCACCAGCGCGGGCTTGAAGAAGGAACCCATCCCCTTTCTGTTCCGTCCTTCTGGGGGATGAGGCTGAAGCGCAGTAAGTTTTTCCCACCAAAGTGTGGTCAATGGAACAATCGTACGACGTGTTGATCAGGAAAAAGGATGTGGGAGTTTGAGTGGAAAAACTGATGCTATCGGGCTAATGGCAGAGGGCAGCAGGAAGGATGGCAAACAGGATGCGGCGCCGCGCTCGGCGGAAAGAGCACGAAACGATGCTGTGGCTGCGGAGGCTGGAGGCAGCCCTGGTCTCTGCCGCGGGCACGGGAAAGGCTGGACCAGAGAGCAGAAAGTCACTGATCTCACACTCCTCTGCTGGGAGGAAGGGCTCCTTTCTGTTCTGCTGGGGAAAAGCAAGTGTTAGCCAATATCCCAAAGCTGTCAAAATGGTGGAAGAAACAACTGGAGGGAAACTTATTTTTAGTTGCTTGGAGGCTCCAAACTGAGAATAGTGGGAAGCTGAAAAAAGGGGGGGGACTCTTGGCAGGACCTCCTTGCATCCAGGGCTTTGCTGGCAGGCAGTTCCACACCCGGGGATAAACAGGATCAAAACAACGCTCAAGGGAATACATTTCTGCCTCTCCTGCTGCTGCTAGCTGCTGTAATACCTCGTGAAGGTGGCTAGCAGTGGGAACGTGCCGGTCCTATTGTTTTTTGGAAGTTAAGGTTCTGGTGCAGATGCTCTAGCAGGTCATGCGATGGGAAGATACTCCACCAGTAACTCTTCCAGTGTCACTTGGAGCTGTCTTTGGGGTGAATCAGTATTTTGGCAGGCTTGGAAACCTGTTTGTATGTGAGATGACAGTGCTTCCTGGCCTACAGTGAGATCTTGGTCAGGGGTTTGAGCTTCGTGGATAAAAACGGCCTACTAAACGTGCCCAGGCGCACCGAAAGCCCTCGCAGCCCAGCTGCAGCTGGAGGTTTTCAGCAGAGCTGGCTGGTGCTGCAGCCCAGCCCTGAGCTGCAGAAGTCGGTGTGTGAGACAGGTCTCCAACTTGCCCTCTTGCGACCACCATAAAAATGGAAGTGTTTAAATCTGAGAGCAAGGAAATGTCTTTTACTTGTCTTCCTTTGGAGGACCGTCTCGCAGGGAAGGGGTCCCATGTGGGATGCGCTGTTAGGGTCGCGTGTGGTACAGGAGGCAATCACTGACCATGGGTCAGGAAAGGGTTATCTGGTGAGAAGCACCAGCTATGTTTGCTTCTCAAATGGTGTGTGTTTGCAGCGTTTTGTAAACCGGATGTTTAACAATGAAGTATCTGTAGTTGTGCAGAATATGCCCGTCCTGCGGGCACCCCCCGGCAGGTGTGTCCCCCCGGGCGTGGGCTCCCGGCCCCTTCTCACATCGATGTTGTGAGCACTGGTGGGTGATGTTGAAATGTTGACGTGGAACTGGGTGGTGGAGTTGAGGTCCCCTAAAATCAGCCCAATGACGTGAGCTGGTACCAACTCCAGTCTCTTCGGCCTCAGCCTCCAGCCTTTGGGGCTCGGGGTGGCGCTTGTGTCACAGTAACGTCTGCGTGTACATAGCCCGGTTCACAAAACTGCCTTGCATCTGGGTTTGCCCACCCTCCTCACGTGCTGACAGATTTATACCAGTCAGGTAGCGGGTATTAATTAATTTATTTTAAGGCAGCTATGTTCTTGTCAGTCCTTGTTGGGTCAAAATGCTCTGAAGTCACTCAGTCCTCAGCTTGCTGTTTTAATTAAGAACACGGATCCTTAAAAGACGATTGTACTGTCTCCCAACTATTCAACACATGGCAAATGTTAGTGCAGCAGAGTGTGAATCGCTTGCCGAGAGCCGTCCTCTACCCTGGCCTGACATCTATTACCAAGTGTAAACTAATGAATAAAGAGCTGGGGTTTGTCACAATATCCAGTGTAAGGGCTTTCAGAAAGTGCTGCGGGCTGACAGGGAGAGATTGCGAGAGGTTGCAGCCCCTGACCTCAATAAAGGCTTCAAAGGAACCTCCTGAAAAGTTTTTTGCAGCACAAAAAAGAATTTCTCCTGGTAATGTAGCAGCCGGCGCACTTTAATAGCTAAAACTACGTCAAGGCTTCTGCTGACCGGGTGGAAATGACATCTTTGTTTTGCGTGTAAATGCTGTCCTGTGATGTCTTTTTTGCTCCATTAAAAACAAGGACTTAAGACTCACAAGATGAAGGTACCAGGTTGCGCGGCAGCTCGCCTGCAGTGCCGGAGGGAAGGAGGAGCTGGGGAGCAAGAGCCAGGCAGGTGCCAGTCCCCGCGTCCCCGCCAGGGCTGGGTGCTGCCGTCCCAGCTGCCGGAGAGGGGGAAGACCCGGCCTCCCTCAAAGGAAAAGGTGGGAAACCAGCAACGGCGCAGGCACCCTCCTTTGCTGCGAGCCCGTCTGCCCCTGGAGTGGGAGCGAACAACGGAGCGTGGGGATGCAGAGGGAGCCGCGGGGCTGTGCAGCGCGGGGAGGGAGCGATGCAACGCGCAGCGTGTTGGGGGGGAACGTGGCCTTGGCCGTTATCCCTCTCGCCAGCTTTCAGCTGCTCCGGCCGTTTGTCTGCCCGGTGCCGGGGGGTCCATGGCACAGCAGGTCATTCACTCTATGCGGCTGCCTTTGCCCACAGCACCCTCCTTCCTCCTGTCAGGCTGCAAGTCCTAAAGCCAGAGAGACCCGCTCTCTGCCTGTGCGCTGGCCCGTGCCCCGCTGGACGGCATTCCCGAGGCTGGGAATGTCGCTGCAGAGACGCTGGTTGCTGGTGAGAGGGGAGACTGGGAGCAGCTCATCTGGCCAAAGCAGTTTGTCTCTAATTAAGTCTAAAACTGGCATCCTGCCTCGCCTCCTGCCTGCAGCCAGCCCAAGGCGTGGAACGGGGGCTGTGGGCAGTTGACCCTCGTTGCCACCACTGCGCCGGCCATCGGGCTGCACCGATGCACAGGCAGAGTGGGTACCTCCAGGCCGGTGACACTTTTCCAACCCTTTTTTGTTTGCAGGTACTTAAGGTTTCCCATGTGCTGCGAGCCCCAGCGTAGGGAGTAGAAGGTGACAGTCAAGAAGGTTTGGCTCTTTCCTGCGGCCCAAAGACAACATCCACGGGACAAAGAGCAAGTGCGGCTGCCTGCCGTCACCGGTGCTCTCCGCTCAGCGCCCCCAGCGCCGACATGGACCCGGAGCCCAGGTGATGGGGAAGGAAAGTGGCACGGTGACAGCTGTACATATGAGACAAGCAGAGAGACTGTCCCGCAGCAGGCAGGGAGATTCATGCGCATGGGGCTGGGCTGGAAAACCGCCTGGAGGCCAGATTTAGGAAGCTCAAGGTGGAGGCAGCCGCTTCCTCCTCCTCTCCGTTTTATACCTCGGTGGGACTGGGAGGATGTGGTTCCTTGGCCGGAGGACGAGGGACAAGAGGTGAACAAAGGCAAGGGCAGAGAGACGCATACGTGAATGAACCGAATTACTTGGCTTTTAGGAATTTAACCCTTAGCGTTCTCTCATCCTGCATTTTGTTTGCAAATCAAAAATGGGGAAAGATTTTGGTAACCTCATAGTATCACCAACAGTTTGTTAAAAGACTAATTGCCAAGTAGCTTATGCATGTGGGACCATTAGTAATTCTGTAGCTATGCAAATTAAAACAGTGATGTATGATTTATAGCTTTAATAATGTTCTGAAGGCTCTTAAATTTTAATCACTTGCAACATCCTTTTTAATATTCAATTACTTTATTAACTAATTAGGTCACTTGCTGAAAAAGCACATAAGGCTGCTGCTATTTTAATATCAGCTGAACATCACAAAATACCTTTGAAATGGTGTAAATGGTTTATTTATTTTAAATAGATCATTAAGATGCTATAATTAATAAATCAATTACAGAAAAAAAGACAAGAAATTGATAGATGCCAGACCACAACAGTAGTGGCTTCTCTGCTTACTTCAGAAACGTTCACAGCGATGCCGAACGCGGTGAAGGCGGCCGCTGAAGCACCTTCCCAGATAATTCGTATTCAGCTGAAGGGATAAGGTTCAAGATATGCTTGGTTCATTATAGATGCTTTTTGTATGAATTTAGCTTCCTGATTGATAAAAGCTCCACAAACGACCTTGAAAAGTTAAAGTATTTAAAAGGACGGCCCTCCTTCACGGCTTGCTCTTTTGTCTGTCTCAAAAAAGATAAAACCGAAACATCCGAGTCCTGCTAATGCTGGGATGAAAGGCAGAGCGCGGGAGGGAGGGAAGGTGGGACGCTAATGGCTGACCCGCCTGCTCTGCTCGAAGTGGACGAGCGCTCGCCCCTGGCCAGGGCCGCGGCCGGGCAGCAGCTCCGGCAGCCGACGCGGTGGAATCGCACAGAACGTTGTACCCTGCAAAAGCTGCAGGGCAGCAGGTTACACCTCCCGTTTACACCAACCCGTGATGTAAAACCCGAAGTCTGAGAAGTTAAATTTGGCACCAGCGCGGCTGCAACTCTGAAACGGGCTTTCAGTAACCTTCTGTTTTAAAACTTTGTAATTAAGGTAAGAAAAATACTCTTCTAGGAATTAAGTCAATCTTTTTCACAGATTTTGGCTTAAATTGTATCAATGTGATGATACAGAGCGCAATGGTTTTCTCTTGTGAGAAGCTGCTAGAAAATACCCGCAGTAGTTACAGAGCACTCCTCTTCCCATTGCAACTTGTCTTCCTTCCATTTTCTCGTGACTAAAACCCTGTAAAGCAGGGGGCAAAATCCTCAGCGCTGCAGCGAGCTTGCTGCTAAACCAAGACTGCCCTTTACAACCCAGTTGCCAGGAAAGCAACGCCAAATCTCACTCGACAGAGCGTTTCCGGGCAAGTGAATGTACGTGGGCTGTCTGGCTCCAAAGCAGAGTCCAGGGGAGGTCCAAGCCCCCAGCTCCAGTTGCCCAGAACACTAAAAGCTGCCCCTTCTCTGGCCCGGGGGAGCTGCAGGCCCGTTAGTCGGCAGCTGACGGTAACTTCTACCACTACTGGGGCTTAAGATGAAATCACGGTTTTTCTACCTTGTTAACAGCTCTCATCAAAATAATTATCGCTGCTTCAAGAGGCTACCGTTCGGTGTGACGAGCCAGTGAGAGGAAGAACATACGGGACTAACCTGGGCTGGAGGGGAAAGCTGTGCAGAAGGAGCCTAAAATAACGATAAATCCACGTCACGTTTCACGGGAGCTGCCACAGGAAATAAAGGTGCAGACTAATATAAATACAAGACACCGCGCGCTGCTGCGGGTTGGGACAACGTGTGATGCTGCACACCTTGGAACAAGCGCAGCTACGACTCTTGAGGGGTCGGAGACATTTATACAGTCAAATGAGGTCAGCGTTGCTGTTTTTTAAGAGTGTTTATTTCACCCCACGCTAATCCTGTTGTACAACATGGCTCACGGGGTGTTCTTAGTCTCCTTGCAGAGCCCCAGCTCACAGTCAAATACATGCGTTTTTGTCACCTTCCTGTAACTTTTCCCCAGTCATTTATTCACGTGATGGATTCCCGCGTTTCTCAAAGTTGCGTAGGAAAAACCACGTCCTTCCCTGGCCAACGAAAAAAGCCAGGACTAGTGGGAGTTGCAAATAAAAGGTCGCCGGTGCCTCAACCACAACCGGTACCAGGAGAAATGAGGAGGCAGCAGGACACCCCCGCAAAGCCCAGCCCGCCCCCGCGGCCGCCTGCGCCACGCGGCCGCTGGTACCGAGGAGCGAGTGTTAACCTCCCCGGCGCCATTCAATGTGACAGTGACACTTCACAGCACATTGCATCCAATCTCATTTGAAGCTGACAAAGATTGTTTCTGTTTTATATCTATTGGTTTATTAATGGCCTACAGCCTCTTAAGCAGATGCATATGCATTAGATAGCCAGCTGTTAGGAGCTTCCCAGATGTCGAAAGTAGCTCTGTCTTGGAATGCGTGCTTTCCGTGTCCCCCCCCCCATCATGAAACAAAGTAATTGTAGTTCTATTAAAGAACCAGTTAATTACTGAACCAGTACCTTATGGCATGCTTTTAAACAGAAAAATCTGCAAATTTGTGAGGAGAAAAGGTTTTGAAAAGAGAGACGAGCTGAGCCTGCGCTGCGCTGTACCCATGCGGAACTTGCATCGACGCAGAGACCTGGATCGCGCCGGGTAGAGAAGCCCCGAGCCGCAGCCGTCCAGGGAAACACCAAGGTCTGCAAAGGCACCTCTCTTCATTTCCCACTTTCGGCAGAATTTCTCTCTTACCTCTTCTCCTTCCGTATCTGAATAGTGGATGCGGAAGCACAGAAAAAAATGAAAATGAGACGCCTCTCAATGTTTAAAGGTCGTTTCACAGGGTGAAGCGAACTTCCACAGCACCCCAGCCAGCTCAACCTGTAACCGGATCATTGACCACGCGCTGCAGATTGACTTACAAATTCCACAGGCCACCCTTTTCAGTCTCACAACAGTAACCAGGCTCACCGAGTGGTCTTGGCAACTTACCGTTTTTTTCCTTTCTTCCTTCTTTCCTCAAAGCCCTAAAAGCAGCTCCCAAAATGCAGGTCTTGGCAGCATGGCCGGAACAACCCCCGCCCTCCCTCCCCCCGAGGAGCCCTCCTCCCACTGAAATGTTTAAAATATTAAAGTCAGCCCCAAGTCCAAGAGGTTTGGGGAAAAAGGTTCACGCTGAGTCTTTGTTCCTGGCAGTTGGGTCCATCTCCCCCGGGCTGGGAGGAGCGGGCAGCGCAGCCCGGGGCCGCTCAATTCCCAGTGTAGGAAGAAGAGGACAAAGACCGTTCCCGTGCCGCGGGCAGAGCTCCTGCCTGGAATAATTGGAAGCACACAGGTAATTCAGGCTTTAGTTTCCAATTCTCTCATTCATACTTTTAGTTTTTGCCAGTCAAATCTGTCAGCAAGTACTTGGCGCTGTACAATCAGCGATCTGTCACTGCGCTGACACTTCGCCAGTACTAACCAAAAAAAAGAGTTTCCTTTGCAGTCAAATGAAATATTTCACTTAAAACAAAAGAGTTTCAATGTGTGCGCAAACCCATTGGGTTTGCCTGAAACAATCCTGAATTTTAGTCAGTGATGGCTTGGAATAAAACTTAGCCGGGGAAGTAAAAGAAAGTTTAAAAAAAATAAATCACATTGCCATTAAAGGCTTTAATCAGAACCAAGCGATGGTACTATAAAGTGTCATATCCTATAAAAGTGTTTACAGTCACGCACGCGGGAACGTGGAGGCAATTTTGTAGAGTGACTCCTGGAGCAAAGGCCTCTGAGAATAAAAGTGTCTTTGGGTATTTGTTACCCTGTTAGAGTTGGTATCACCTTGAGCACACGCCGCCGGCCTGCGTCGCGGGAACGCTCCCCTGACAGATCCCTCCCCACCTCCCTTGAGCTGCGTCAGGCTCTTCTCAGCTGACAGACAGAGCTGAAACAGATGCTGCTGTAAACCCCTTGTTTGGCTGGTTTGAGTATCATTTCTTTTGTAGAACATGGTGGATGCTCTAGTTATCACTGAACTTGCACCTGTGCTGGAATTTATTGCTCCTTTGTACACATCAAGATGCATTTTTTGAATGATTCCATAAATACACGCACAGGGATGGATTCTTTCTCCTCCAGACATCCTTTACAAAGGATTTCACTAATTTTACCTGGACTCTTAATAAGTTTAGAAGCTACAGAATGCAGAGGTGGTAAAAGTTTACCTCTTATGACCAGACAGTTAATTCCCTCTATTTAGTCCCTGTAGGCGCCGAACTCCCGGGCTGCTTTCCAGCTGGGAGTCACAGCTGCGCTGGCAGCAGGCACAAGCCTTACAGCCCGGGCTTTCAAACCTGCCCCACTTTGGGTGCTACCATGATGATATGAGCTCTTTTATTTATTATTTTAAGGCATGTAGAGTACAACTTGTGGATAGTCTGGGGGAAGAGCAAGGAAATCAGATTTTTGCCACGGGACGGCGCACCACACCAGCAGGACGGGATGGGATGGGACGGGACGGCAGTAGGACAGGATGGCACACCACGGCATGGCACAGCAGTAGGACAGGACGGGACAGCACAGCCCACCCCACCGCGTGCTGCTCGCAGCCAGGCAGAGGGAGGCCTCTCGACAGATCCCCGTTACAGCCGGGCCTGGCTTTGAGGATGAAGAATGGAGTTCCACTGAGTTAGTAGCATGATTTAAGTTATTTTAGGCAGCAGCTGATAAACGGTAGATCTGTCATCATTCATACAGTAGCTCATTTGTTTTTTCACCCGGAAAGATAATTTCTGTTTTTAATATGCTACTTTGCTCCTACCTGAAATATCAGAGATGGAAACATTTTACGATAGCCATCTTAAACAAGTTTAATACTGCTTTAAGCAAACAACCTGTTTTATATTTGGTTTTTATCTAGATGTAAACCATATGCTGCTGAGCACTGCTACCTGTGATCCATGTCTTGTACCTGGGGATAAAACTTCCACGCAACAGGCTCTCGGCGCTGCAGGCTGAAGACGCACGGGGATACACCTGGCCCACGGTCTGCAGGAATCTTTCTGGGTTTCCTTTTCTGATGTTTATTTTGGTTGAAAGGACTTCCTGCTCATCCACCTGCAGACGATCTGGCTGGCTGAAAAAACCCTTTTCATACTCCATACAACCTTCTTCCCAGTTAGGATACTGATCCGTTAAGAGGAACAACGCATGGCAGGGGCAGTGAACCGTAAGCCCGTGTACCCGTCACTGAGATATAACGGAGACAACCACAAAGACCCGCTCTAAAGTGACCAAACGTTCTCCACCGGAGTTATTCTAACCCCTGACAAATGTGCTTCGGTGTGGTTGAGCTCTTGATTAGGAGCTAAAATCACTGGTTCCTCTGAAGAGATGTGCGCAACCCAAACAAGGACAGGATCTTTCGACTCAAAGGCGACGATCTGAACAGCTAAACTTACCGTCAAAGGGCAGCACTGGGAACAGGCTCCCCCCACTCGTCAGCAAACCTCCTGCGGACAATCGAGCCGCCCTGCACCCCTTCAGCACGACCAAGATGGCAACAGCGACGACAGGTTGCGCTTTCCTTGCCACCCATCGACCGCCCCAGGAACTAGTTTTCTTCCCACCACAATTTTGCTTATATTGAACCAGTCTGAATCTTCCCATCTGTTAGAACTGGAAGTTTTGAAGATGATTATGCCAAATAAGTTTAAAGGTTTCAGAAGAGGAACCAGAGCGATCTCTCCTACTCAGCCGTTAAAGCCTGCCTTGATTACTTTGATGTAACAACACTTGAAAGCTCCTATTCTTTGAAACTAATTTAAACACATTGAATTGTTGAAAGATTAAAAACCGCAGTCAGCTAATTACACTCCCTCTCATCTCTTATTCAGCAAATGAATCACTTTTCATTACCACTTAGCTGAAGTACATGAATTTCTGCCTAATTAGAAATGTTGTAGATGGAGCATTAGCAAGGCTGGAGCGGGTCAGGATATCTTGCCTGCTTCATTTTTAATTCCTAACCGTAGAGCCAGATAGGAAAGGCTTCAGATAAGAAGTCATTAAACAATTTTAAATTATTTATAAAAATTACTTTGCCCAAATTATAATTATTTTTTTTCCCAAATGCTCTCATAAACGTCAAATGGAATGAAAGGAAAAGCAGCCCAACATTGATTTTAATGAACATTTTAATGTTATGTATAACAGAACATTATGAATACAATGGAAACAAAGTTTTATCAATTTAATAATAAAAAAGAAATCCAACATAAGAAAAGGGAGGCAATAAATTTCATACCTATAGTATAGTGCTTATTCTTAACAATCTTCCCAGCTCGTGAATATAACAATGTCTTTGTATTCCAGATTCTAGAATCATGATTCACGTGAACTTAAATGCAGAATTACAGAAGGAAAAACAACCCCCCCAAAACCTTAATTCATTCTTTTGTTTTCAGTAAATCAGTAAAATCTTTGACTGCTACAGGTTTCCTTTATTAATATATATAATTTTTTTTTACTCCTCTATTGGATTCCACAGCTGCTAATGCCATATTTACACAGAAGAATCACCAAATGTTGTATAAAAGCTAAGATTCAATGCTGTTGGATTAGGTAGGGTTATAGATTTATATAACTTAAGTGTAATTAACCTTGTTATTTTTTTTGTAATGATGACAAAAATAAATATTTTTGCCTTTTGACTGCTGCTGCTGCCCTAAACCAGTGGCTCCATAGGCATGTTGGTGGTACAAAGGATGCTACGTGCCACTGGAAACGAACTGCAGGGAAGTGCATTTTCTGGAGTTTTCGGAAAGGAAACCTTCCAGCAGCCTCGGATGGAGCTTCTCCCAGACTTGCACCGGGTATCACTTATGACAACAGAAGCCTATTAAGATCCCAAAAATCTGTTGATCACCAAATTGCCGAGAGAGGATTTTTACAATAAAAATTTGGGTAATAGAGCAGTGTGGCTGGAATATTAGCAAAAGTATATATACATTCCAGGTCCCTTTGAATTAGCCATAATCACGTATGTAAGCCATTTTTGGACAAAAATATATATTCTTATAAAAAACTGATCATAGTACTTGTGTGACTCCAATTGTGGACTCAGTGGTAGTAAAAGGAATGATCCAACTATGACAAAGCGATCAGGGAGAGGGGGAAAAGAAAGTCAAGCTCTTCAAGAAAAAAAGAAAAGTATAAAATTAGATTCAAACATTTTTACCCAACCCCCTTCCAGTCTTCCATCAAGTCTCAAAGTTAAAATTGGTTCTTCTACGTAGGAAAGGTTTTTTTGGTGGTCTTAATACAAATTATTTTGCAAAATCATCTAACACATTCCCCAGAAGAACCTTTCACCTCTCCAGAATTTGAACACGAGTTATTTCAACGCTTAGAAAATAGCTTTTGGTTCTTTATGTAGACACTTTTAACTGATAAAGGAAAAAAAAAAAGGTATTGATCAGTGTTTTTCATTCCTCACCCAGCTATATTTGTGCAGCTAAAAATCCTTCATTCGGTCTGCCCATTTATTTTATTTCATTTTATTTATTTATTTTACAATCTTTATTTGCTAAAATTGGCAAAATTTGCAAAGGCATCTTGCTTGGGTTGTACAGTCCCAGGAGTCAGAGAGGTCATAGCGATATTGGGTACCCCCATTCCTATTGTGCCCGTCAAACCCATTCCTGTAGCTGGCACTCCCATGTTCATGTTTATTCCCATCATTCCCTGGTTCATCAGAGGCGTGGGTCCCATGGAGGTCATTCCCATCGTACCTGACATCACACTGGGCATCCCCATCCCCACAGAAATGGGCGCTCCCATCAATGGGCTGCTCTGGGGTCGGACAGGCATCATGTTAGGCTGAGGATTGAGGTTCACGGCTGCAAAGTTTTGAGTCATGACATTCATGGGTTGTTGCATATCTGAAAAAAAAAAAAAAAAAAAAAAAGAGAACAAGATGAAAAAATCGTTAATCAGAATCCGATGCTGAAGGTGCTCATGTATTTTAAGAAACTTATGTGGTAGCCGCTGTGAACAAAGATATGATGGCCAAAAACGTAGCCATTTCGCTCATTTCCCTATTATCTGCGTGAATACTCAGAAAACTTTAAGTTTTAAACAGCATTGTATCACAATACACGCTGCTATGCTATGCACAGTCTAGAGAGGTTCTAGAGCTTGGGAAGGCAGAAATCAAGACACGGCAATGGTGTAAACTCTACAGTAAACCCATGCAGACACCGGCCTCCTGGCACGTCAGTCTCCATTTAGACACTACCACTTGCATCAGAACCATCACAACGTTTAAGAAACAATTATAACTCAAGGTAGGAAAACAGTAATTGGCAGAATGCTCCAGCTCAAGGCCAACCTACTACACACACACAGGGCTCAGCATACACGCAGAGCACTGCAACGATCACTTACTTTGTTGCTGCATCATGGAATTAAGTGATGGCTGCTGGGGTTTGGAAGGCTGCATCCCAGGTACTAAATTGTCCAAACTGATATTTACACTGGGATCTGACCAAGTTGAGGGTAGAGTTTTGCTTGCGTTCTTCTGGACCATCTCTGTGGTTGCATTATAAAGAGGGCTAGGCTTCGGCATCATAGCATTCACGCTTTGCAGAGGCTGAAAAAGACAAGTTTGTTGGGATCCACTTGAAGCAATTTACCAATAGGAATCAGGACTAAACAAGAAGCATTAGTTTTTCCACAGAAGACAATAAAAAGCCAATGAGATCTTTAGCCATTAACTTCAGCTCTTCCAAAGCAGTTTTGCCATATGCTGTTACGCCATCAGAATGGGTTAAAAGAGTATTTTCTAAGCTAGCACCAAGATCCCGTATCAATGTGTGGAACGAGAATGATGATCTGCAGTCAAGTTTTGAACTCAAAGATACTGATTTTTTCCTCCTAACACCAAATTGAGCTGTTACGGTTTCAGAAAACACCCTCCACTGAAGGAGGCACTTCTGTGTTTTGGAGAGCAGACCAGTCCTCACCTCCATCTACTTGAGGCTGGAAGCCTCTAACATTCTGTGGAGGATGGCTTTAAGATTTAAAATATCATCAACTTCGTCTTTTCCAACAAAGCAGCAACACTTCATAGAACAATGAAGACCATCTCAGGGAAGACTAGCTTATAAAAGGAGGCTTTTCAAGAACACTCAACACCTTTCCTTTTTAGGAGGTTACTCAAACATTTTTGGACAAAACTTTCTTACAAAATGCTGATCACAACATCTGAGTGACTAGGTATGGCTTCCAGGAAGGGAGTGGATTCATTTTCAAAGTCGTGATAAAGGAAAAGGCAAAAGATTAACTGAGGAAGGTCATTAGCAAATGTACAAGTAGCAGCATACCTGTGACCTTGACATGGGTAAATTGACGCCCACAGAGTTGGAGTTCATCATAGAGAAATTCATACTTAGTGAAGAGGTCATGGTTGTCTGAGAGGGGCCCATCAAATCAAAAAGATCGTTGGAATTTGAAGCAGTTGGAGGCTGGCCAGAAGCCGGCTGTGAGCTATTGAAGAGCTCTATGGCTGGCTGCTGGGCCATGCTGCTGAAGAGCTCTCCAGATGAAGCACTGGGACAAGGAGAAGCTTGGTTGAAGGCACTCCAGTCACCAAAGTCTCCATTTCCACTTGTTGCTGTACCTGAAGGAAAGGCGAGAGTACAGGAGGAAGGAAGACAGAGAGAAGACTTAGAGAAAGGCACTGAGCAAATGCCGTATTCCATGAACTGAAACAAATGAGAGCTGATCTGTGTCCGTCCAGATTAACATCTGCAGGTAGAACCTCCATCTGGACATCATTCCCTCTCATGAATATTCCAACAATTCTAACAAGGTAGCAGAGGAAATATGAAACACCCATGCACAGAAAGCAGAAGGATGTTTGATAACATGTCACCTGTGGACGCAAGACAACTAGGGACAGCTTTTCTTTAGTTGAAATAGGACTGAAAGCTAACTTAGAGGTAGATTGGAGGCTCTAGTCAAAACAACACCTAGAGCTCTGATAATATTTATCAACTTTTTATCTTGGCACTCTGGTATTTGCTGAGAGAACAGTTGTCAGAAATGAGCCACTTGATAAAGCAAATTCCATCATGACAAAGACAACTACTTCAAAATTTGGTTATATACAATTAGTAGCTCTTTGTATAAGACAATGCTGGGGGGAATAAGAACCAGAACTTTGAAAGCGGGTTGCCAGGGAATTATTATTTTAGGTGATAAGGAATAATTTCTTCCCATCCCATGAAGTGCTCATGTAAAACACATGAAGTTTTCTACATTTGATTCCTGAACTAAATGCCTTGGCTTGAAGCAGAAATTCAATCTTGGATCTAGCAAGTCTCTCAGCAGCAGCTTTGCTGAAGCCTTAATTCATCATTTGAACTTTGTTTCATTTCAATATACCAGGGTTTTTGTAGACAAGCATTTAAATCGCAACACAGCAACTTAGAGCTCTCTCTGTATGTCACCGCGAAGAGCCCAACACTGTAAGTTGTTTGTGGCCAACTGCTGCGGTACGTATTTCAGGATCACAGATGTCCAGAGACGCAAACCAGTGAACTGAGAATATGTCATAACCTTGGAGTCACATGGGAGGAGATGTTACCTCCCTGAAAGACACGTGTTTTTCTATTAACAAAAGGGTTACTTTGCAGGAGTGACGGGGGAAGAAAAGCTTACAAAAACAGCTACAGGAGATGCTAAAAATAAAGCAACACCATTTAAACAGTTCTGATTGCTACATAGTGAATTGTGTTCCAAGTCTGGGCCACAGGTTAGCTTTTTGATTATGTCACTGACAGACTTTTGGTACTTCAGCTAAGTCACAAGCCATCTCATTGCCATATGAAACGAACTTCGAGTTCTAAGCAACAGTTAAATTATCCCTTGAATTTCTTTAGATGAGCGAATGAAGACTCCAACACGTGAAGCTGGGATAGGTGAATCTGGTGCTGGTTTCCACTTCCTAACCTATAATGGCTACTTCCATAACAGCCATCCATAGCAGTTTTCTACAACGCTATTCTACCCACTCAAAAGGGAACTGCAGCAGTCTTTTACACTCCATGTAAATATTTATCAGCATACACCTTCAACCTTTAGTCATCTTTATCTTTACCAATATATTAGAATTTAAAGAATGACGGGAGAGTAAATCTGTTCACAAAATCCAAGTATTACCAACAACTTCAGTGCATGAAGTGCACTAATACTCATTAGCTTAGGGCCTTATAGAACATTTGCTTTGATCTCCCTCACGAAGAGGGGCTATATTAGAATGTTTCAATTAGTATTACATATTAAAAATTAAAACCTACTTTAAATATTCCTGATAGATAAGTAAATGCTGAGTGTGCTCCTATGTTCAGACCTGTGCGCTGAGCACCAATAATGGAAGCGGGGGTAAAAGGGATAAGGTTCTGCCCCTTCAGTAGAACTTCAAAGATGATTAATCAAGAAGGAAAAGATTTCTAGAGGGGCTTACGCTGTTCAGGAATGATTAATCATTTCACAGGACTCCTTGTCCCTTGCATAATGGTGATTGGAATAGATTAATCATGTTAATGCAGATAAAGGATTGTATCAATTTAGACTGTATTAACACAGAAATTATTTGCATAGTAGGCGGCTTTGTGTTTGCAAAACAACTTGGTTTTGACTAAGAAAGCCTGTAAAAAAAAAAAATTAGAGCAGTTCTTCCCTGCCAAGCAAATCAAAGGTGTATTAACTAATCCATGCCCAGGACAGCTCTCCTAACACAGCAATACAAAGGAAGAGATATAAACATGCTGACTAAAAGCTGGCTCGCAGGCAGATTTGCTGATCAACCTCTTTGCTATTCTTTTCTCATTTTGGACTTAATCCTACACTCTGGCTGAGAACCCCGAGTTACAAACTACTGCCCAAATTACTGCACAAAAGATGGCCAGCAGGTCCCCCTGCTCCGCTTTTGTTTGCAGCACTCAGTTTGTAGCACTACAGGCTTCCAAAAATGCTCAAGCAAAAGGAAGCCGATGGCTTTAGGTGGCTTCCCAGCTTATATTGTTATTATTATTTTCAGTCCAATTTTAAGGGAAACGTTTTTCAGATGCTAGCCATGTCTAGCTTGTGTGTTTGCACACAAAATGATTGCAGAGGCACTGAGCCAGCCGCACGGACACACGACAGCTCTAAACTGCACGCCACGCAGCCAGGCAAGGGCAAAACCGAGTGCTGGCCCAACAAGCGTTACTAAAATCTTGCTCTTGTGACTGGCAGGGACTTGTTCATGCCTGACTTAAGTAAGATCTAGATATCTTTTATTTAATAGGCTTCTCCTAAAAGGGAAAGAGACGGTAACAAATCGTTATTTAGCCAAGCTAAAATAAAGGGTTGGTCAACTTCATCCCATAAACGCGCATATGCAACTTCAAAAATGAAAAACCCCCAAAACCATCAGCGAGGTTGCACTGCCACTCTGTGATGCTGTGTAAATTCCCCTCCAAGTTCCAAATTCCCCTCCCCTTCCAACAGTAACCCAGACATCACTGGAAGCTTTGGAAATAGCCTGTCTCAGGCCCCCCTCATCATACCATCTGACACAGCCAACATATTTGCGTCTCTCTAAACAATTACAGACTTTTAATTTAAATCTCAGGAGACCGGTGGGAGCTGAGGACATCTTTAGGGATTCTTATTTTTCGAGCACAGGTGGGCCGCTATTTTACTTTTAACATGATCCCATCTTTTGGTTTTGTTCAACTTACTCATTTAATTTATTGTCCTGCCCATAACATTAAAGTTTGTAAGACTGATCTGGAGCCTCTGCACATGTCTGGAAACTACAAACAGCAGCATAAAACCCCTCTAACAACTTTCCAGTTCACAGCATTATCACAAGCAAAAGCAAACCAGACTATCAAGCACTTCATGCAAGTCTTTTTATCGCACCACAGCAGCTAGCTGTTTTTTTTTTTAATTTATAATACATATATCTGAAAAACTTGCATTGAAATATTAGAAAAACGACTCCTTTTTATTGCAAATAAAATAGTTGAACCACCTCACTTAAAACACTGGGAAGACTATGATGATTAATAATGTGAATGGTCCTATCACTACCGCCAATTTTCTGGTCATTTTTGAAACACAACTACTGTCATCTTGAAGCATTCATCTCTGTAGAACTCCAATCAATATAGCTCCTTGCCCACAACTGCAAAAACGGGATGCAGCAGGCTCTTTTTTGAATTGTTTAGTGAGCGCTCTTCCGCCAGCGTTTAGACCCACACTTGTTTATTTCAGGTTTTACTTTTCCACTCCCGAAGTCAGATCTTTTTTCAGTGCATTTCAAGATCAGGCTTGGAATTGTGTTTTAAGTCTTATTATATGCTTATATTATATTACTAGATGAATGGGGATATATTTGTAACTCCTACTAACATTTTTCTGAAATAAAGCTCATGAAGAGTTTTGGGTTCAGTGGGAGGCGTGCTGTGCCAGAGAGCAGCCATCGTCCTTACCCAATACAGCACTTGTGGTCTAGTTCCACAGACACGGTTTTCCCTACAAAGGGAAGTGACTTTCAGCGACGCCATGTGGCATCTCTTCCCCTCTTTCTGCCCTTAAACAGCATTTCAATCTGTAAATTAATCCTACCTTGCGATGATGGGAAACTTGCTGAAGCAGCAGCTGAATTAAAATCAGCGAATCCTCCAAATGGGTCAGTTGATCCACCTAGAAACAGAAGGAAGCCAAATGCTGTTACAGGGTTGTGCAAGGATCCATCACAACAACCGCATGTGGGATTTATGAAGAAAAGCCGTTCTGTATTTGGCAAGATGGATTTATTGATTCTGCTCCCTAAGTGAGCACTGTTTTTCCTGTTCATCACCATACTATACTTATACAAGCCTGAGCAACAATAAACTGGATTATTTCCCACTGACATGCAGAAGCAAGTTTTTGCTATCTCTAAAAATAAATTTGGAGAGTATAAAAAGGTTATCAAGTTTTTAACTAGTGAGGGATGCTACTAGTTTGGCAGTTTGTAAAATTAAAACTTTTGAAGCGTAATATATACAACCCAAACATTCTTACTGTATAAAAGTTAATTTATTATGCTTACTATGAAAAATTACATGTCGCCTTATATTTAGTTTTTGTGTTACTTAAAGCATGAATGATTTTGCAATGATCTTGAACTGGGATTTCAAGGACAGAGCTTCCATTTATGCTCATTTTTTTTATAAGTCTGCTTCCTTTCTACAGCGGGAACATTAAGTTTTCCAACCAGACATTTGTATACAGCATATAAATTATTAAGTACCCAATACAGCACAGTAACAATTTCTCACTAAAAAAATGCAGCCAAGATATAAAAAGAGAAGATTTAAGAACTGTATTGGAAAACTGCTTTTTTTTAAAAAAAAACAACAACAAAACAGTTTTTAGAAAATTATCTAATTATCCTTGATACTGCTTTTAAGTAGGTATTCCACTGACCTGAAACTGCTAAGAAGTCGACCTTATTTGTTTGTCCTCAAAGATTTCACCTCCAAGCAGTCCCACCCTTAGAAGAAGCTGCAGCAGTTCAATTATTTTGCTTTTAGTGTTCCGCGTACATTATATAGGTTACATCACAGCTGCTTAGCCTGCAGTGCTTAGAAACCAGCCAGGTGGGACTGGAACATCTGTGCTGCACTCAAACACCACCAGGGACAGCTTCCAACATCTGGTGCCATTTCTGAATTGTCTTATCGCTGCAAGACATTCTGCCCCATCTGCTACTCTCAACTGGGTTAATTAAACTAGAACCATCTCCTTTTTAATAAATGGCTAGTAGTAATAAAAGGAACCATTCACTTTCTAATACATGTGTACTTGTATTTCTTTTTAATGTTATTTTACTGTAGACCTTGCCAGGAAGGCGACTGTTCTTCCAAGGGGAAATGTCTTTTCTTGCTGAGTGCGTAGCACATGATATAAAACACGAGAAGGGAATGCCAGGATGGTCTCTTTGAATTTTCTGAAATATAGCACTACTGATATCCTTTTACTGCTTTTTCAAGAGGGAGAAGATTTCACAGAAAGTTAAGAAATTTCTCCAACACAAATTCTGGAGTGATTTAATAAGCATCTTACATTGCTTATAAACAAGTTTTATCCTGACTGCAACCTGAGAATGAAAAAGGGTAAGATGAGACAGTGAAATATCAAGCTAAAAAAACTGTTCTGATCATGTTTACTCACTCTCCCTACTGCAAAGACATTTTCAATTCATTTTTTTCAATCACGAGTATCCTTACAGAGTTCAGAACAGGCTAATGGTTTGAGAGTTTATATGCAGAATGAGCAACACAGATGACATATTCTTGACCACATCCTCAAAAAAAAAAAAAAAAATAATCAATGCTCTCATGCTATGTGTATTATCCCTGAGCTGTTTGATGAAGTATCTAGGGATTAATTTAATTTTAAAAACAGAACTAGGTTCAAACCCAAAATAACCCCTTAACATTTTCAGTTAAGTCAACTCTTCTTCCACCTCTATTGTCTGTTTTCAAATGAAACTGAGTTCTAGAGAGAGGTGGCAGAGCTTAAGCTGAATGCAGTAACTCTCTAAAGAAAGGTATCGCCAGGTAAGATTAAAAAACCTCATCTCTGGTAAAATTACTTCCAGCAGGTCTAACCACAGATTTTGCATCTTCTCAGATTGCTCCTTTATGGCAACCAACCGTCCCCCCTCACGTACAAATCGTGTTGCTTTAGTAATGTGTAACCCCTCAAGCCCCACCAACCTTCTTCCACGTCTCTGCACCTGAAAATACACAGATAAGCAAATTCCGAGTTCCCTGAATTCATACAACTTCCCTGCCGGTTCCTTCACAGGGCAGATCAAAGGCTGGATTTGACCCTTTCCCTGTGCCTTGCCTGACACTGGGAATGTTCCCACACCCTGTGCTGCCAGAACAGTGGTCATAACAAGTGACCTGCACGTGAAGGACAGTGCTAATCTTCTCAACATGAGCCATCCTCAAAGATTCCCATGCGAGATCTGTCACCACAAATGAACCCTTTCCATCTGCCTTCCCAGGTCAGCAAAGAGGTTATTTAGCAGGACCAGCTGGTCACACGCCTCTTCTCAACACCACTTCTAAATGCTGCTTTGGAAAAAGACGAGAAAAGGCAAAACGAAAAAAGGCTTACTACAGCAAAGAACCACACTGACGGAAGACTCAAATACACCATAATATGGAAGCTGCCATAGTTCTGTTTGAAATGTGGGGAGGCTCACTTTGAAGTGGAAACGTCTATTTTCAATGTGATTTTGTTTTCATACATTAAAACAAAAACATACAGATACGTATATAAATAAAACCAAAAGAGGATCTAATATATTTCCCACAAGAATAGGATAGGAGAATTTTCAGTATTGATTTGGGGTGGTGGTTCTGATCTGGGATCTTAAGATTCCACAGAACTGCAGTAACTCGTGAAGTTAATAAAATAGAAAATGAGGCAAAATAAGTTGTTCCTTAAATTTGGGGGCATTTGTGCATAAAAGAACAGATGCATGGGATTAATTTTATTTGTTAACCATTAGGAATTAACACATATTTCAAAACAGACATATAAACTTTATCTACTTTCTCAAAACCAAAAGCGCACAAAGTTTTAAAGACCTACCAACAGAGTTTGATGTAGTTTATACTCTATTAAATACTTACAGAGGTAGCGTTTTGGTAGCCTAGTGATGAAAGGAATTGTGTTACACAGAGTGCTCAAAATTCTGACTTTGCTCATACATTATAATAAAAATACCTAGTGTGACATATCATAGGAGTTTCCACTACAATACACCCAGAAGCGGCATAACTTCAGATAAAAGTAAGAACAGTCTTTACATACGTATGAATGCAGCCACTTTGCCACATGTGGGCCTCCAGCCACTCTGAACTGACATTTTTTTGGTACAAACTCTGTGATTTACATTGTCTTTAAAACAAAGACTGGAGCTGAGTATCTGTCATCCCCAAGATACACACATACACTTCTACAAACAATCTGCATAAAATCCCATATATAATAAGAGAAGTTGCTTATTTATACTGGAAGGAAGTTACACGACAGGTTTCTATCTATAAGAGGCACATGCTCATGCTTTATTTGCTATTCAAAGTGATGTTTAAACAAAAATTCTGCCCACTGTTAACTCTCTCCCAACTGTGCCACTACAGCACAAGTACACGAGAGTCCTTTTTCTATTCCACGCTAGTCACAATCAAACCTGTCGATATTACGAACCTGTAAGCATAATAACAAGTCTTTAGGTGTTGAAAAGCAAAGCACCAAACCCCTGAACTCTATCAATCCTGTATGCAATGCACTGAAATTTAACACGCTCCTAGAAAGAAACTGCATTTTGAGAGCGTAAGGGTAAGTCCGTATGAAGGTTAATGGACTTAAAATTCAACTGCGCGTTCAGAGAGTGAAGGGAAGTGTTTTACAATGAATCATTTTACTTAAAAGTAATTTCTTTTTAGTATTAGGGTTGGGATCAACCAAGTGCCAAGACAAAGTAAGATAAAGAAACAAGTTTGCCACATACTTTAAATGAAAGCTCGTATGAAGATCATCCACCTCCAGCTGCCTAGCCTCTGAACTGCACTATGAGAAATGCTTGAATGTGAATGGATTGCATTTGCTTTTAGAGTTAATTATAAATAACTGCATTACAACCACAGTTTCTGACAGACCGATCCGGCAGTTAATCTTTGTGCTGCTAACATTTATTAGTCCCGTGCAATAGCACATACAGTACCTTGCTAAAAAAGGTTCTAGGCAGCTCTAAATTTTTTGAGTATTCATTTCTCAATTGATCTACTACTACGCTCCGCGTAACAACAAAGAAGCTTATCCTCAGAAATTGTTCAAAATATGCATTAAGAAAACAAAAGCAAAACGTGCCTACCTGTTGAGACTGGCTGGCTGGCTCCATCAAACAGCAGGTCAACCAGGTCATTAGACGACTTGCTGCCGGAGGGTACAGAAGCCTGAAGAAGAAATCACACAACAGATCTCATCCCATGACGTCATCACTCATCTTAAGTGACACTGAGAAGTTTTCTGGGGTTTTTGGGTGCTTTGTTTTGGAGATGGCAGATTTGTTTTTGAAGCCAACAATCACTGGAACCTGGCTAAATCTCAAATCAAGTAGTGAACAGCTAGCGGCTCAGGTCTTTTTCTGATAACTGAAGAACATGACAACTTGTCAATAAGTGTGCAGGTTCAGAGAATCCTTCACACTTCAGGGCAGGGTTTTTTTTATCTTTGCTTTCCCGGAGAGAGTAAAACATGGTATTGACCACATTTAAAAAATTCTACCTCTCAAAGCAATCACACAAAAAGGTAGCCTGTAACTAAACCGTTCCATCGCCTTCGAAAACCTCAATTAAATGTTTTTGATAAAATAGTTCCCTTGAAGGCCGCATAACAAAAATTCTACCCTGAAGTAGATATTGTCTCAGAAGTTGGAAGAAAACTGTTTCCAAAGTCACGTTTCACTGTGCTCTGCTGTCTCACCTTTGCTGTCGGCTGTGCAGCATGAGCAGCCGCATTCTGTTCCGGACTCGCTTTATCCCCCGTGTAATGTGCTGCTGCTCCCAAGTCAATGGTTTTTGAAGGATTTGCTGAGCGTTTGTGTCTGGTGGTGGTAGTTTCTGTAGCTTGTGTAATATGAATGTGTTTTGTTGTCACGGTCTCCTCTTCATCTTTAAATTCAGCTTTAGGAGATTTACCTCTTCTTGATTTTTCCTCATCACTGTCACTAGAAAAACAAGAGCAATGGAATACCATTCATGATGGACTTAAGTGGACATTTGGCTTAAGCCACAAGAGTGCTGGTTACTGTGGTTCCTTGTAGCGATAGTTCATAATAAAAATACTGCTTCTTCCTACGTTTGAGGAAGGAAATGTTTTACCCTTACATAACGTGCTACTGTAACGCAGCATTGCGCCTATTGTACAAAAGTGACAAAGAAAAGCAAGTTATTTTGTTAAACGTTAACTGCAAGTCCACGGCAGAGGATAATAGGAAATCAGTGTTTAAATCCAGTACATTTAATTACCTTCTGACAGGAACTCCCCCACACGTTATGTAACGCTTCAGCAAGAGAAAGTTCCGATGGCAGAACTGCTCAGCGCTGACGCCAGGAGACAGAAAGCAGTGAACCAAATACAGGTACCACCTTTCAGATTCAAGAATCCCATTCCTATTTCAACTCATTGCCCTTTCCAGAGAAACAGGCTTTTAGACTCTTCAAAACATTTGTGGAAAAAGAACGCCTACAGAATTATGCAATGATGCTATCCATTTTCTACCGGAGAACACACATTTATTCTTAAAATGTAAAAAACAAAAGCGTCACCATCTTAGGCAAAAACTTTTTAGATGTCACTGCGTAATATTTAATCTGCTACATTTTCTACTTTTATGTTTTAAGTCTTTCACAAACAAACCAATTGCCCCTTGCCAACAGTCATGTTGCCTGTTATCATCAAGATAAGATTTGTACATAACAGTAAATTGCTGCAGAGAAAGCTTAAATATATTGAAACGTATTTTGAAATAGTAATTCCCTTAGCAACATAGTTGAAAAGTGGAAGGTTTTTATATTTTAATAATGCATTAGAATACTAAAACTGCAAAATTTAAGAAAGGCCGTCCCTTTGTCAGTGGGAATGTGACAGTAACTGCAATATACTCTGGAGGGCAGCCTTTGTTCTCTGCTAACAATAGTGGGCTTTTTGGAATACATCGCATGTGTCATTTCCTCTATGCGTATTACCTACTCACCACCAGGGATGGCTCAATTCATTAACGTCAGTGAATATAAATGCTCACTCCCTTTTTTAATTTTTTATTTTTGAAAGAAAAAGATCACAGCTGCTGGCCAAGCTAGCAACTCCTGGCCTTTGCTGGAGCCAGCCTTACACAGACGAGTGAGCTCAAATGGCAGCACCTAACCTCATCCTTCCAAGACGCTTCGACCCTGACTTGCAACAACAGGCCCAGATCTCTGTGGACAAGTCACCTACCGACCCGCACAGACCCAGCAGAAGGGACCGCTAACCACATTTTCATTTGTGACATCAGGATTTTAACCCAAGCCCCTAGAAAAGACTGAACTGCACATCAGCAAGGTCCACATGGTACATCCATCCTAAAAGCCTCGGAGGAGCGTGGAATCATGTTGCCTTTTAGAGGCATGTTGAAGGTATCCAAGACCAGGAAAACCACAACTAAGACTCAGTCTCTTAAAACCTGTTGCAGTGTATTTCTTGTCATCACTACGGAGTCTGCCTAGTCCATATACGCATTCTGCGGGTTGAGGAAGTGACTGACAACCAAAGTCTGATCAACGGAGCTATTGCTACAGAACTGGTAGAGATTTATCTCACTAATGTAACAATGAAAAAAGTGAGTCTTTGGTAATCTGCATCAAAATAAACGTCTAAAAGCTTTTGAGAAAAGAAATTAAACATATATGCCAAAAAGCAGGACAAATACTATAATACTCAGTTTTCTATGGCAACCTGTACTGTTTCCAAACTCTCAGGAGATCTGGGTTTTATTTTTCTTTAATGGTCACATTAACACAAAAAAAAAAGAAAAAAAATACAGATTAATGTTCCCTTCAAATGTGTTTACTGTGCTCAGAATAGTAAAATTGTGGTGCTTCATCTGAGAATTGCAGAATGAACTTAAAAAATAAGAATTATAGCTGGCATTGTACCAAATAATTAAAAAACCCCAAACTTCTGCAAAGGAAGTACATGGTTGCAACTTCCAGAAATCAAAGTATGGATACACATTCCTTTTTCTCTGCCTTTAGGTTTTCGTGGTACGGGATTTTTTTGAACAACATTCTTTAAGGCAATAAAATAGTTTACTGATAGTTTGAGACTATCTGAATTATACCCTGCTACAAAAGTAATCCTTTACATGGAAGTTACCTTTAAACATGACTGTTGAATCCTTTTACAGGACGTACTAAAAGTTATGCTTCCTTTCCATTGTTAGCTGCATCAGCCTTTCTGAATGCTGAAGAAACAAGGACTGACAGAGTTTAAGAATCCTTACCAAAAAAATTGTAACGTTTCAGAAGAACCTCAGTATATCTGCAGGTAATTTAGAAAATAAAACTTCAAGATACAAAGCTGGACTCAGGGCAGCAGCTGGTTTATTCACCTAAGACCTAACAAGCACTATGAAAGAAAACCAGAGGTTTCCCCACGCCATGGGGTATTGTCTCTGGTCTTCTTTACTTCCAAGGACATATTTTACTGGAAAGAAGAATCCAATTCCTGCACAGGGGTACTAACATTTTTATTCTAAAGAAAAAAAAAAGCAGACCAAGCTTCTCCAGCGTTTGTTGTGTGAACTGCAGTTTCACTGAAGTTTACAGAAAACTCAAGCCAGCTATACCACGAGTTAAATACTTAATTACTTCAACCATTTTTTTTTCTTCTATGCAAACTACTGGCTTTGCAAGTAGTCAGACATCCAGAAGTTTGTCCGAGTTCCTCTGGTGTGTACATTGGGGGTGAAGATTGCATCATCCAAATTCCATTAACCACTGTGAAGATGTGCAAGCCACATTTATTCTTTGTGCTTCAAGACCTTTATTGGCTTTACAGTACTAGAGTAGTAATGATTTATAAAGCTATTTAGATAGAAACAATAGAACATACAACAGCAGATTTGCCAGCTGAGCGAGTAGCACCATGTAGTCACTTTTCCAAGGGAAATGGCAACTTAATTCAATGTTTTTTATATAGCAGCATGCTACAAATAAATTAGCAAGTTTCTGGAGGTTTCTTTTTTGGTTTAAAAAAACCCAAACAAAACACACTGAGGTGGAAACACAGAAATGTACGGAATTCATGAAGAATTTACAAGACAATGTTATGTTGTTGTGAGCTTAAGTCACATGATCATTAAAAGTTCATTTTTCTATTCAGTTTCAATATTTAACGTCATACAGAATACAGTATTCTGTTAATATAACATGAATTATAAGGTTTGTATTTACAGTATCTAAGTATAGACAGACATTCTATAACCTTGAGTTCAATCTTCTTTGATCCTTTGATGCCTTCTGAAGAAAGAAACCCCTTCTTTTCAATACTCTGATAAAATACCTTCCATGCTGTCTGACCACCATGCCAAGGGAAGCCAAAAGGAAACTTCAGGCTGGAAGCCAAAGCAATGTTTGAGAAGCCATACTGCTGCAACCTGGATTCCTTTTTGGGGCAGGATAACCTGCAACTACAAATTGGTTTTGCTCATGCATGTCCCAAAAACCCCTCCATTTATTTCAAGTTTGAGTTTATTACTTTCATAAATTTTTACATACGTACCATACCTGACATTTACCAAAAAACGGAAGGAAAAAAAAGTGACAAGAGTTACAAGACCAATACAAAGATGAAAAATGTAATACTAGCCAGAGAAAAACATCAGTTAACTTGGGTTAGAGACGTACAGTGGAGAAGTCCTCAAAATAAGCTGCTTTTTATAAAGATCAGAAAGGACTGTCTAAAACACTGGAAGGTGCAAGACTTTGTATCAGCACAAGCAAGAGTCCAGGAGCTATTCAGAAATAAAGCAAAGGAAATAAGACAAAAAAATGTTTACTGTACATCCTCTACATAAATGGAGTGAGCTTTACAGACGTCATGTGACAAGTTGCTTTTGAAAGGTAAGTACAGAAAAGCACACAGCAATATACCATTGTTAAATTTGAAATTGTTTATTTTTCTTCTGATCTCTTCTCTTTGTAGTCTATTGATAGTAAGTTCTAAGAGGGAACCCTGATGTGTGCCAAGAATACCAGTTTTATGATTTATTAATGCCCTAGCAAGAAGGCCATACTGCCTTTTTCTCAGAAATGCTACCATTATAATTATTTTTTGTTTCCATGAAAAATTGCTTGAATTTTCTAATATATATACACATGTGTCCATGTGCATCAGTATTTTTATAGACAAATATAGATAAAAGTGTGAATGTGAATGTATTTGAAGATATTCCTGTTAAAAATATTAATCAAATCTCAGGACAAGTTTGAATTTTAAGTTGTTTCCCAAAAGGGAATTATTTCAATATACTTGAGTACTTTCTCTACAGCAATTTCAGATTCTGTTAAGTACAAATTTGATCTCCAGATAATAAAATTCAATGCACCTGTTGAAGTGTGATGCACGTAAAGTTCTTTCTGCAGGCAAAGCAGGGCAGGTTCTCTTCCTTACTGACAAAAAAAATGTAATGGCCAGATGTAAAATACAAGTTTCTTGAGAAAGTTCAACTGAAATTGACTTTTTTTTTCCTGTAATATTGAAGTAAGTCACCTGCAGTTTGTTCTTCCTGAGATCAGCTCAGGGAAGAAGCACCATGTCAAGGTAGGTCTAAGCAATTTTACATCACCTTCTTCTTTGGCACTTCAGCATTCAGGGAAACTGTAGCATTAGATGGCAGCCTCACGTATACTGGCGCAGAGATGACCACTGAATTGCTGAGACAAGGAAAAGCTTAGGAAATTTCAGCCAAATTCACTGCTGTGCCAGCACCTATCTAAGCTAGGGGTAGGAACGGAAGGCAGCCAAGAGCAGTTAAGTATTGACAGAGCTACGTTACTGCCCAAGGCCAGCAAGAGCTGCATAAGAGGCTGCAGGGAGCTGGTATTGAACCCAAACATGCTACCATACAGCCAGAGAGAATGGCAGAGTGTTGTTAACTAATAATCAGCAATGTCAATAAGCTTTATAATAGCAATTTCACAGAATAAATTCACATTAAAATAACTCCAGTACCTGCACCTTTCTGGAGAGTCTTCTCTATCTTTCCTTCGGAACTTGCTGATGGTATCGTCAATCGTGCTTCCAATTTTGTCGCTTAGCTCACCTAACTTATCACTGAATGGAAAAGCTGTTTTTTTATCCCATTCTTCATCCCATTTTGACTTGGGCTCAGGATCATATCTCTCACCTGTGTAAGGCATTACAAGAAGAAATACTAAAGATAACAGGAAAAAAATAAACGCCTGTGGTCTTTTTGGAATCACACTCAAGCCCCCCTGACCTACATACATAAACCTTACAAGTTTTCAAAGCAAACTGAAAGCTCCCACAGTGCTGAATCAACACTATTACAGCAAGGCACAGCATGTAATGCCAATCATTAAGTGGCAGGAATGCAGATTCAAAGACTTTTGTTTACGACAATGACATAATCTTAATGCACCGCAGAGCGCAGCACATCAGGCCGCTGTTGGACTCTGCTGGAGAAGCACAAGAGGCACAATCAACCCATGCTGCACAAGCAGCTGATCAGAAATGGGACATGCCAGTTTTGTAACAGTCACTTAATGTATGATATTCCATTCTTGGCCAAGCTGTATGCCCAGAAGTAAATCCATGCATTTGTTGTTTGTTTTCTTTTTTTATACACTGAAATTCATGAACACATAAAAGCATAGTACCAAAATACTGAAAGATACAAGTGCACAATGCATGGTAACGTCTGCTTTCTTTTCCCCACTTTGTAATTAAAAAAACCTTTAAAGGATGAAAAAAGAAGCTGTAGTAAAGCAACTCACCTTTTCAGCATCCATTGAGTACCCTGAACATCTTTATCAAGAAATCAAAAATATATTTTTTTTTTCTAGTCCAGTATTGAAGAGCTCCATGCTGGTACCTTAGCTTGCAAACAGCTGAGTTTTACTTGAATAAGTACATTTGCTGGACAATCTCATTAAGAAAGTTTAAAGCAAACCTTAAGCCTGGGTTTATTTATACACACCCAGCCAGCCTGAGTTTAATTTAAACGAAAAGACAACACTTAGATTTTAACAAAGACTTAACTATCAGAAGCACAGCACACTTTATGAACTTGTATTGTGATCTTATATCAGACCTTCTGCTAAAATATAGCTATACTAGGTTATTCTATATATCTCAGTTTGTAGACAACACTTTTGGACAAGCATTTTATATTTTGGGCCATCACACACATAAAACAAGGCTTTTTTTTGTACTACTGAAAAATGTGAAACACTAGTTAAATTTTTACTGAAGCTGAGTAAAACAGAGTAGCAGAAAGGAACGAAAGGTGAAAAATTCATTACTTCAAGTTACATACAAATTATATTGTAGCTCAGGTAATATTCAAGACGTATTCAATTAAGCTATTTTTAATAAAACCAAAATGATGGATTCCAGCACTACAAGGTGCAAAATTTGAGTTATATCTCTCTGATAACGCCATATACTAGAGTACTTTCTTACTGAAGAGATATAGGCAAGTCTCCAATGGTATCTGTTTAGACCACAAAGGATAGACAAACTTTTTCAAAGTAGAGAACCTGTTACAAAACAAGATACTCAGTGAGATCTTTATAATTAGAAAAGAAGAAATTGCTAAGAAATGTACTACTGTTAAATTTTGCAGAAGAATAAGATCGCCTTATTTCATTTTATGTCAGGCTCTCAAGCATTTTAATGTAGATTCCATCAGAAGGCTTCCTTATGTGATAGGAATTTTAAAATAAATTAAAAACCCCAAGAGCTTGGTATTTTCGGGACAAAAAGAACTAAGGAAAACTCTGAAAATACAAGCATTTTATATTTAAATAACCAGAACCTTTTAGATTAGAAGTCTGACCTAGGAAAAAGTTTGGTTTATGCTCCTAGAAAGACTTTTTTTTTTTTTTTACTTTACTCAAATGAAAGGATAATTAAAAAGCCTTTACCATAAAAAAGAAATAGAAGACAAAGGAGACAGTCCTTTAAATTCAAAAACTGGAACGATACCTAAGGAGTATACGGAGAAAGCTTCTACCCAGTATATAGGGATAGATCACGACTCTGTACAGAGCAAGTCAAAAGATAAGGCTCAGCGAAAGAACAGAGGAACACGTACTTAAAGCAGAAATGCAGTGACTCATAAGCACTTCCCAAAAAGAGAATCACCAGAATTCCAAGCAGGTAGCAAAAGCCTAAAAGACATATCCTGCCATGGATATAGAGATTTTCAACTACTCTGCCTATGAGGAAGAGGGAGAACACTGAGACAAAACCTGTCAAAAACAGAAGGGAGCGAAGCTTCTAGTTTAAGACTCACAGTGAAGAAAAGTAAAGAACACACTTGCACCAGAGAAGGACAGGTGGAGTTTAAGTCCTGCACAGTTACTACTCAGATCTTACACCAAAGCCTTCTCTCAAAGAAGTCACTGATTCGAACAAACCAGAGCCTTGTGCCACTGTGACTTGCAGACTCATCCCTTCATAAGAGCTGCCAAGGATGTACTCAGGCCAATGAAAACACAGATAAACGCCTCAAGACTGACAGCTGGATCATGGACGACATGCTGGGATACATCAGACATAAAAGCCAGTTCAAGCTCAGATCCCCGCTACACGTTATGGCAGGGACAGGGGAGCAAGGTGGAAGCTGCGCACTTGGGCTTGACAAGCAAAACCTAGTAGTGGTGGTGTGCCTGTATCCAGCCAGGGCTGTCAGAGAAAACTGGGTCCTCTCTAAAAAACAAGCTGATAGCATTACATCCTCTAAGGCCAAGATCCTGCAAACACACTATGCTGAAGATGCAAATAGCCTGACAGAACTCATTGCACACATGAAAAACATCAGTCAACTCAAAGGGAGTGAACTTATTTCCAGAAGCAAGGGTGCATCAGACTACCTGTCCAAAGTATTTAGATTTTTTTTTGGTGTGGGTTTGTTTGTTTTGTGTGTGTGCATGTTTTTAAATACTAATGAAGGTCTTATTGCAAGTACCAGACCCAAGCTGGATATAGGACTGGCACTTTGTGAGATTCATTATGGGCGCATGCTCTAATTTTTGGCATTTTGGTTTTTGAAAATGTGACTGGGGGTTTTCTGATTTTTATGAAGGAGCAGATAACCAAGTGACCCTTCACACACATTTTTTTAAATACACATATTTTAAATATAACCCTTTTTTTTTAAAAAAACAGAAAGCATAGAACTTCCTTTCTGGTGTTAACTATGACCTCTTTACTGACAGCTGCAGGAGTTAGGGATGAGCACTGGTGCACCAGATTTCCAGGCTGCACACACGTCTGCTGTGCAACCAACATCCAGCTGCAAGCTTAGTGTGTCTACAGACAGTAAGTTTGCTATTACCTCTGGGAATCCTCCTTTGAAAAGCACAAGGGACCTATAGTACTAATCAAACAAGATTTTAAAAAACCACACAAGCTGAGACAGTAACAACTGCACTGGTAAACTCCTGACATACAAGCTCTATCACTTACAAGGTACTTAGTGCATATAGTTAAAGTCAAACCTGACAGATGTCAGAATCCAGACAGATAATCCACAGACATCTTTCCAGTGTCCAAACAGTATTACTTGGGAAACCAAGAAGTTTAACGGCATATAATATCTACGTTGCTTGACCCAAACAGTATTACCGCCCTAAAAGCCCTAACCCAAATTAACCAATGGTTCTAAAGGAGGTTGGCAGGAGTAGGTGAAGCGATTTTTGTGCTGTGGTGGGTGGAAAGTATCTTTTTTTTTTTCCTTTAATTAAAGATTGACTAAGAGACCCTGAGTTACAAGGGCATTTATTTATCTACTTCTGCTCCAGCAGCATTCATTTAAAAATGACACTGCCTATGGATAAAAACAAGACAGCTAAGTTTTGGCTAAGCCAATGCATTAATGTAATTTGTATAAGTCTCTAGTTAATTATCCAAAAAAGGATTTTAAAGATTTTAAGTAACTTAAATTTGTATGTGGGGGAAAACGTGCAAGATTTCTTTTAAAATAATAACACTGGCAGTTAAAGAAATATAAAGAAAAAGCATCTAAAGGAGTATCTTAGAAATTCCTTAAGTTATCGGCATTATCTAAGCCGAGTTAAAAGTCGAGACTGTCAGTCCTTGACAAAAAAGCCTAGTACTTACTGTATCTGAACCCTCCAACACTGTCCGAAGAAACCCCAATGTATTTGTCTTTGTTCTTCTTTGCTTTCTTCCTCTCTTCCCTAAGTCGATCATCATCTTGAGCAAATTCAACCATTTCTTTTACTTTCTGGCGTATGTTTATACCTTGGTCTTTGCCATTTTCATCTGTATAGGTAACGCAGGATAGAGGCAATGGATAGAAGAGGGGGGAAAAGAAAAATAAATCAGAGGCAGCAATACTGAACATCAAACTAATAAGAAAATTTTAATTACGAACACAGCACTGAAAGATCTTATGGCTACTAAGGTCCACTACATTTGTTTAAAAGGGACCAAATATTTTGTTTCAACACAAGTTTTCATCCTTAGATAAATGGTAAGCTTGCACTGAATGCTGTATTTAGAAACATCTAAATGCTGCCGAAACATTGAAAAGATTAACAAAGACCGAGACAGAAATTATATTCTCCACTTGAACAATTTTAACCCTTCAAAATATAACCCCTTTTCCTCAGTCTTTTTAATACAGTTTTTGCAAGCTTAACTGCAAGAACTCAGTCTCATTGCAAAACTGAATTTTTGAAAAATTGCGTTCAGTTGGGATGTATACAAGCTAAACGTGCTCCTTTCCCAGCCTTTTTCACATTCAAAACACACACTGGCCTTGCTGCCTTTGCACTGTAAATATTATTTGGTGGGAGGAAAAAAACCCCAGCTTCAAACAGATGTGTGTGTTTTGGAGCTCTAACCTTTTCTTCCCATATGATTAAAGCTATTCCTTTACGGACACCACAGGGGACCAGTCTCTAGTGCATATTTTAATATAAACCCGAACACTCATGTTGTGTTGGTTCTGTTGTTATTAGGCAGTCGTTTCTGCAAGTTCTTGTCTTCACTAATTAATACTCTAGGGTCCCACGTCTTGGATTCTGCACTCTTCACACAACTGGCAACAGTCACATTCTAATTAGACTGGGGAAGCTTCTAAGCTGGTTCAGGTGACTGACAACTCCAACTACTGTTTTAATTTGCTTATAAGATTTTTCTATTGCTCACCTACAAAGTGGTAATTTTCCAGGGATCGCAAATCATAAATGTGTTCTCTGGCACTTGTAACAACACGCTCTGATCCATTCCTTATGAGGTAAGCTAGGAGCAGCAAAGACTATAAAAATACAAAGCACCTTATGATTGCATGAACAAAAGCTCTATCTTCTTTTTTTTTTTAAAAAAAAGAAGGCAATAGGAAAACAAACCTACCCCCTCCCCAAATTAGTAAGTAATAAGACTTTCCCTTTTTCAATAAATGCTTATTACATGGGTTCACACAGAAAAATCATGTTTTCCCCACATGCACCTTTTGCTCTTTAGAACATCAAAACTGTATGTCAAACTCTAATTTGTTATTATTAAATCAGAAGTTGTTACCCTCATCAGCTACTGCTTACTTTAAAAGACAGCAGTAGCAGTTTAAGAGAAAAAGTTAACCCTGTTAAATGAAGCCTTTTCTTTTGCCTCTTTTGTTCACAATATTCCAATGGTTTTTGCTGAAGAGTAACTCCTACAGAAGTATAAGCAGCCTTGTGCAGGATGCAATGGATAAATTTTACTGCATTTCAGTAAAATTTTAAGCAAGTGACAAAATAAATGAAGTTTAAATAGTACTTTAATTGCAATTTTTTTATGTTGAGGATATCTAGAAAAAAATTAATGCACTTTCTCCAAAATAGTGCCTGTATCAGCTAAAACTATCATTATATTTCAGCCTATCCAAACCTGATAAGCAATTCCAAGTAGTCTTTATAACATTAAGTAGTTATGTGTGATAGCATTAAATATTAATTTATATTGTACTTCAGGGAAAACAATTACTATGAATACAAAACATCAAGCACCTGTGAAAAGCACAAACCATGCCTTAGAATTAATTCTGTCTTGTTACAATCCTTGCATCAAGAAAAACAAAATACAAGCTAGTCTAATACATCAATTCTTAAAAATTAGGTTATATTTGCATAATTCAGTGAACATTGAACACCACTAAGTGCATCATGATATAATCTTAAGCAAAAAGTTTCTGTACCATGCTAATTAGCCAAAGACAAGAAAAATGCAAATGATTCAGTTCTATTTCCAAAACACAAGGAAGACATAAAAGCCTCGTATGATAAGATCTGCAAGAAAATTTGGTCCACTCAAAGCCTAACTACAATTTTTCGAGAATTATGAATTGGCAGAAAATTAAGATTAGTTTCCATTTTATTTCAGGTATTCTTTAATTCCTTCAAAAACATTTTCCTGATAACAAAATAATTTATCATCTGCTTCTCATGGAGCAATGTAACAACTCCTTTGGGTAGATTTAAAATGTGAATGCTACTCCAATACTTGAATATCAGCACAATGTAATTCCTCTATTATGGCCATTAAGTAGCATCTTAGACACACTTCTAAAACCAGAGATTTTGGGTTTTTCATATACAGCATTTGAAAGACATCTTTGATGTCAGTAACAGAATTATAAAGCACATAGTTAGGAAATTTAGTTTACCAGTGGAGTAAACGATATAGCTGTATCTAAACAAGACACTACATCAGAACATTATAGCAACAAGCATTACGTTCTCCACAGACCAACGTAGTCTTGAATGCTTCCAGTTCATATACATACACACCTTATAAACTCTCCTCCAGTTCTTTTTATTGTCTTTCAGCATTCGAGTCCAAAGCATGTTCATAAGTTCTGGAAACTGTTCATACATAAACGTAGCCCTAAAGAATTAAACAAAAGGAGTAAAGAGATTTTACTCTCTGTGGTTTGCACAATAGCTTGTAAAGACTCAGGGCTGACAGTAGATGGCAAGCTTGATCTAAGCCCATTCACATTTGATGACATTACAAGGGAAAAAAGCTGTTTCTTACTCACATAGAAGTCATTTACATACCAGTACTACAAAAAAGTAATTCTAAAAATACAAGGCGGTAAAAGAACCTTCACTAATTTTTAGCAAAAATAACGTTTAACGAGAATACCTAATAACCACTGCAATTAGTCAAACATGCCCCTTCCAAACCCCTTTTAAACAGGAAAAAGTTCAAGGAAGAATGTGACATGTTTTTGTGCTATTTGTAAGAGGCACAAGAAAGCAGTTTGAAAATAAACACTCCAAAAAAGTCAGATATATTGAAAGAATCGAGGCTACATAAATAAAAATCAATAATTTAAAAAATACTTTTACTTCATTTTTTGTTTGGCAGTTTTCAATGCATTATAAGATTATGCATTAAAAAAAATAAGACTTGATTTACAGCACCATTTCAGCATTATCAGTCAGCATACCGCAGAGTTTATTTAGCAGCAAATTTCACATTCCTGTATAAAATGCACCTTTCTTTTCTTCATCACTGAGCCAAATTATCACTTACTTGGCAATCTCTCCCATGAGTTGCCCCGAAGGTCCCCATGGATCATCATTGGTTGCTTCTCGAACCTTAGACTCTATTTCTGAATAATTCATAACCACATTGGTGCTGCAAAGGAAAAAAATTAACACACATGAAGATTAGCATCAAAACTGAGAAACACATGAAAACTTAATAATGACACTAGTGCACATCTCACTTAATGAGATACCTCTACAGGGTGGGAAAGAAAACAGCTTTAGTACGGAAGTTACCCTGAGGACACTATACAACACATTTAAGTTACCTTTAAGAAGGTTTTACTATTCTATTAGTCTTCAAGAATACAGATGAGAAACCAGGGATTACATTACAGCTGGATTCAGTCCAGTAACAACGGCTTTTGGTCAAATTAAAATCCAAACCAAACCACTAGATTCAAAGCTGATAGCCTTCCCAAGTAGATACGGCTTGCTTGCAGGTTTGTATGGGGTAGAGTTATTTGCAAGAAGCTTTATAAGTCAAACAGAAGCAGATTTTTTTTAATTATGAGCACTACAAGAGAAACTCAAGAATATCTTTATCAAACAAGTTTCAATTAAAAAAAAAAAAAATCACACAAAAGACTGAAGTAAGGGAGAAAAGATTCACTAGGAAAGTCTGTTTCCTAGCTTGAATTTATTTAATTAAGGGTAAAGGGCAAAAGAAGAAAAGTGGCGGAGCACTCTGTATTACGATTAAAGCAATGCAAATACTATAAGGAGCCCAGGCTGTTGCTACAGTTCACAGAAAAACCTAACTTGGAAGAAGAAGGAAGCAACTCTTCCATATCAGTTACGTTAAAGTCAATATGGTATTTTTTTTTTTTAAATAATCTCAAACTGGTACCATTCAGCTGTAAGCCCAGCAACCTCCTCAGCACCCCTAAAGCATCCAGATGCATTTGATAACACAATGATTTTCCTCATATTTTAAGACGAGTGAGCAGGCGCAAGTCATCATTCATATGGAGAACGTTCGAAAAAGAGCTGCCTAGTTACGGAGCAGTATCACACACAACATTCATGAGCCATCAGTGAAAGGAAACCCAGTGGTCTCTGCTTTCCCTACGGACTTTGCAGTGTATTTGAAGTAACTTAGAAATTACCTGTTTACACCTATTGTATCAAAAGTTTGAAAGTCTACTTAACTGTTAAAAGTACATCATACAACTGGTTTCAGAAGCCAAAACAACCCCTATAAGATGACTGTATTCAACATACAAACCACACCGTAAAGTCAAATTGATTAAACTGCAGGAGAGATTTAATGATCTTGTAATACAATGTGGAGAAGGCGTCTGCTGCCTAAAAACCTCCTCTGAACCTGAAAGGACTAGAAGAAAAATCAAATACTTAATAGTCATCCCTCTGTCCATGCAGGAGTGGGCACAAAACAGCATTCAAGCAATACCCGTTCAATTTTATTTGGCATAAGGATAGCAGAGGTCTTGGAACTGGGAGTTACGAACTGCAGAAACAAGAATGAGATCTCCTTAAATCTGAAAGGGGACACAGAAAGTAACTGTTAAAACAGAATAAAATTCCTGGACTTAATCCTGGATTCTCAGCATGAGAATTCCTGCTGGTGGATTCTGATGTACGATTTTTATTCAACTTTGTGTCTAAAGAAAGCGTAAGCTACATGACTGAATAAATAATCAGCAAGCTAACAGAATCTATCTATATAAGAAAAAAAAGCATGAAGGAACACAGCAGTGGTTACAAACAACAGCAATTACGGTTTTACAAATTCATTCACGCTAAACACGCCTCAAGCTTCTGTTTCTGACTTTTTTTTTTAACCATACATACAAATGTAAACTAATACCATCTTTACTTCCCATATGCATGGAACATTATAAAAACCCCCAAGCCCGAAGCTCCAGGGTTCAGCGCTTCGCAGCTCTCAGCACACTGGTCCCCTTGTCCAAAAGCCGAGAAGGAGGGAGCTGGATGGAAACGTTCTGTTTGTTTTTATAACCCCTCCTTAAGCGCTTGTTTGAGAGACGTGATGGGGAGTTGGGGGAGAGAAGCATAAAATGAAGCATTTCCTTCATTTCTTAAAGCAAAGAAATCAAGCCTGGAAAATGCATGAAAATATGCAAGCTTACTGTAAAAAAAAAAAAAATAAATATGCAAAGTTACCAGAAAAAAAGGCATTACCTATGGAAGAACTCAAAGGGCATGGCTAAAGTGGCATCAGGGTTGAAAGGGGGAAACAGAAGGGAAACAGGGAAATTAAGTAATGCCACAAGAAAGAATAAGGTGCAGTTAAACCCCTCCAAGTAGAGAGATACAGTCTATTTCTAAAACCATCCTGCATAAAAGCTACTGTTCTCAGCAACCAGGAGAAAGCTCTTTTATAAATGCCAAGATGAGATCTAATGGCAAAGAGTTCCAAAACAGAGTATCTTTAAGCCCCATTTAATTCAGCAACAAATGTAAACTTCAAGTAAAAAAAAAAACACACACAAAAAAACTGCTGTATAGTTTGGCATCATTCCAGGTCACTTAAAAATAACCATTTCTAAAAAGGTGGAAATACAGTTTTATTCTTCCTTTCCCATGTTTTCTATGGCCCTCATTCCATGCCCTACCCATGATTCCTGTGACCTCTGCAACAAAAAAATAATTTACGTCCAGATGTGAAGGGAAAAAGTGACTGGTTTGATTGCCAAGACTTCCTGTGATTGATATAAATTTAATATCAGAGGCCACTTTCAGACACCAGGGGGGGCTCTCCGATTAGTTTATACTGGGCAGCTTCCAGGGAATGCTGCTGGATTGCATGGACAGTGTCCGCTTTGCAAACAAATGGACACACAACAGCCAAGACTGACAGAAAGTCAGTGTTTAAAACACGCTACTATCTGCCAGACTGCACTTGGATTTACCCCAAATCGTGAACTGAAACCCCGCACAACTGGAATCTTGTGACAAGCACATTTTACAGAAACTTTCTGACGTGGCCAAAGACATTAAACACAAGAACTGTATTTTGAAAGTTACATCCAAAATAAAGGCACAGCAAATAAATGGGTTGACATTAACATTACAAACTGTTGCATTCTTTTCTGTTTGTGTCTTACATTTCTTTTAAGTCTATTAATTCAGACTAGTGTCAACAGATGATTTTTACTCTTTATTGTACCCCTTAAAAATTATTGCAGTATTGTTTCTTTTTAAAAAAACAAAACTGTTCAGAAAAGCCAAGAGAGGGCACTGTCACATCTCTATGAAACAGCGAGCACGGTGGCAGCGAGCAAAACCTTAGCTTTTAATTTCTTGCAAGAGAATGCTCAACTTTAAATGTTTGCATCTACAACTTAGAGCACGCTGAAGAGGTAGCTCAAGTCTTGAGACTAAGATCTTCCACATGAATAAATGGACATTGCTCATGAAAAGCCGGTGGGTAACAGTTACAAATATCTGATCACCTCCAAGTGCATCAGCCAGCAGGACACACTTCCTCTTAAAAATAGTTAGAAGTTCTACATGCATTTTATAAACTGTATTTTCACATATTTTAAAACTGAATAGATGTACTATGGATGAAATACGCCCCAAAATACTACTCTGTCCACAATTTTGTCTGCATTTTTCCAAGAAAAATCTTCCCAAGAATTCAACTAATTGTAAATAGCTTCCAATTTTGTTCTAAGGTACATTTTGAGATTTATAAATTTGAGATAAAGCTGTCATCTGGATCGAGGTGCCATATCCTATAGTGTGCTAAAAAAACCCAGAAAATAAGCAAGAGGGGGAGACAGAGGGATGTGAGGAGTGAAAGGAATTATTGCACATACCTCAAATCACACATCTGAGGTAAAAATAATGTTTACATGGTGTTAGGGAGAGCAAGCAGACATGCAAGAGTGGACACAAAGTTCTGTACCTACCCATATAAACCTAAGGGGATCAGAGAAGATACCAAGGTCCACCCAAAAAGTTTACCAAGTATCTGCCACTTCAACCTTTACAGTTGCAATAGTCTGAAAAGCACTTTAGCTTCCAGGCATAAGAGAATAAAAAATCCTACAGGTCGGAGATCATCCTCTGAGCACTATTCTTTAAAACAGAGAAACGAAAGAGAGCTTGTGGACAGCCTGCTTCAAAATAAGGTCTTACAGACTGAAGGAACACTTCACAAGGTGGCATACAAAAAAGGCACACTTTAAGAGGTGTCCTGTCTTCCCCCTTCCTTATCAGTGGATACTGAACAGAACCCGCACTGCAAACAAATACACACAAACACTAGTGCGTGATAAGTGTATCTGTAGAAAACAACTACTTCAGTTTGCTGTCAAGATACTCCAGTATAAGGCTCTAATAGATGTATTTTGGCCACTCTGGCCAGGCTTCTGACCTTACATAGTAATACATGAATCAAGCTACTAATGCTCAGAAGGACAATGTAAGTGAGGATGAGGGGTGCTCTACTCTCAGTGATATATCAGCCCTTCTTCAGTGCTTTTTCCATAAAATAGACACAAAATAAATACTGAAAAAGAAAGATTTCCTCTTGCTGACTAAGAAAAAAAATTTTTTTTCAATCACTTTATGCCAGGAAAGTAAAATCATCATATTTCCACCCAACATTCTACTAAAAAAATTAAATAATCACAGCATCATGAATTGAAATGTTTGTTTTAGAGCGAAGATTTTTCATTGGCAAGGACCACAAGGTGTTCTCTACAGATTCATAATCTGTAACTGAAGTCAGCTCAATTATCTATTAGGAGATTATCATCACTTATGAAATATTACACAACTGTAACTATAGTATATAGTATATAACTATAGTAACTATAGAAACACAACTTCTAGTAATAGCTTCCCATTGGTAATGTTACAACCGGCTTTGTTCTGCCTAAACTAGTTCTCCCACATCAATCACTGCTGGTTCCACACTCAAAAACCCCCTGAATCTCTCTATATCTACCCCTTGAACCAAGAACACTTTGGAAACATGGATGTGGAAACACAGGGCTCTGAACACAGTCAGCAACAGAAACAGAAGGAGTATTTTCTCAGCTAAATTGTACTCTAAAATTGATTACCAAACTCTAAGGTTAATCCTCAAACAACATTCCATAATGATTTACATACACTACCAGCAAACCTGCTAAAGAAAAAGGTGCAACAGCTTTTGTCTTTGTTCACTTGATAGAACACTTCGGTTAGAGCCCCGAGCTCTTAGGAGTAAACAGTTCAATGCCCACAGTCTTCTCAAAAGAACGCCACATAGTCAGGTATTTCCACTTCACGCTCTCCAGTATCTCCTGTATCTTCCAGACTTTTTCCATGGTCAGTGGCGTTCGGTTCCCTCATCACCCTGACAATACATTGAAGTGCATGAAATCACAACTCATAAAGGAAGCTTACAGTTCACTGCTAGATTTTGGGAGTAATGTTCTTTTGAAGGAAGTATTCCTAAGATAAGCATTCATCAGGAAAGGAATAGAGACACATATCTCACAGTTTCAGATCTTCAAACAACATGTAAACCTAACATTTTGTATTAATGCTCAAATAGCAGCAGACGCTTAAACATGCGGAAACCTTTAAATAACATGCGTATAGGAAATCCACAATAGAGAAAATAAGTGCCATGAGAAAAGAAAGTATTTATACATTAAAGGTAATGAAAGAGTAATAAATATCTATCCATCCATCCAGAAGGGAACTTACTTTAAAACATATTAAAGAATCGGAAAACCTAACAGATCTTAGTCAATGTTTCTGCACAAATTTAAAAGCCTTGAATATGCCCTGGGGCAGGAGTCAGAGCACTCCATTAAAAGCACCATTAGGATTAGAGTTGCTATTGATGTGGGTGGTGTCACCGAGGACACAAGTACAATTCTGGACATTAGATCCACAGAAGATTTGTGAAATGCCACGTCGGATCTTCTGAAAACTAAAATAAACAGAAGTCACAGAGAGGGTACATTACAACAGTTTCTTTATAGTGATGCTAAAGGTATTGGATTGGACAGGGTAAGCCTAATTAGAAACACTTCTCAAACCTCTGGGAAGCTGCCCACTGTGCTGAGGGACTGAGCAGCAGGAACAAGAAACCTGGTTACACGTTAAAAATTTTTTTTCAATGTATATTTCAAACCAATTACAATATCATGTATACATGGGACTCCTATGTGCATAATATTATGCCTTTAACTATTACTCCAAGGACATCACTGGATTATGCACCTTCTGTTTTCCTTTTTTTTAATTTTACAACTGGGAACACTAAAATACTAACAGCTGAGATGAGAAACTTTCTACATTTTACCACCATTAACAGTTTCCAATGAGACACCATTCTGCAAATATCCGTTTAAAGTCTAAGTGCAGAACAAAAAACCACCAAGCGTTACACACGTATGTATCATACATACAGTTTGAAGATTAATGCTATTCAAACAAATAGCAACACTAAAGAAATACTTCTTAAAGAAAAAAATTATGGACTCTTAGAGGGGGAGGGGTCTGGATGAAAAGAGGACAACAGGAGCTCTGTGACCGTACAGCACTACGCGGTGTGGTACCAAAGTCTTGCAAGAAACAAGTATTTGAATCTTTTGTTATTTAAGGTGCCAAAACAGACAGAACATAATTTTGTCTTTGAAATAACTAGGTGTTTAGCATTACCCTTGCAATAGGCAGTTTCCTATACTAATGCTTTAATTGCATTCTTTCTGTAACTTTGTTAGCAGCTTCTCTATTTTTAGAAAGTCTTCTCCACTCCACATTTCCTATGACTTTCCCTGTGAATAAAAGCAAAAGTAAGCTTTAAATTCAGTCCGTAACAGATGATACTGACTCAGACTGAAATCTCATCACCTCACTTGGTGACACAGCAAAGGAGATTGTTACAGTAACAGCCTCAACATCCACATGGACAAAACCCAGTAATACACTTGCACAGCTCTATGCTGCGCTTCTTGGATTTAAAAATGAAGAGATTGCATTGTCCAACCAGAAAGGACCATAAATGGAATCTGAAAAATAAATAGTTAAGAAACCATTGAATTACAGCATAAGGAAAGTTTGCTTCAACTCTAACGAAATAAGGAAGAACATACGCAGCCGGATCGTTTATTCATCTTGCACATCTCCATCTAAACATCACCATGATTCTTGTGGAGAGGCACAAGGCTGAGAACAGGAGTGCTTTCTCACACGGATGGTTTGTTACCAGCACGGTGGTAGCTTCAACTTAAACATCTGAACAAAGGCAGCAGTAACGTACATCTGGAGGCTGAGTTAATGCTCTGCTCCTACAGTTAAAGTGCTGGCTTTGTCTTCCAGCAGCTTATTTTCTCATAACAGTTGGGTTGTCTGCTCCTCTCAGCTGAGAAGCAAGCAGTCTTCCACAACAAGACAGGAACCCACTAGCTATTGTTCATCTCATCCATGGTCCGTGTTTTAGAAATACTATCCAAACACAACAGCAGCAATTTATTTTCAGATTTCCCAAAAATCAGTACAGGGGCTGACAATTTAAGGCAAAAAAATGTGTATAATGTAGCTTTGCTTTTAGACATTTGAGACTGCATCCATATTTGTTTTTTTTTTTTTTTTTTTTTTTTAAAAAGAATGAATGCACTATAAAACCATATGACTATGCAACACAAAGTAAACATTCAACATCTGGAGAAGAGATAAGGCAGGCCCCAGTAACATTTCCACAATAATCTAAAAGACCCCCACCCACAGACACACAGGCATTTAAGATGAAGCCTTTGGAGGGGAGGGAACACACCGTCTTATCCCCCACCATTCATCTTCTCTGAGTCATGCATCAAAACTATTTTTAGTACCTAGAGTAAAAGGTTCCTGTAAAGCAGGAGTGGAAATAGATGGAAAGCTTTCTGAGAAGGCTAAAAAGTTATTTTAATATTTACTGATCCTTTTTTAAACTGTGTGCAGAAGTTAGTTTCAACTACTGAGAATACACAAAATAAAAATAAAAAGAGCTATGCAACCTGTCTCAGTACAGGATACACCTCCCCCGCTCCCAGGTGTGGGAATCTTGGCATCTATTAAATTGTTAATTAGTTTCCAGAAACGTTTTTGCCAATTAAAAAAATCATTTAATACTTATCCATCTGGGCATGAAATACTTTTGAAAGAGCACTTGAATTGGTGAGCTAAAAAAGAAATGATCCCGCTCCGCACAGCACCACCTCCCAAACCACCAGGGGCCAGCACCACACAAGCAGCACCTCACAACAGGGGGCATCAAATATTAACTCCACTTATTTCTGTTAGCATTGCTTCTCCTTCAAGCTCTGAGGGATTAAAGCCGATCACTGGTCCAAACCTGTGTTTCAAGAAACTGAAAGGATTTAAAAGGAAGTCAAACCAAAAGATGCATTTCAGCACGATTTCGTTGTGCTGCGACAGTCTGTCACTACCTTAGAAAGCTCAACATGCAGACTGGTTCACAGACAGAGGACAGAAAGATAAGACAACGCTTATCCACCTGTTTTCCCAAACACTATAATGGACATTCAGGAATTTATGTACCTAACTATGTGACTAACAATTATTCAGAGAAAAAGATATTAATTCCCTTCAAAGAAAGATGGTGCTGCTCTTCCCCGCAGTGAACTCGTATATTCAATCTCAGACAGCATCTCTCTCCTTGCTTGGTGAAGACTAACTAACTAAAAAACATGTAACAAACTTAATGCATTTTCATTTTGCTCCTGTCAGTAATGTCACTTTTGTTATAAAACACGCAGCTTCGATTTAGAGCCTTCCAGATGAAACATATGGATATCAAATACGAAGCCAGCAGTCCACATTCAATGAAGAAACAGATGGGTACCCATCTGCCAAAATGCTTGGTGAAATACCTCAGGTTACAGAGGTAACGGCACAACATCAGCTGATACTTGACCATTTGAAGTTACTTATTTTTAAGCCACTCCTCAGAAGCACTACAAATATGGCACCAATCAATTTAGTACACAAATACTGGGTATTATTACAGACCTTCTATGCAAGTTGCAATTATGCTCTTCCTGACCAACGATACAGTCTTCATTATGGTACAGTAGGATTTGAAACACATTTTCAGCTTTTCAAGTTAACAGTTTCATAATTTATGTGGCAGATGTGCAAGGCAAACTGCACAGAAAGAGATAAGCCAAGAAAAACATCCTGATGGCCACAAATGAATTACGACTTGTGGGAGGAAGGAACTATAAAGCTATTTCCTGTGCCTTACAACTTCTAATCACAAAAGACTACCAAGTAAACAAGATAACCCAAAATCCACCACGCACACACACTTTCAAAAAGGACAGTGACTTTAAGAATTAAATTGAAGACTGTTAGAGAACTTGGAGATCTCTCACTTACAGAAACCACCACTGCACATTGCTGAAGTCTTCCCTTTCAAAGTTTCCCCTTTCAGAAGTTACCCAATTGCAGCTTGCTATATTCTTAATGTTTTTGTAATTGCTATGCTACAGCTGAAGTAGTTTTTACAGATGTTGGGAACATGAGGTGACTAATTACATGTTAGTTTTAAAACATACTTGTGCAAGGAATGAACACTTCCCCTCCCTAAAGTTGATTTAAAGCTGATTTAATCTCTCCTACTGCAGATTCCCTGCAGTATGTAAGCAGCAATATTTTCTTATTCTTATAGAAAACCAACTCTGTGGTTTACACCAACAGATACATGGTTCTTTAAATATCTTAATTTGTCAACAACTGTAGAGTGGCAACATGCGGTGGTAAATAACTTTCAAACTCACTGAGGACTTTGCCATGTTAATACTACCTCTACATACAGTATTTCTTCATCTAAAGCCCAAGCCCATTCTTCGCTTCCCCATTCTTTAGGGGATATTTTGCTTCCAAACGCCTACCCTAACATTCTTCAGTTAGCATCCTCTAATCTTCCGTGATTAGACTATCTTCACTTTACATTTCCACAGTTCCATTTTTAAAGGTTTAGGAAGTGTTGTCATTTTGCTCATTACACTTCATTCAAAAAACCTTCTTTAAAAGGAGACTTACCAAAATAAATGCTATACTCCAGCAGGTAGAATGAGTCAATATACTTCCTTTCAACTTATGTTGTAAGAACATCACAATAGCATTTCCATTGTTTTTCAGTATTTGTTTTTAGGTCACATTTTTGAGCTCAAATTTTAGCTGAAATTGGAGCACAATTACACCTAAACCATTCTTATGACAAATCCAATTAATCCTAAGCATGAAAACCAATTTCGCAAACAAGTGGGAAAAAAAAGCTGCCTTTCAGGCAACATTTGACACTTTGGTGGGACAGTTACATGCTAAGTTTTCATTCAGACAGAAAGGAGACGCTGTTACTGCCCTTTGCAAATTTTCAGTCTCCTTGCACTCATGTGAGCCTACATCTGGCTTAACAGACATCTTTCATAGCTCCTATTCCTGTGGATTTAAATGCTTTCAAACTTCAATACACTATGTTTCAACAATAGCAGCCATATAGTCAAAAGAAGTGGAATTACAAAACTTGTATAACTTTTTGTAGCTGCAGAACCAGAGATTTCCATATGTATGTTATAATCACATTACTAATTTATTTTTGCTCAGTCCCCAGACTTACTTTGCTACTCTGCTGCTTACACTTCAGAATTTTTTTCTTCTGTAACAAACAAACTGCAACACTTTGAAAAATATTTTTTAGAGTTAACCACATTTCTGAACAGAATTCAGTCAGATTCTGCTTCCTGCTTCAAGGCTCAGCAGGAGCCGCTATATTTTCCGTCAAGTGCTGCATCTTTAGTTTTACCATGTTTGTGATCCAATCAGGTAACATGACTTATACTGAAAACAAACGTTTAACCAAGTAGAAAAAAAAGAGGGCAAGAGAAATCTAATTAAAAACACACTTTCTGTAGAGTGCTTTTTATACAAATAAAATACCAGCATAAAAAAGTCAATCCCAATAAACACTGCTAGACAATTACACCATAAAACTAAAATTTAAATACTTTATTTTGGGAGAGAGAGACTGTAACACTCTTCACAATAGCTTACACCCTCAAATCAACTGTTTCTTTGTACTTTGTTGCATTCATGTGACTTCAAGAGCAACTTTCCCTGAAAATAAAAAGCTCATTTCAGCTGTTCATAATGTGTGGCATAAGCTGCCTTCTGAATAAGGTATCTAGCGCTACTTCCTTCTTTGTACGCACAAAGTATTAAGACACCATATTCAAGCCCATATTTCAAGTATTTTAAGTGCATACAGAAACCTTCAACAGATAAAGAGACTCGCAAGTACTCCTACTCAGTAAGCTTTAAGGATTGGGGCACAAGATTTTAATGTTGAGAGAGAAGGATTTACAAGAAGAATAAGGTCTTATCCTTCTTTCAAAACAAGAAATAAAAGGGGTACAAGTTTTCAGAGGACACGGAAGTTGTAGTTACACTCAACATGAGGCAACGGTAAGCTTTGAAGTTGCGTAACTTCAACTCAGTTGTGCACCTCAGACTTCCTATTTTTGACAATTAAAAAATCTGAGAGTGACCCTGGATGGAGGAGGAAGATGGGGAGGAAAAAAAAAAATCCAAACCAAACCCCAACCTCGCAGTAAAAAGAATACTCTACCACTAGCTATGACACCCCAAACCCTCCAGAATGATGTGTAATCACTTCTGTACTTACAAGCATGTTTCTCCTACTCCCAAAACAAACCTTACATTTTCAGAGTGTCACAAGAGCTGTGCCATTAGTGCTTTAACATGATCCCCAAAAGCTACCATGCCACTGAAAAGCCCTCCTCACCTCTAAAGCTTCTGCAATTCTGAGCTCTTTGTAACTGTTCGCTCACTACTCATGCAAAATGTGTTCACCAAAAAAACTTCATACTAGGGTTTTCTGATTCCATGAAGAACACGTAACAGTTGTAAGTTTACAGTAATGCAATAACTGGTGAAGGAAACCTCCTGGTGCTATAGGTGCTTGAAGTATATTAGCTGAATACTTACAGGTAAGAGATTTTACTCTGGAAAGCAGGAACACTGCCTGGTAGTTACTACCCTTATGAATGGCGCAGACCTATTCAGTGTTACTTACCACACTGAATTCTAAATAACCCAAACTTTCTTTACTCGAAGAATTGTTTCAAATATTTGTCAACTGACAGACTATTTAGTGTGGACAGAAGAATGTACATGTAATAATATGGAGTTTAATATTGCCAAAAAACACACATCCCCAATATTAATGGGACCATGCTTAATGATCCTTGTAGTTTCAGCTATCCCTTCACTGCAAGCTGAGTACCATTAAAACATTGCCCTAATTCCAAATTTATTACAAATTAAGCATTACTCTAAACACATGCTAGCTGTTCCACTAGGGAGGGCTGATTAAAGTTTAAACAATGCAGGCGCTGAAGCTTTTAACACACAAACTGATCATTCTCTGCTACTGTATAATCACTTTGGCACTACGACATCACATGCACCCCTGTACTTTGCAATATCAATCTTCTGCAATCCTTTCGAGAAGAATGAACCTGAGTACAGCAAACTCCTCTAAGCCAACAGTAAGCACCTATTACAAGCTCTTCTCTGATCAGACCCACAGGCCAGGTACAGGTAAGGTTACCAGATCTGTCTGGGGTCCTGCTCTGAAAGCGCTACCCCTGTTCCCTCCAGCCTGTCTGACGGCTCTAACTCCTGCCAGCTCCTCTCCCTGCCCCTTCAGGCTCACAGAACCAGAGTCAGAGACCAACATCCCAACTGCAGGTAAACCATACGTGTCAAACACACCCAAAAAGTCTCACACTCTCCCTAACACCCAAGGCCAGCTTTGAAGGGCTTGCGGCTTCCGTCTGCCTCCAACTAGAGCTATGACCCTGTACAGCTCCACATTTCAGCTGTGATGTAGCAAAGCATTAACATCGTATTACCTAAAAAAGCCTGAGACATGTATCTTGTCGACAACAGAATCTATAAGTACGGTCCAAGTAGCGGGTGAAGCAACTAAACAAGAAAACCTTCAACTGCTGCTTTAATACAGCCTTGTGTCCTGGAAAACATCTTAAGACTGCAGCAGAAGCTGCACTGCACTTTTCAGAGTAGGAGAAAGGAAGAAGAGGCAACAGTTTACACACTGTTACCAAATTGCAGGCTCATAACCAGTTGTTTTCCTTCATTTATTCAAGTGTCTTTCAGTGGAATTGCTATGCAGGAGGTATTCAGGAGAGACAGACACTTGAGACTACTATCTTCATCTTTGTTTTTCTAAAATGAACTGCATTATCATTTACTGATCTTATTTCTAAACACACATAATGAATTCTACAGTTGCTGCTCTTTGCAATAAAAACCAAAAAAAACACCACCTCAACATCAGATTTCAGGCCTTTTATTTCATGAAAATAATTAGAATAAAATCAGAAAATGAATACTGATGTCACTAAAGAGAAGCTGATCAGCTTCGCTTCTCAAGATTGATTGCTTACAGTCTGCTTTCTTACTATTTGAAGCTGAACGCAAGAACTATTACATTATTGCATGCAGTGCTACAACACCCACAACACTCAATAACTCTAACACCCCTGCAGTGTTTCCTTCCATATCCCATCCCAAAATCCAATCCAGAAAAGACCATACTACATGGAGTACGTCTGGGTGCAAAAACCTTATTTCTTGACTCCACTACACATGGCCATAAGAGGAACACAATCAAGGCCCTTTAAACTTGTGTGTCAGTGTCTCCAAGAACATCTCCCTTTTCCTTGGAAGGAAGCTATTAAAAAACTAAGCCTGTCCCTGCACCTCACCTTGCTAAAAAGTAAGAGCAAGAAATTCAACTGTAAAGTCTTAATTGTACTTTAATTTATAAGATGTTAAATTCCTCATTTTTATGTAAGCAACCTTTCTGAAAAATGCACCCAAAAATATATTTTCTTTATGCTTTTGTTGCTCACAAAGACTTTTAATCCAAGTGCTTTATGTTCACTATTACAGAATGGCTCTGAAAATAATATCCTAAACCAGAATCAATTCACGGCTCAGGATCAAGACACAGCTTAGCAATTCTGTCTTCTCGACTAGCTCTTCAGTCAACCAGTCACTGGTCATCTAAATGCGTACTGTTCCCAGTGTAAGATGCTGACGCAATGTGTATCTAACCTACATAAGATACATGAAGTCACCCATTGCTACCACATTTCCTGCCCACATCGCCTCTCTGCCATTCACATGGGGTAGGAGGATACCAAGTGATAGTTATCTTCCTGTTCTTGCTCTGCCCTTACACCTTTAGTTCTGAATTTTCAGTTCAATGGGACTGACTGGTTGACAGTTTGCTTGTTAATTTGATTTGAAAAAGTTTTCTTCAGCATGTTGCCCATCTCTTCAGCCATGCCTATGTTATTTTGTGCTTGGTCCATAATGGATTCCTGCTAACCATAGCATTTTAAAATGGGACACTGGCAGAATAGATTTATTCAAAATTTTCTGAAAGAAATATATTGCAGGTTCCACCTTATTCTTCAGTCTTCTAAAAATCTGTCTTAAACCAAGACAGGTATGCTTTGTAACAGATGTATATCTCATACAATAGACCAATAAGAACTATTTTTCCCTTCACTAACTGGAGGCCTTCCTCCCATTAAATTACTTGGCATCTCCTGATCAAGTTAATTTACTATAATCCTAATAAAGTTATGCTGACAAGTTTCCCCACTATTTCTTCTATAACATCTCATTACATGGGATAAGTACACCATATATAATGAAAAAGCACATTAAAATAGTTCAACTGATAGAAGAATTACAGATGAGGCTCATAGTACATGAAACAAAAATGAAATACCATGGAAGGGCTGCACAATGCACTTTGTGTCACTCATGGTATTTCCACTGGCAGAAATAGTGAAGTGGTTTTTCTGCAAAAATTGAGTGTTAGGCAATACAGGGCTGTCGTACCTTCTCAGTCCACTTTCATTTGATATATTCTGGTTGATCTTCATTTTAGTATTCTATAAAGAGCTGTTACCGTTGCAGAGAGCTGAGTCAGACCGGAGACCGGCTGCGGCTGGGAGGGAGCTCTTGTGATGCCCCAGCCCACCCACCCTGCTCAAGCAGGCTCAGCAGCAGGTTGCCCAGGACCATGCTCTAGACAGGTTCTAAGTATCACCAAGGATGGAGCCCCCCCAGCATTTCCGGGCAGCCTGCTCCAGTGTTTGACCATCCTCACAGTAAAAGAGTGTTTCCTTCTGCCCAGAGTTAATCTGATGTGTTTTAATTTGTGCCCACTGTTTCTTTCCCTATCAAGTTTTAGTACTATTTATCGTGTCTTTGAGTACACAAGGATATTACTGGGATATGATGTTTTAGTCTTGTTTGCCCTAAACAAGTCTTTGATTTCAGGTGGTTCTTTACAATGACAAAACTGAAGTTTCTCACTAAACCCACCAGAATAATTCGTACAAGAAAAAGGAAAAAAGTGCACGAGGAAAACAAACACTACTGTTCCAAGAACGCACTGGGGAAAAAATACTTGCATAGGATTTAAATCAATTCAAGGTTCCTAGGAACGTCAAAATTAGTTTTCAGACTATACTACAGCCAGTAAATTAACAAAAAAAGGTTTTTAAAAAATCTAATCTTTTCCTACTTCAGTTGTTCATCCTTTAATAACCTTGAATTATTATGTTTCTTTCCTGCTACAAGTATATCTAAGAATAAAAAGCAGTCACCATAATCCTAAATAGACTAAATTAGCTTAATACCTACTACTCTTTTGTCATTCAATTTTCTATGAAGGCAGGTCACAACCTAGAAATCCTTCTACTACTGCATTAAGGAGTTAGACAAAGTAAACTTGGGTAATAAATGGATATAAACTTGGATAAAGGCAGAGTGTCCTTCTACAGCTATTCACAGCAGAGTATCCAAAAATGGGCACAAGCAGTAAGAACACACCATTCAGAACAAGTGAAGTATTACAACATAAATGTTATATTAACAAGTTTTCAGATTGGTATCTCACATTAAATAAAAAGTGTAGCTTGGCAAACTAAAAACCCACAGGTTCACAAACACGTATTTTTACTCAAAGCAAGCATTCTTTTCTGGAATGAGTCTGGCAAATTACATACAAATTAACTTTCAAAATGCCAAGCCATGCTTATTTGTGGGGGATAATGATGTTTCCTCTCCTTTCATAGGTATCATTTGTTAAACTGGTTCCTCCAGGAGATCAAGTAACTCTTATGTCCTAAAAAGGTAACAAGAGCTGTTCCATTTGCCTCGGAGCCCCAGTTTCTAGTTCCTGTCCACATAGAGATGATAATTTCAAATTACACTGTGTATTTACAACAAGCCAATTTCACTATGGTTCAATACAGGAACTATTTATTTATTTACTCACTAATGGTAAGATTACTGGATTTTTATGATCTAATGTCTGCAGCTACAGAAGTTACAGTTACCGTGTAATTAACAAAAACCTGACACTGGCAGTTTAAAGGCTAAGAGACTCCACTTTCCAATTAGAAGTCTATTAGCACTAAGTTTTCAAGGTGTCTCAAGAAATGCAATCATCTGTTTGGTAGCAAGGAGAGATAAACCCCTGTGATAGAAGTTAACTCGTTCATACAACAAACACCTCTGAACAGAGCGGGGGGGGGTTCCCACCTCTCTTTGCCTGATCATATGGAAGAGTAGTTAAAATAATTAAATAATCATCAAAACAGGGAATAATTAAAAGTGACAGCAATTATTAAAATATACGCTCTATTCACAGATGTAAGTTACCAAGAATGTAATTTATTTTTCAGAAGATGCATCCACCCACTGCAACTCCAATAAAATTACCTAAGGTTATCAAAAGCCTTTTTCTTCTCTTTACATTCGAGATGGATTTAGAGAAACCTTCAACTGAGAGGTCTCATAGAACAGAAAACATGCATCACATAGGGATGTATGTTTACTAAATATAAAGTTACACCTTGAGAGGGAACACTGAACAGTCTGTAACGTACATTAGGACACTTCTAAACAGCTTGACAGGATGGGGAAAGCAACCAACAAGAAAAACATTTATTGTTATGAGTCAGAACAGAGCAGAGAAAAACACAAACATACTCCCTAACCCCCAAAAGGTCTCATTATTATTATTAAATAGGTTAAAAAAAATGCAGGCCAGTATCATTAAACAAGTTGAATATACACTAATATTTCTAATTGTATCCCAAATGAATGAGTTAATATTTATTAAGCATGCAGTCAATATTTAACTGGTTAGGGTAAGACACACTATTTGGATGAGGAGAGGGAAGAGTACAACAGCTATGTAGTGGTTTCCTTAAAAGACACAAGTATATTCTTATTTTGTCACATTAGTTTCATTTTTAATGGCAAACCAAACACATCCAAAAAGATTCAATCTCTTTAACATGACCTACATAGAATACCACTCTATAACAACTGAAATATATTCACCACCAGTATTTCTAATACAATTAGCTGCACTTTTAAATTGAATTGAAAGCATCTCTCATGTGAAGATCTGTTGCACCCAGAGATCACCTCCAGCCTGAATCATTCAAAGTAGCACCATACAAAACAACTACCTGTTTCAGTCTATATCCTTTTCCCCAAATTTGGGACCTGAGAGTGGAACCAGAAATACTGATGCATATCCCCCAACACAACAGTGATACAAACATAGAAAGGTTAGCTGTGAAGCTTTGAAGTAGGGACATACAGTAGAACAACCTTAAGAAATTTAAACTTAGAATTTAAATTTGTGATCTTTTAGAGCAGTTCTGCAGCTAACAAACCGCTGACAGGGCAGTTTCAAATAACAAAGTTAGGTAAAAATGTATCATCATCAAAAAAGGGTCCCAGCCTATCACCCTGTCCTTTTCCCTATCAACACAAGTGCTTGTGGTGCCATAAACAGCTGCTTATGCAGCACGCTGCCAAATCAGTTAAGAACCCTAAAAGCTTGGGGTTTTTCTTTTAGCTATATCAGCAAGATAGCATAAGCATAATACACAGCAGCAGCATAAGGAAGGCAAAGACAGTGAATGGCCAGGTGTAAAAGTGAGACGGTCTCTTTTAGCAGAAAAATAATCTTAGAGCTCCTCAACCTGCTTGTGAAACCACATGCTAAGGGTATACTTCAAGCACTAACCCCGTACCTTGCTCTCCTTTGCCCCCAGCCACTTATTCTTACCCAACTACCACTCCTTTCTTTATGCCAGCACAAATATTTGTGTGACCATGGAGTTAACTATACCAGGGAACTGATCCAGCAGAGAATTAAATTGGCAAAAACAACTGGTTAGTCTGAGAGACAGATTCTCTCATCAAGCAGAAAGTACGCTAGTGCCAGCAAAAGGGAGAGGGAAGCGTGCAGTCTGTGGCAGACGGAAGGCTGTGAAACCTCTTTTACCATCAGCCCACGCTTACACCGACTGTGAAACTTCAACCTAAGATTTCATGGCTTAGGCTATGTTTTCATGTTTGTGATAACACTGATGGCATTTGAAACTTCAGGGTAACTGTGAGGGGAGACTCAGCCATGTGTTCCTGCGTCCTCCGCGTACGCTAGCTTTAACCACCTCTCTCCTCTCCCCTCCCCTCCCATCCCAACACTGCTTCCTCAGATGTGTGACACAAACACTTGTGCGGTTGTATGGCAAATGAGTCTAGGGAACTAATCTAACTTAAAAACAAATAACTTACAAAGTCCTTTTGGGAGAGAGACAAAGGAAGAGAGAAAGCTTCCAATTGGATCTGTTCCTCTATGTGGTTCACTGCACAGCAACCTAAACCACCACACGATGCGGGAATAAATAAGTAATGAATACTTTTTCTAACACTGTTATTGAAAAAAATACTTAGAGAGCCACAGCCTACACAGCTTTCTGGAAAGAACTGAACTACCAACTTCTAACCGTTTCATATGACCTTATCTTAACAGACACTTGTACCTTAGAAAAATAAAGTGCACCCCTGCTAGAATCAGATCTTATTTTTCAGAGAGGCAGCATAGAGGGACTGTTTTGTCACGAGAGAGTTATGCTCTTTCTAAAGAGACTACTGAGCATCCTTAAAAGAAAGTTTTAGCTATACTACAGCTGCTTATTCCAAATGGAATAGGTAAAAAAAGCTCATGCTCCAAACTGAAAGACGACAGCAGCTGTCAATCTTTGTCTATACTTGGGCCCATATAAGGCCCACTATAAGGAGCTGGTAAAAGATCAATCACAAAAATGACTACTTTATTCACCTGTTACATTTGCTAATTTAGTTTTTCATTTTCTTGCCCTATTATCAGTTTTGCCTGATGAATAAAAAAATTTGAGAAAAGCATTTAAACAAAGTCTGTAAACCAGTCAACTTTAAACAGAAATTTATGCAATCGTACATCTTTGTTTTAGTAAAAAAGCAATTAAGGACAGTAGCTGGCCTACTTTTTCCAAAACCAAGAAGTCTCAATTCCACCCCCACACCCCCAATCCTTTTTAAAATACTGTCTTAATATTAGTTTGGAACACAGAGTGGTAATTTGGAAGTTGATGTTTCACATGAAGCACAAGCAAGCAAAGCATTTGGAATATACTTGAAACAACAGGTCATGTTCTGCATGTTGGAGATGAGTTTCCCAGCTTCAAATGGGATTTCTTCTATTATGACTTATGGACAAGTTGTATCCTAAACTTCATAATAAACAAATGAGAAAAATTCCAAGAGTTCAAAAATGAAGCATACAACTCTTAACACATTTTTGTTCATCCCACGAAACAATGCTTCACTTCTCCAACATCTTGTCTTTCTGTTTTCACAACGGCTTATCATTTTCACATAAATACAGAAATTCATTTTAAAACTTGAAATGAATGGAGGCAGATATGCGATACAAGAGTCGGATCAGAATTTCAAGATTGAGTTCTAGGACCATTGCGATGCTTAAGAGTTGCACCTTGAAATAGGCAAGCCTGAGGAGAGAAAGCAGTAGCGCGTTCCACATTTGCCCAATGCTTTGGAAGTAATTATACCTTGTATATGAAATGATTATGCAAATCAGCTAATATTTTTAATATACTAGCTGGCAACACAACCAAGAGGAATTATCAGAGAACTGAGTTAAGCACCTTGATCCCTCTGACCACAGTTGCACACAGTGATGTAGGTAAGGCTCTTATCTCTGACCAGCTTCATTTACTTCCCAAGCAGAAGCCTAGTCTTATTTCTGGCAGGGCGATGCAAAGCAATGTTTTAAAAATACTTCCAGGATGTAGAAGTTGTCGCATATACACACATCGTTCAGATTCCCTGAAAATACATAAGGCCAACACCGTAGCTAGCCTTATGCAATGTAATACAAACTATTTTTAGCTTCCATAGGGTGTAAAATGGCAATAATACATTTGAAAGAGCACTAACAAAAGCACCACTTGAAGGAGCGTTTTAGTGAAATTTGTGCGTTTGGTCACAATCACCTTATGCTAACTCTGAATATATACTGCAGCACGTAATATTTGCCTACTTTTGATTACTCCACCACTTGAATATTCAAACAGGAAAATGACATATCTATGTAGATGAGATAACAGAGTATAATAATTTCAAAGATGTATATCGCCAATACTAAATTACATGGCTCAAAGACTACAAGCATTTTTATTCCTTATTAAAACCAGCAACTTTTGAAAAGTTTTTTAAACAAAGGAGGAGAGCCCTAAGAAGTAAGTGCTGTGACAAGTAGTTGGCAGACACAGGCACGCAATGCTGCAAAGCCAAATGGCATGTTCAAATACAGTCCTCCTTTGCATTCCCAAGACTATTTCTTCTTTCTCTCACTCTCTGGTAACCAGGCAGAGGACAAGTCCTTATAGGGCTGCAGATAATCATCATCATCTTGCTTGTAATAATGATACAAAATGCTGTTCTTAAAGCAGTTATCAGCAGGACATCTCTTAAGCAGCAATCGGAAGATAACTCATGCAGGGAGGGTTAACTGTCCCTTACATAAAATGATGGAAGCATTTACTGCTCTGAAGATCTTGCTTATGCAAACCAAAATAAATCTTAAATGTAAAGAAAACCAAATGATCCTGGAACTGGAGCAAGGGAGTTTACAGAAGGTCAGATAGCAATAGACTAGTGTTAGACAGTTATTTACCCTTTCCCCATATATATCATGTGATGGATCGTTTACCATAATACCTGCTATTACTAAACTAGCAAAGAGCACTTCATTACAGAAGAGCTCAGTAGTCTGGGTGGACAAATCCATGAACCATAAGAAAACTGCCCGTAAACAAGAACAATTACAGGTACATTAAAAAAAAGTAGTTAGGCAAGAGGATTTAAAACCCCCAGCTGAGTATATATGGGATCTTGCTTATATGTTGGTCAAACATGAGCAACATGGCGATAAGCAACTGAAAGTTAACTGTAAGCCACATAATTGTAGGGCAAATTACTGGTATGCATTTACCATGTCAGTAAGTACAATAGCTAGCAGACAACATGAGACTGGAGGTCAACAAATCCAGAGTTTTAACTGTTATCAACTCACTGCAACTTGGTTTACTTGACACAATTATCTTTTTAGCTTTCTTTATCTGTGAAGTGGGGGGTAATACAGAAACCTCTACTCCTCAGCTGAAGTGCGACCTCTAATTTGCATGCCATGCTTTAGGCTACACCAGCTAGGAATTGCAATGACAATCGAAGCAGTAATTCACTCTACCAATAAATTACCCTTCTCTTTACAGCTTGTATAATTAGAAGTACTAAAGAAAACAAGCCGTTTATTAACCAGAAGAACTTCTCCCCTACCTAGTTGTATTGGAGCTGATGACAGCAGCTCCTTCCTTTTTCACCAACGGTAAAAATCCTTCCTCCTTACATAGATGAAACATCAGAACAAATAATAGAGGACCCTAGTGCCTAACTCTACAAATAAATTCTAAAGTGTTATAAATGTTTCCAGCATTTAGTAGTCGTGCAAGCATTACAATCAGTTCTAAACAAGACAACTCACTCTCCATTTAACAACAGCTTAAAATATTACACACTCGAGCAATTCATCAAGCTTGCAAAACGTATGAAGACATAGCTCTGTAAAGCTTCAACTCCCACTCTACACCACGAGGGAGTGGAAATACATTCCTGCTGGGTCACTACAAAGGTGTGGTTAAGAGCAGTACTAGCAAAGCAGTTAGGACTCAGCCAGGTGGACAAAAACCTGAACTGAAAAGGGGACAGAAAAAACAGGGGGATGGCAGCTGTCATATTCCTCATACTGGCAAGAAATTCACAGGCCGTCTCCTCTTCTAAGTATACATCCAAGAAGCTCAAAGACTCAGTGACAACTATCTTGCCCACCTTAACTAATTCAAATGAACGTATAGATTATACCGACCTTACTACATACTGATCTGTCACCTTCACCAAATTTTTAATTAGACTGTTTCTTACCCTTTGATGTGTGGAAGGTGCTTAAAATGAGCTCTCTCACATTCTGGTCATGCAAAGACCACAAAAGCTAAGAATGGTAATAGAGTTTTAAAGAAAGTGGCCATAAAGTCTCATCACATTGTGACACCGGCAGCAATCTAATCTCAATGGGTCCAAAGGCCTTCCATCCTGCTTACTGCACGTCCATGACAGGAACTAGTTAGCAAAAATGTTAAGTTACAGGGACATCTTATATTGAGAGGAATTATTGACATGAGTTCAACTAGCCTTGCTAAGTATGTATGCACAAATGCTGTCTTCTGCTTTAAGCAGAAGAACCTTGTGCTAGATTAACAACATACAGTAACATTTCTGGAAAACGAGAGTCAGCAGATTTCCTTCAAGAAAAGATGACTCAACAGAACTAGAGAGAGATGTGATGGCCTGGCTTTTGAACTTGGCCACAAGGCCAAACTAATACCTTCCTGCTTCTGCCCAGCTAAAAATTGTTTTAACGGTGATTCTTAATATCCTGCGTTTTCTTCTGAAAAACTTACGGGGTTTTCTTTGTAGAACTTCCCTAGAAATTTCACAGGGAATACAAACCACAACACGTACTTGTCTAATAAGATTAAAAAAGGAAGTTACCAAGTTGCCTAATACTCTAGATTTCCATAGCCAGGACTCCAGAACTATATCTCAGCAACTACAATACCTTTTGCCAGTTGTGTTATCACACAGTAGGGAGATACTTTGAGGTTTTGATTATCAAAGTACAGACGCACCTATATGGATAGAAATATAACTTTTCTCATATAAGCTGCTTCTACACAGTACTGGCCAGCCTGCAGATCCTTAGTCTCGTGCAGCCCACAAGCAGTTCAAATGCAACACTTAACCTCGAGTTTCACCACGACAACCACAGGGGCTATTTCAAAGCACACATAGGGTAACCTGACCACCCAGCTACAGGAGCCGCAGAACACCCGGGACAACTGTCACCAGGTCATCCAGAGACAAAGCTAGAAAACCCATTGTGCAGCAGAGCAGTGGGATACCTGGTGACCAGCACACTTCCCACCTGCCAAATGTTCTCAGAGCTCACACTCCCACCAGCTATCTAAAGCATGCTATGTGTGCCTCTGCACTCTGTCACATTAAGTTGTGGGTATGCAGCTTGTTAGGTCAGAAAAATTGGCCACCTCTTGCATATAATGCTTAGGCTACATATTTCTACCACAGACTTAAGTCTATGACAAAACAGAATCTAACAAAAGTCTACTACATTACTTCAGGAGTGACTCAGAACTGCCACCTGACTCACTAACTTTGTACCATCCTGGACTTGAGCCATCAGAAACCTCTGCCATTTAAACTGAGTTTACTGTTATAACGCAAACAAGTTGAGCACAGAGGGCTACATTTATATAGTTTACTTTCCAATTCAGTTTTGACCTACTGGGGAAAAAGAACCCGTATAAATAAACCGATAACATCTATTTTAGATGTTTACCTTCTGAAATTAATCTATTCACATAATAAAATAGCGTGAAATAGAATTTATTCCAGAAGAAATGAAAAAATTTAGACCTGCACCTTCTAAACAAGCCAGAAACTCAACATAATTCCACGCACGTGAAGAACTCTCACACGCATTGCAGTACCTGGGAAGAAACCGGAGAGTGAAAGAAGTTTGACATTTATTTAGAAACTGCAAGAATAAAGCTTAGGAAAAGCAAATTTTACTAGGCACAGACAGGCTTTATTAGTTATTTGGTTTAAACCCCAAACAAAATGCCCAGTTAGAAACAAGGTATTACTGTTCAACTGCAACTAATCACAGCACTTTAAATTTAAGGAGGGGGAGTTATATTAGCAGCTAAGAACAATGAGGTTAACAAAAGGGAGAACAAGACACACAGAGTATTAAACTGTTCAAAGATGTGACAAGATACTTTATCACATAGTCTTTCTAAATTTCATATATAATAGGACCACCATTTAGTATCAAAAATAACTGTCTTATGCACAAAAGGATGCAGATCCATACTTTTGAGTTTCTAGAAAATACCAAAATACAAATAGTAGAGGCAATTACAGTGTGAAGAGAACTACAAAGCAAAGTTCACCTAATGAACTCAACTGCTTAACTTCTATCACACAGAAGAAAACATAAATACCAAATACTTCAATAATACTAAATACAAACTGGAATTTTTACTGGGTATTTTGCAGTTGTTGACTTATTTTTTGGTTCTAAAACTTTGAAGAATTTTAATAGGTTACCATTTTTACTTGGGTTTTTTGTTGTTAAAGTAGCCTGCAGACATTGAAAAAAATAATTAATAGTAGCTTAACTATATATCAATGTTTGCTGAACTTTCACACACCAAAAAGTCTAAAAATTGTTTAATCAGGTCCTCCACCTTGAAATATCTCTGACCTAACCAACCTCTCAGCCACCTGAAGCCCAAATAAGGATAAAAAAAACCCAGATGAGTAAGTTGAAATTCTAAGATGATAAGTATCAGCTGACTATAGATCCAAGATGTAGAGCTAACAACCACTAAAAAGCTACTAAAGTTTGAACTAGCAAAATCTCAAGCTATTTGCACATTTTCAAAATGCCCATATAATCATATTCCTTTTTTAAGGAAAGAAAGAGACTTTCTTCTTAAAGTTCAGTATGTTCCTGCCACAGCATCAGCAGTTATTTATGAGGCAGATAATATCACTTAGCCTCTTCTGCAGAGAATTTTTTAAGTCATGGCATTAAGACAGAAGACATTATGACAAATCTGCACCACGCACAATGGGACTATTGATTTTGATGTCTCTAAATACTATTTACTCTGTAGGTTCCACTTCCCCCCCATCCCCCCCCCCTTTTTTTTTTAAATACACAATCTGCTTTATTTGAATAATGTTATTCCCAGAAACTAGAGTTTATTCAAAAGACATTTTTGATTATTTGAAATGTCGACTTCTTGCACCTGGTTTGGAAATCAAGTGTCTTTTCTGAACCAGATTTTGATGTACTGTTTGGCTTAATAACTTATAAAATATCCTTAAAAGTAAACATTTTAAAAACAGTGACAGTGTTATAATGCTATAGTGATCACTAATCCTACACAAATAAACCTACATAAGGAAAACTTAAAAAAACCCACATTATTTCCCTGAAAGCATCCTTTTAGGTCCTGGAACTCAAGACAGGCCTATTTGGGTTGTCCTACTACATACTGCATTTCTCACATTATTAAACCTAATTTAGCAAGGGCTGACTTTGCATGCAAGGAACCGTAAAAAGTTCCTCAGGAGAAGTCTCATTCACGGTGGTTTTTAAATGTCATTGATTCTTGGCCTAGAAAAGTCTCAGTCCAGTATGCAGCATCATAAGCAAAACACCTGATTATCATGAATAAGTTGCTGTTTCTCTTCAGTTTATTGTCTTTAAGCATATATATAAAAAGCAGGTCAGTTTAAGAAGTGTTTGGAGAAACAAAAGTAAAAAATGTTCAAAATGGAATCTCGATTTTGAAAGATTCACCCTTTGACTTCTAAGGCTAGACACAACTATAAATTCACATAACCTCAGTTGGTATATACTAATCTACAGACCTTCAGCCAGTTATTCCTCTAAGTAGTTCACAATTCATGGAAAAGCATTCCAAGTTTGTCCCTAAAGATTTATTATTTAAGGAGACAAAACATAACTTGTCTTAAGTTCTCCACCATATCAAATTTTTCCCATGACAAAAATAAAGGAGTGGCTGAGAAACGCAACAATAACGTCATGTTATCAAGCTGCAACACGGTGATCATGATAACCAAGACCACAGCCAAGTCTGCAGTGGGAGGAGGCTCTACTCAAGGAAATAAACTTGCAAATATCTGAGCTGTTTAAATGTTTAAGGGGGGGATGGAGCATTTCACTAGCCTACCATGTTCCACCTCTGGAAGACCCAGGGGTGGTGAGTCAATGGCAATCGCAACAGTGACCTGTCCTTCGGTAGGAGGAAAACACTCAGAGAGCATGTGGTGACTTTGGGAGCACTCTGAAAATTTACTGTTGTACAGGTGGTTCTTCACTCCCCTCCTTCTTCCACTGACCTGTCTGTTTCGTCTTAAGGGGCGTAGGGGCCACGACAGGAGCCAACCCAGCAGAGAGAGATTTCAAAGGCTTCTGTACCAAAATAGGCCCACAGCCCCGGGGACCCTGGCAGAGAAGGGGGCACCCAAAGAAGAAGTGCAGCTCGCCAAGAGCTGGAAGGGCCCACACGAGCCCAAGAGGGGCGGGAAAGCAGCCAGCCATAATGGAAAAGGCCACAGACTACCTGGAAAGCAGCCCCTGCCTGACAGAGGGGCCAAAGCCGGGCCGTGAGGAGGGGCACGGGAGCACAGCGGGCAGAACCCCGGGAAGGCGGGAGGGCGAGCAGGGAAGGGGTCAGCTGGGCACGGAGAGGGTGGTGAGGCGGCCACCTCAGCAGGGGGAGGGGCAGCGGCCATGTTGTGAGGGGGGCCGGAGGGGAGCACGGGCCCGGCTGAGGGGCCACGACCGAGCCGCCTCGCGACCCCCCGCCCGCCCCGCCCCGCCCGCCGCGCCCCGCCGTACTCACGCCTTGTCCACCAGCTCCCGCACTTTCCACATATTGAGCATGGCGCCGACCGCCTGGAGACCTCCCCGGCCTCGCTGCCCTCCTCCGCCGCCGGCCCCAGGAGGCCCCGCTAGCCGCGCTCCGGGCAGCCGCTGCCGCGCCGCCGAGCCAGGCCCGCTCCGGCTCGCTGCCGCCTCTGCCCAGCGAGGGACGCGGCGCCGCTCCCGGAAATGGAGAGTGTCACGGCCACGGGGCCTGCTGGGAGATGTAGTCTTCCCGCCGGCGGGGCGGGAAGGCCGTGGCGCCCCGCAAGGCATGCTGGGAGCCGGGCGCCAGCCGGGCGCGCAGCCTGCTGGGAGTTTTAGTCTCCGCCGAGGGGCACCGCCTCTGCGCGCAAGGCCTGCCGGGAGTTGTAGTGCTGCGGCCTTCCCTGAGGGGGAGCGGGCCGGGCCTGGCCTGGCCTGGCTTGGCTTGGCTTGGTCTGGTCTGGTTTGGCTTGTCATGAGGGCTCCGTAGATACTGTCACATAGTGGCGGGGCCGAAGCTTTGTGCCCTCTTTGGCTTGGGGTGCGGGTACAGGCCGGCTCTGCCGCACCCGCCCTCACACGCATCAAGCCTGTGGTGAACTTCTTGACCCACAGCAAGGCACAGCAGGAAGAAAGGTCTGTGCAAATAGTTGGTTAAAGCAAAAAATACAGGTGCAAAAGTTATGTCTGACTAGAATATGGCATAAAATACTCTAGTTTTATTGCAAGGAATGCAATTAAGTGATAAGGGCAGTATTCTGTCTTTATGACTACCTGTTTGCTGACCATGCTGACGGACTACAGTGAAATTGGGGTGGACTTTCTGGATTCTCCTGCAGGCCGAGACCTGGATTGCTGCAAGAAATGCGACACAGGAAAGCGGATGAAAAGGAGCAGCATGTGCACTAAGGTAGCATAGTCCATCGTGGCACAGCACATGCACTTCTTGATAAGTCAATTGACAAAAAGCCAAGGAACAATCACATACATTAGAGCTGCCTCAGGAGAATATCCACTGTTTTAACATATTTGTCAACAAGCATTGCAAGACCATCTTCAAATATTGCCTATGCAGGGTATTGAAGCGGCATCACAGCTCCCTGGGTATAATGAAAATAGTGAAGTCAGTGGTGTTATAATCAGGATTGTCAGACAGTTTCATCACATACATTTACTTTTGTTCTATATCAACTTGTTTTCAATGTGAGTTTTGAAGGACCAGTCATGATGGAGGGATTTTCTTCTCAAGAGAAGTCTGTTGGCTATTTCTTGGCAAGTCACAGAACATGAACAGAGTCCCTGGGTATTATAGTTAGTTAACAATATATTCTTGATGTATATTTCTTGGTTTTGTGCTTGTGTCATAAGTGAACATATTTTGCCTAAAGAATATATGTATCTGTAAACTTTTACCCAAAGGCAACATATATCTGTAAACTTTTTGCCTTTTAATTGTTTAATCCAAGCAAGCAAAAACAGGCATGAGAAAGACCAGTTGCATCTTCACTTACTGCTCAAATAACAGTCACCTCTTTTAAAAATTGGTGGTTCTCTGAACTATTCTGGAAAACTAAACAGCTGTTCACCTGCCCATTTTCTGACATCCCATTATATCTTTTTACATAGGTACTTTCATGGCTCTGTCTCCTGAACATCTCGGCGAAATCTGTTTGAATACAAGAGTATCCTGAACGGATCATCAAATCCAGCATCCTCAAACTAACAGTAGTAAGTATTAGATGTTCATGTAAAGAATGTAAGAAGTGCTGAATGTGGATTGATCAGTCCCCAGGTACATTTTTCCTATTTTCAGTTTTCTGTAGCTTAGGGACCTGGTTCTGGAGTATTAGTACTAAAGCTTTCTATTTATGAGCACTGGATGGACTTTTGTTTTATGAATTTAACTGATTGCTTTTTGAATCCTTTTAGATTAGTTTACACAACACCTTGTGGCAATGAATTCTGTGTTAGAACTGTTGTGTGAAAAAATAGTTCCTTTTGTATGTTTTAAATCATCTGCTTAACAGTATTACTAGTTCAAGTATTATGAGAATTAGTATATAAAAATTTCCTATTGCTCCTTTCCTTGTCAGTTGCGAATTTAGAAATCTGTAGTTTTCTTACTACACTGTTTTCTTCACTGTGCCTAAGACTTGCAGTATACTTAAGTTTCTCCTTGTTCAGAAGTTGCGCCATACCTTTTTGATTCATCTGTATTTCAAACTGAAGGGGAAGAACCAGAACTGCATACAGTAGTGAAGACACTGAACAACCTAGACGTGTTTTATGGGTTTTTTTTCTCAGTTTCCTTCATAAAAGTTCTTAACACAGTTTGCATTTTTGAATGCTAGTAAACACTGAGATGATACTTTATTCTGCAGCACAGCATCTATGGTGACTGACTGTGGTTGGTGTTTAACTGAACTCAGCACCAGTATTGCTGTCCCCACAAATGCAGGGCACATTACCATGTGCCTTTCCGTTGTGGACTGGGAGGAGCGAGATCCTCAATTTCATATTCTAACACCTGGCAAAGCAATCTGGATGAAAACTCTCGCTCTTTGATATCTGCCCTTCATTTTTTTCTGTGAATAAACTGAGGACACTGGTTTTCAGGACTAGGAGAAGAAATTTATAACCTATGTTTAAAGAAAAAATAATATAAAGTATTATAATTGGAGCTTACAGAAACACAACTTTTCTGATTTGCTAGAAATGTTGTTATTTTTAAATTTGGCTTCAGTCCATATTGGATCAAAATCAAATTTCTAAATACATTTCTGATGAACTGCAAGTTCCCCAGATTCTGCTGTGGTGCAATGAAACTGATGTTCTTGTTAGTGCTGGTTTTCTTGAGTAGCTGCGAGCAGCTCCCAGAGTTCTGAGTGCTGGAACTGACCTGCCAACTCATGACGGGCAGTTTCCAGGATCCGGACTCTTAACCACACCTAAAGGTGCACAATCCCCAAAGCCAAATCCACCCGTTCCTCCCTATTTTCCCATCAGGGATGACATTTGGACTGAAACAGTTGGGGATCAATAAGCCATCATTTGGTTGATTTGGTTGTTTGTTTTTTACAAATCTTTGTTCCTATGTGAAAAAAATTACAATGCACTGTAATCATACACTTCAGAAAAAGCGAATAGTAAAGAGAATATTTTAGATGCGGGCATAGGAAAATAACAGTATATGCAAAAGAAAGAGAATGAAGCTGGAATTTAAAAGCAGTTAAGATGAAGGTGCGTATCTTTTAAGCATCACTAGCTATGTCTGGATGCAGTAATGGGGCAAGGAGAGACGACTGGCATTTATTGTCAATTTTAAGGTATAGTAAAAAGCAGGTCTTTATGTGAGATTGAATGCAACATGACTGACAGTAATTTTGCCATCCCCATTCTGTCAGCTACTGATAAAGTGCATGAGCATATGTATAATTTCTGAATGATGTGAAGACACTTTCTGGTTCATAAGTAGTTCCTTTACAAGAAAGATCTGATCAATGTAGGTAGAGGGAGTTTCAAAGCAATGCAATATTCAGCATAACAGGTAGTAGTTGTAACATATATCATGTAGAGGAACTGTACTTTATTATAATTTGAGCCATCAATTACAGGAGAAGCAGTTAGAGAAATTGAACTAATTTGAACACTGCAATAGAGTTTGCACCTGGCTATTCCAGACGTTAATATGGGCCATTTGGTGCACAAAAAGTCTCGCACATTCCAAATGCCTGGAGAGCAATATTGTTGTTAATATCAACCATATTAATGCACAGTAGAGAGATGTCCAAGTCAGTGATTAATTTACAATTAAAATGTAGAAAAAAAAAGAGGAATGTCAAGGAAAATCACATTGTCGCAGGGGAGGGGGGCAGTGGCACAGGCTGAGACAAACTTTTCATTTAAAGCAGTATTTGTTTTCATGATTTCATAAAGCTCCACTTTTTACCCACTTACACAGCTGAAGTCTGAATTTCGTAAAGTCTGTTTGTTCTAAGAATTAGTCAATAGGGCAGAAGTAATATTGAAATTATGTTCTCTGCTTGTAGGCTGGTTAGTGTTCCAGGCTTTTCTGAACAATTGCAGCTTCTCCAAATCCAAATCTGTCTTTCTGTAACACATCCCATACACACAAACATATCATGTTACAAACAGAAGGTCACTAGGTGGGCTGTTTCGGAAACTGTCTTCCTACTCTGACATAGAATGGTTCTGCCTCTGGTAAAAATGGCAAAATCCTCCAGTCGCCTCCGTGATTGTAAAACTGCCTATAAAGCTTCCACCACTCAGCACCTGAGTCTGTATCACACTCGTATCAGAAGGAAAGAGTCTTGGGGTGCAGGCAGTAACAGGGAATATTGGCAGTGCATACCCCCTGTGGGAACTGTGGGGAGAGTGAAAAGGAGACCGTGGCAGTGATGTGTGTGGTTCCAACTTCATCCCTCCTAACACTGTCCTCTTTCCCCCTACGCTGAGGTGTTCCACCCATTTACTAATAGCATTTGCATGTCCAGGGCCTGTCTGATTCATTATAAAGGAAAATAGGTAGCAAATTTATTCAAAGTTTTTTAAGTGAAAATGATCCTATTTTAAGCTTCAGAGCCAAGACTATAACTTATAACTGCCCATGTTACACTTGTGGAAGACTGGGAGTACTGGGCAGAAGTGGTGACTTATCTCAGAAGCTGGGACGACAACTCTGCCCCTCAGACAGCTTCTTCTGCCAAGATAACAGTAGCATTTTTTTTTTTGCAGGAAGGCCCTGCAGGGAGGCTGCATTGAATGTTAACATCAGTCTGTATTCAGCCCTAGTGCTGCTTTATTTTTTAGCCTGAAGAAATGAAGGTTGATTCCATACTGTGGTCATACTGTGGATTTTGCTCTGTCTCCTCACAATCTTTTGAAACAGTTGAACAATTTCATTTAGACCAGACACAGGTGCTTACTTCTAAAAGAAAATTACAAATCTATGCAAAATTCTTACAGATTTTCTGAAAATGACAGAGTAGGAGAGACCATATTGTTACTGCTCCTGAAAAAGTAGTGCAAGCTGAGCTCAGCCCTTAAAGGAAAGCGTTTAAGGTCAAGGTTCTCTTCTCAGGGTTCTCCATTGTCCAGTAAGCAGTAAATTCTGGCTTTTCCTGTGTCTAGGGCATTCACAATGTTGCTCTTTGTTGTGGATTCCCTGATGTCTAGAAAGGGGTGAATTCCCACTGCCAATATTACCATTTAATTATTAAACCAATCAACTATGAGACAAAGGTCCCCAGGGAAGCCGTCTTCATTAGTTCCACTTTTTACAGAACTACTTGGGGGTTTTTTGGTTTCTTATTTTCTCCCACATTAGCAATTGGCAGTGTGTGCATGGCTCCAAATTAGGATGAAAATGTGGGGTTTGGGGATTGCCAACTAACGGTTGATATTAGATGTTCTGAGTTTTCCTTCAGGCTGATGATGGGGCACTATCTGACACTTCTTGGGGAGGCTTTGGAACCATAGTTTCTAAAACGTTCCCACTGTTAGAAGTGTAAAATATGGGGAACTCCCCTCTGAATTATGTCCTGATGTCACAGCTATCTCTGTCATGCCCCTGGACACCTCCTTTAAGTGGCTGTAGTACTTTCCAAGGGAAATTTAGGAGTTTGTATTTGAGAACTGATCCTCGGAGTAGAATTCTCTTAGATGAACGATGCATGATCTTTATCTCTCTCACAGAAACTCATCTCGAGATTTTTCAGTCTTTTAAGTCTGGAGTCTTTAGCTCCAGTATATTCTAAGAATCTAGAGCCTGGATTGTTGCTGGTATTTGCTATTATGCAGCTGTTCCAGTAAGTTCTTTTGTCCACTGACAACAATCCATCTCTAGCATTTAAACTATACAGGAGGAGGAGAAAAGGACAGGCCACTTCTGCTTTTTGTAACAGTTAGCCCTTGACAGGTTTGTCTTGGTTAGCAGTCTGGGTTTGAAGTTCCAAAATTCCTGTGACAGTGGCCAGAGTTAGAAAACTGGTAGCAGAACAGGGCTGAACCAGAAGCACATGCCAGACCAGTGAGGTCAGAATTCTTGGGTATGGTTGCAGTCCATAAGTGTTCCCATTTGTTATGTTGTCAGTTTGACTGTAGTCCAAGTCACTCAGCTTTGTGCCAGATCCCAAACCAGAAAGGTCTTGTTTGCCTGGTTTCCTAAGGATACAAGGCTTATGAGATCTCGCTGTCTCTGTGTTTGTGTCTCTCAGTCCCCTTGCAATTACTGTTGGGCCAATTTCAAACACATTAGATACAGGGGTGGCAGGCTTAAGGATATGAAGTTATGTTTTGTGAAAATGCACAGCTGTATGGAGAGATACACCATATGAATACCGCTGTAAGCATGTAGTAGGAGTAGAAAGGCTGCAGTAGGAATTCAGCTGAATAGCTAGGAATCCCCTTGGAGAGCACTGTTACTAGTGTTGCCGTTTCTGAGGGAGTTTGTTCATTCTTACAAACAGGCGAATCTAACCACAAGACACAAAACTATAGGAAAACAGATCTCATTTATTGCTCACTGAAGGCCTTGTTTCTCTCTGGCCTGGCTGCTCTCATAGGTATTAACTAGTATCATACATGCCTTGTATGTCGCATCAGATAAAGCCTACTATGGCTTTTCATCAGCTATGAACAATGACAGGACAGTTGTAGTCATGCTTCCCTCTCAACATTACTAAATGGCCCCCTAAACGGGTGTAAGAAATAGCAAATCAAAATAATCTTCAAGCTATGGTCCAGGGCAACTGCTGTTTGGTAAGACAGTAAAACATGGTCAATGAAATCACTGCAACTTTATCTCTTAAAGGTCATACATACATATTTTCATGGATACAAACTAACAAACAAAAAATAGGGAGATATGAAAGCAGTGTTTGAACAGCCAAAAATTAGTCTCATTTTTATTTGGCTGGAAATTAAAACTGCCATGGCAACATTTCACAAGATGGTCTTCAAATTCCTTTTTCATAATGTTTAGCTGGACTTGGATCGAAACACAGTAGATGGAGACATTTTCACAGACTGGCAGGCTGGGACTCTCCAGCCTGGAATTATCCAGTCAGTTTTAGTCAGAGGAACTGGCTTTCTACCTCAAAGTGTGAGACAATGCTTTAAAATGCTGCTTCCCCCCACTCCCCCCAATAATTTTTAATTACATTATGTTCCAAAGAAAAGAATGGAAGAAAGTGCCGCTGATTTTTCTATGTTCAAATAAAATAATAAAAAAAGCTGTTTAATGAGTTTCTTTTCTCTCTTTCATTTCACATAATAATGTATATGCATCAACAGGAAAACAGTGCGGATGCAAGTCCTGTAATGTAGGGCTCCCACCTTAGTAACTTCTGTTAGGGGGAGGAAACGGTTCTGCGGCAACTTTTACTTCCATGCCTCCCTCATCCTTCTTTTCTATTATTTCAGTTGCTTGCAAGGAATGTGGTTGTTTTGGTTCACGTTGTTTTGCAAAAATAAGGCTTTAAAAGCTGCTGTTGTATTTTACAAAAGCAAGCTGAAAGCACCATCACCAGCATAAAAGCTACTGAGGTTTTAATGAATTAAAAGGAAAGTTGAAAGAGCAAAATCAATCTCAGAGGTGAAATTGATGCAGTTTGTTGTCAATTTAAGTGAATGTCAGATGGAAAAAAATACCATAAATGAAGAGCATGTATTTTTTGTGCTGTCTGCAAGAACCAGATTTGATCCACTGGGATTTAAGTGGACATTTTCTTGCAGCATTGAGTAACCTTATCCGCAGTCATTTACTGCAGCTTCTTTCTCAGGATTATTTGGTACTGGCCACCATCAGGTAAAAGACAGTGAATTAAACACATTGATAATCTCCAGTTCCAAAGTTCTTCTGTGAGGTTCTTGACAGTTCATTCAGTATTGAAGTTACTGGGTCTGGGACCTTCAATTTTTAGATTCTGACAAAGAAAGTGAGAGCTACCATCTGCTCTTTATCTGAGATTGAGGACAGCTTTGGGAACAAAGTGATGCTCATTTCCAGCTGCCTGTCTCCTTCTTCTGGAATAATTGCCAGACAGATCTAAAATTTTGCCTTGCACGCAGTACCATCCAGTAAAACAAGTATGTTGCAGAAGACCATAATGCAGCGGCCTGGTTAATTTTATACCAGTTGTTCTACTGCTTTCTTAATTTGCAATAGTTTCAATTCCTCTCTTGTTCCCATTGGTCTGGCTTTTATTTGCAGTCTCCCCCTGTGTCATGAATGTAATGCTTACATGAGGATGAAGGTTGAGGGCTGAGTTGAGAGAGAAGATATTAGCTGCCCTTAAGCTTTGAGGTGCTTGTTCAGTAGAGTTCATTAGTTTGGGAACTGCTCGCTGTTTTGGAAGAAAGGAACAGAAGAGAGTATAAATGCTGCTAGCCCGAATAAAAGATTCTGTTACTGGGAAGAGAAAAAAACCCAAAAACATTCACAACAAAAACAAAGAGGCAAGAGCTCTGGAGAGGCAGGAGTTGTCAAAAAGCCTTCCCCATCAAACAGACTTCAGAGAACCACAGCAGACGGATTTTCAGTACCAGTCAAATGTAAGAATGTAGGAAGTTGACATGCTGTCCCTTGGAGAGCCAAGGTATTGACAAAAGACATGCAAACTTGAAAAATGTACATTTGTGAAAAAATCCATCCTGACAAGTGACTGCACTTAAGTCGCCAAATGGACTTCACCCGTGGGATGAAACTCAATTATTGTTGCACATCCAATGAATCCGTCCATGGAGAAAGCACATGGCCAATAAAAAGGAACCGTTCAGTAATCAGATCTTTCAAAAACTATTTAGCTCTTTGCCACTGAGTGCCTGCTATAAGCGACGTGTATTTCCCTGCAAACCTGCTTGGGTCCTTGACTAGCTGGTTAGAATTACTGAGCCATTCTGAGCTGTTCTGGAGCACAAACACATCCTGCACAAGCCATTCAAAAGAATTTCTCAAATGCTTGTGAGAAGACATTCAACATCTCAGCTTCTTCAATTGCAGTTTGTATTTAGCACATATGAAGAATGCTTTTGTGTTTGGAGATATTTTTGATACTGGCAGTAGGAGCTATTTAATACTAAAAGGATTGTGTTAAATGGTTTAGCCCAGAGAGTCCCAGTCAAAGCTCCATTAAGTAAGAAGCTTGCAAGCTCTAAGTCATTCAGACAGTCATCCATTTTGAGTGAGGAAGTGTCTAGTGTGCAGCTGCTGCTCAGAGTTTATCTTTCCATGCCAATATTTACTAGGTGCCATCTCTCTTCTTCTGAGATTACATTATCCTTTGCACAATCTGTGTACTTTTTATTTGCCATCTTCTTGATTTCAGGATGGCCACAGTTATGATCATGAATAAATCCTTCTTAATGAAAGATCTATTTTGGGTGGTTTTTATTTTCTGCTCCATAAATGAAAGCCAGCCCCACTAATGGCATCTAAGCCATTTGTTTTAGGATGCACCTGCACACATATTTATTTCGTAACAAAAACATCTTTGTGAAACTGAAACACTGCAACTGTTGTTTGCGAAAAACAGGCAACAGTGGCTGGCAACAGATGCTTTTAAGAACATGGATATTAGGTGCAAGTGTTTCATAAGTCCACTTAGTTGCTATGGCCAAATTTGAAACCTTTGCTTCTTTTGTCAGCCATGTAGTTCTCTGCTGTGTCTGTCTGTTTTCATAGATCTGTTGTGGTGCTTTTTAGAAATTGTCGTTCTCTAGAATAAATTGAATGTCCACTTTTCCATGACAATTCAGAATTCAGTTTCCCTCAGATATATGAAATTCCAGTTCCAGCACTGTGTACACACGCGTATGTGGACATGCACACAGACATCTGCCCTTCCACCCATCAATAAAAGAAAAAATATCCTGGAGACTAAGCTGTACGTTTTTTTTTCTTTATTTCTTTTTTACTCCCATTGTTTCAACCAAGCTTTTTCTCATAATCAGTCTGCCTTTCTCTTTCTCTTTACAAGCTGGCAATTTGGTCTTGGAACATTCTTTGGGCTGCCAAGCAACAAGCTTCTCCTTATTCTGATTTTCAGGGGAAAGTATAGCACATCCGTTTACGCTGTCACCCTGACATAAGTTTGAGCCTGCTCTCAAGACAAGAGTTATCAGGCACTATCAATCAAGCAAGAGCAAAGAAGAATCAAGCATCAACCATCAAGTCTGCACCGTTCCAGCCTTAGAGCTGAGAGCTATAGAAGACTGTTTAGCAGAGTTTTATTCATATGGTATGAGTGCAAATGAACAGGGTACTGGATTTAACTCTTGTTTCAGCAGTAGGTGTCCAGAACTTGACTCTTCTGAAGCATTATGTGTAGTTCTTTGATCTCAATCCATAGCCAGCAATGCAAATCAAAATGCAGGGGGACATAGCCTAGCAATCTTAAGTCCACTCTCAGGCTTACTTTTCATTTCTTGATATAATCAGAGACAAAGACTGTTTAACATTTCTAGCAATTTTATCCCAACAAAATAAAAATTCCACATGCTTTGAAGAATCGCCTTGGGGAACTGAAAAAACTGCCTTCGAACCCACACGCTTTCATAAAAACACTCCATCTTTGCTTCATATTTATGACAAATCTTCATCACACTCAAAAGTCGGTCTAGCATAGTTGTTTATCTAACATTCTTTTCAGCATTTGTCTTCACAGATACGGTGACTCAGCACAACAAGAACATAGTATGCAAGTCTACCATTAAGCAAATATTTTTCATTGTTTGCAGAATCCCTAGAATTCAGCAGAGGAACAGACTGGTATTTGAGCCAAGAAACATCTGAATGTCATGTAAAGTTCAGTTAATTATTTTCTAAATAGGCACCAGCACTACTCTAGCTTAGAGTAGGGTTCAACTGGTATTGTTGTGATCACACTGGTGCCTTTCAGAGGAGGGGAATGTTTGCTTTCACTTTGGTCTGCTTAGTTTCATATTGTGACAAAGCCATTCAGTAAAGGATGCATTCTCAAAGACTTGGAAAAAACATGGCAGTGGTCTTAAAAATTGCACCGTTGTGCTTCCAGGCAGTCGGCTTAGTCTGATTAGTACTCTGCACATATTCCACATGTCCTTCAGCCAGAAGCCCACAGACTAGCTGTGGCCACGGCAAAATTCAAGTGAACTGCATCTTCATTGTAATCTCCTGTATGTATGTTTATGGTAGCATAAAATAAAAAGGAAGCGCTTGTGAGTGTTTAGGTTTGATGCCACAAGGCTTGAGCTTTCTGGCTCTGCTCTGGGCTCCCTGGCCTGTTCTAGCAGTGCTAAGGGGATGGGCAGCTGAATTACAGAAGAGTTGCTGTAGCAGCAATGAGTCAACTCTAGTGAGTAACCTCTGAACACACCTCAGCAGGTCTGCTGCTCTAACATCAGAGGTTCCAAAGGTAGCAAAGAACCACCTGATTTGTAGTTCATACTCCCCGATCTTGAGATCTGCAAAATAAGCTACAAGATCTGACTTCATTCTATTACCAAAACCTTGAAAAGCAACCTAAGGAGCACGGGAGCACACCCTTGCCCAGGTTTACAAAGGTATTTAAGCATACAAAGATGCAGACAGACACCTAATAGGATTTATGATAGTGCCTAAGGGAGTTTGGGACCTAATTCCCATTGGCTGTCAATGGGAATTAGATGTGTAATCTACTTAGGCAATTTGAAAATCCCACTGGCTGCATCTTTTCATGGCTAAGTACCATTACAAGCCTTAGCCTTAATGAATAGAATTATTATTATACTTGGTTTCATTTCCTAAAACTCTGATCTTGGTATGAAGGCTCAGGGAGAAACTGCTTGACTCCAAGCACAGATGGGTGCCATGGATATGAAGTGTCAGGAAGGAATAACTGAGCTGCTGCAACAGTCTTCATATCACCATGGTGTCTGCAACTAGCCCAGAGAGCTCCCAGGGGTTTTGTGTATTGGTCAGCTTGGCTTTAATGTGTGTCACGTAAAAAATGCAAGTGACTTGGTGAAGGAAAATTCTGCTCACTCACAGCAAAGTAATAAAGAAAACAAAATCATAAGTGCCCAGAGGCTGTAACTAGCCAGTTGAAAGGGTTTCATTTTTCCTGCAAAGAACAGCACTGGAATCTTCTCACCACTCCATGGACTGAATTAAGTCCCATCTGGTGCTGGAGAGAATTCACAGCTTTGGGCAGTACAAGGACTTTTTGGTTACCCTCTTTTGCTTAGGCAACCCAGACACAGGCTGCAGTGCAGAGTTTAACTAAACAACAAACTTTCCCTTTTTCTTGTCAGGCTTGGGCTCAAACAATAACCAAAATTCCCCTATCCATACCACTTTTCAAAAGCTGTGAAAAGCTTGATTTCTGTAGATTTCTACAGGTTGTAGTTTTCACTAAACCCAACTTGAACCTCTCATAATTGTTTAACCACTTAACTTTACATGCTTAGAGTTATGTTGGGAGAGCCAGTTCAGCATACAAAAGGGTCTGAAGGAGTAATTCGGGTAGGAAATAGCTGGGATGCATTTCTACATTGTCTGAAGCTGCAAGAAGATACTAATTAGTGATGGAGTTTCCATAAACTTGTATGAACAAAACAAGGTGGTTGAAATGCTTTTTAAGCTTGGTGGAATTTGAAAATACCGTTTGTGTTCAGTAAGAATATTGTGACGCTGAAAGTTATAACAAACAAAAAAATCTTTTAAAATGTTACGTGTATTGCTGGGTGAGAACCTTACTCAGTCAGTGGAGTCCTTGACCAGGCAGCATGCTGTATACATGTGGCTAGTGGATATTACATACAGCGACTTAAATTGGCTAAAAATTTGGCCAAAGTCTTTAAGCACATGATTATGAACTTTTTGTTACGTCTCACCAAGCGTGTAGAGTGGATAGAGAGGAAACCTGAGGACTGATAGAAGAGATAGTAAGTTCTTGTATGGGAAAGTGAGTCAGGACTTCATAGTGTTTGACAGTAATTTAGCAAATGCTGCTTTTTACTATGTCACTGCTTGCATTTCATATAGAGAGTGATTATAACAAGCTAGTATATGACTGTATGCCAGCCTGGCACTTAAAATGCAGTTTTCCAGTATATCACACCAGAGAAGACGTCCCATAGCGGGGATGTCTTGATCTCCTGGCAAGAACTCTTACCATTTATTTCAGCATCTGCACGTGCACAGAGCTGAACACAGCCAGCCTGCCGTACAGGTTGGTATCACTTGAGGTTCAGTATAGTTTTTTGAATCAGAAAGAAAAGAGTCCACGCTGAATGTGGCCGTAATGCCCACTCAGAGACCTCAAGGCAAAGAAAGAGATGAAATGTCCTGTGAAAATGGGCAAGTGCTTAGGTGCAGTCAGCACTGGGGACCGTAATTGTCTAAATAGTCACTAGGAACCCACAGAAGGCTTGGCTCTTGCCAACTGAATTCAGTTTTACTGCGGACTGCAACTGCCTGCTGAAATCTTGCCACAGCTAGAATTTCTTCCCAGCACACCCATTGCTGAGCAACAATGTGTGTCCTTTTCCAGAGAATGGGATCAGCCCAGTCTGGCTCTTGAGAAACACGCCAGCTGCACTTGAGAGGATGATGGGATGAATGTTAAAGGAGCTCTGCAGACCCAGCAGAATTCTAGGTTTCCATAGCTCACAGCAATTAGGCAGTGTAATCCCTCATGTGAAAGACACCCTTGCCAGAGGCAATGGTGTTTAGGTGCAAGGGGGATACACCATTACAGGGAGGAGAGGGGATATGTATCTACAGAAGCCAATTGATCTGTAGGAATAAGGGCAGCCAGCTTATTTCTTTTCCTTTTTTTTTTTTTTTCCTTCTAAGTCTATTTGATGCTAATGAACTGGAGGGGTATTAGGACTAACTGCTTCCTGGCATGGAGTACACAGACATTGTGCAAGATTCCTTTCAGCTCAGCTTCGCTGACATGCTTGGTTCTGACCTCAAATATCTCAAGTTTTTCCAGTTCTGAGTTCCCCTACAAGTGAAAAGGCCTGTGTCAGTGAAATTGTGCCAAAATACCTGCAGAGCTGGGGCAAACTGGGAAGGCTGGGTTGTTCTCCCTGTGATCTCACGCAGGGGTTTGCGTTGCGCTGCAACTCTGGGAGGTCAGTCTCCAGTAGAGGGGAAGAGGCATCAGGTGGGATGTGGAGGGTTAGTTAGAGTGGGATGAGTGAACACACTGCCAGCAGGCAAATGGCTCAGTTCCTTTATTTCCAGTGGAAAATATTTCAATTACGTTTTTTTTTCTTCTCATCAACACTTTTCTTAGATCCTTTCTCATTTTCTGAATAAAAGGAAATCATCCTTAGCATAATAATGGGTGAATAATGCCATGAAAAAGCCAGCTCCCATTAAATGCCCCCTACTCCTTCAGTAGACATTTTCCAACAAAAGGCTCTGGAATTTCAGCTGTCCCTGCGTGTATTCCAGATGAGTTTTACTTGGGGTGGTTCATGTTCCTTCCAGTCTCTGCATGTATTTTTTTCAGTGTTAGTCTGATTCAGCTTCCCTTGAAAAGAATGGACGTCTTCCTGGTGACTCCATCAAGACTGACTGGTGTGTATTCACAAGACAGAGGAGGCACAGGTTCTCCTCTCCTCCTGATAATGATCACAGCAACAATTTTCACTCTACCTGGCTTTTGGCTGTCTTGATTGGCAGGCTACAGAACTAACTCTTCTGCCTCACAAGGGGTTTATAACCCTCCCTCTGAATATAACTCTTAAACTTCAGACTTGGGATATTTCCTAAATTATTTTCCTTTCCTTTCTTTTCATCCACTTCCTCCTTTAATTAGTGAGAAGAGGCTAGCTCACAGCTGGGGAAACCTGCCCGTACTGTTTTATTTCCCTGTGTTTTCTCTGTTCTGAATTTTTCTTCTTTTTTTTTTTTTTTTTTTTTGTAAAATGTCCTTCAAAAGTGTTCATTTGCTCATCCAGTCCCAGAGCAGGATCTGTGTCTGTGTGTGAATGTGGGCATGTACATGTATGTGTAGCTAGTAGTATCTCCGTGAAATATTTCTCTTTCTTGGCTCTACTGTTTGAACTGCGTATCACAACACATTGACCAACAACTGCAAAGACATTAGTTACTGTATATGGGGGGAAAATCTGGCATTCATTTGACATGCTCATTATTTTATAAACTTGCTTACCTGTAGCTGTAAAGAGTAGTTTACTTATGCAGACATCTTAAAGGAGCCACTGCTGGAGAGGCCGAGGGAGAGTTTAATAACATTACTTGTTTATGCTGCTTGAGAGTTCTGCTTTGTCTTTGATCTGTGCGTGGGCATCTGTATTTATCAACTTTACTCACCATTTCTTGATCATGTCAGCTCTCTTAAAGCACTGCAAGAGTTTTAATGCTTTTTACTCAAGTTGCTCCAAGAGAGGTGTTAGTTCTGTTTGGAGAAGGGAGCACTGAGACTGGAAGCTTTACAAGGCCTGATACCCCCTCCTCCCCTGTTGCATGTTCAGTAGTTTTTAGCTGCTGGAGCTCTTCCCAGCAGCTGAAGGGCTGGGTGACATAGACGGTACTTCACTCAACTTGAGCTGAGGGGCCTGGGATTGATTTGAAAATCTATTTTAGACTAGCTGGATTTAGCTAGTCAAAGTTTACACAGCTGGGGACAAATCCAGCTGTGCTGGTAGAAGATGTTGCTTTTCCCAGGAGATCATCGTCATCTACCTTGCCAGAGGTTACTGCCCCAGCCATTCTGCCAATGAAACATCCCATGAGTGATCCTGAATTCAAGCAACACCAGGTGGATGGATGGATGAACTGATCCAAATGATTCTGCAGGAAGCAAACTACAGCACACTCACATGAGCCTGCTCCATCAGCATGTCTAAAGAGGGAAAGGTGGTAAACTCTTGTAGGCAGGTCAGGGTCGCACAGCTGGGGACAGGGTCTCACACCATCACAACTACATGGAGAAGAGGACATCTCTCCCTGGCTTAAGTCATAACATAACCTTCCTCAGTTTCTGCTTCACTCCCCTGTCTGTGTCACCAGGGCTGGTTAGAGTAGAACTTGTGAAAGTGTCTCTCACTCTATGCACACTGTGCAAACAAAGTGTTTAATGCTCATCCCACCCAACAGAGTACTACGGAAGTACAAATCCTAGAGATAAGAAAAATTTACATCTTTTGAGAATGAGTGAAAGTGGCACAGTCTGACCAAACATCAGAGACTGACATGGAAACCAGCCAGAATTAGAACTGATTATTTTTAGCGGGCAGCTTCATTCTCAAACATTGCTCTGTGTGGTTTGCTGTAGCCTTGGAGCCACTCCTCCTAAATGCACACAGTGAATGTTGCTCTTCAAAGAATGAGGGTGGAAAGGGATTGCTCCCAGCAAATATAACATGGTACAGAAGAGAGGAAAGATTTGTCAGGCTTTAAAGTAGCCAAAAATTGGCATCAGTAACAAAAAAGCCTTAAACTGATGGGCAAATATGGAAAGTAAACATATTTGCTCTGCTGAGCAGGGACAAATATCTAGATAAACTAAGAGAAAGGTTTAATTTTTGCCTAATCCTCATGGCATTTCCAGCCCACAGATTTCTGGGAATCTGGTGGAGGCCAAATCGCGTGACATTTCTAGCCAGATTTGCTGACCAAGGACTTTGGGATCAGCCCTGAACTTTGGACGATTAGTCAAAATGAAGTGCTTTGGGCTTAGCTATTAACAGAGTGTCTGGAGCTCTGTGCTGTGAGAGCTGAGCACCAATCAGCCCAGTGCAAAGCCAGAAACCCTGGCTGATTCCTAACAGCCTTGCCCTTGTCTCTAGTAGACTCAGCCCAGACTATCAGACACAAACCCTAGCTGTCTGCTTTGTGTTTTACCTAGCTCTCCTAGGGTAAAGGGGGTTAGTGAAACAAGCTACCAAATACATGGTACCCTGAACGCTGTTACAGAGGTACCTGTTGTATCTGCTCCTTACCCCTGGATTTACCAACTTCTGCCTTCTCTTTTCTTGCTCCACACTTTTAAGGTTGCTCTTTTTTCCCTTCTTCCCTCATTCCCAGCCCTGAGAAGTGAAGGCTGTGGCTTCATGTTGCCTTCTTCCAAATTTGGGACTACAGCTACTGCCTCCAGTTCCAGGGTCACTGCTGAGCCCAGGCATGGTCTGGGCTGTTGCTATCCAGAGTTCCTCCACTGTTCCCATGTTAGGCTTTCCAGCACAGCAGCCTCTAGCCATGCAGCACAAAGCCACCTTACTTTGACCTGCAGGAGCTGGCTCACATCTTTTAGGACTTCTGCACTCAGGCTCCATGTTGGGCAAATGCAGCTACAGCACCGGAGCCTGACTGTCCTTGGAAGTGCTGTAGCCACATGCAAAGAGTACTGCATTTTAGCACATATCTGTGGCTCAGGTAATTTGCAGTAATCTTCCTCTGAACATCTTGGAGTCAACTGCGCTCGTCTGGGCACCTGTCAGATATGCAGAAGGGATCTCGATGGGAGTTGCAAGAGTGAGTATGATTCGGGCATGCAACCTTCAGCAGGCTTGAGCGTACTTGGCATGGGGTCAAGACCCTCACAACAGCTGTGCCCCTTTGCTAATGGTTTGACAAATATGAGCATTTTTGCATTTGTCACAAAATCCCCAGGCCTGTCGCTTTCATGTTTCCCAGGGCTTTAATTCCATGCCAGTATATTGGGCTGGGAGGAGAGAGGGAGAAGCAATGCTCCACAGATGGCCCAAGCTGGACTATCCTGGGAAGCATTAATCCTCTGAAGACAAATATTCCTTGAAGAAAGAGATTTTAAATATGTGCCACATTTCTACAAACACTTGAAGCTGGCATAAGCCAGCACTGCAACAACCTCTTTCAGAGGGAGGTCCACCATTCCCATTCCTCTGCCTCCTCCTTCCTGGCCCAGGGCTGCTCCTTTCCCCATGCTGGCACCAGCACACACATGGTTGTGCAGTGAACCAGGCCAGGGAACTTTGCCAGGTTAAAACTAAACAATTTCCTTTTCCCCAGGTTAGTTTCAACCTGGATGAGTTCCCTGATCTGGTTCATTGCAGGGCCACAAGAACACTTGTGTTGGCGCAAGGCAGGGAGTAGCAGAGGGAGCGAGGAGGAATGTGGTCTGGGGGTGAGGGGAAGGAAGGGCCATTTCCTTTAGCAGCGGTGCTGGTTTATGCTGGCTTAGAGACTTGGTGTATCTGTGGTGTTAATTGCTGAAAATGATGTGCTCCAAAGTGTGTGTCACAGCTGAGAGATTTTCAGGAATACAACCCTGTCTCGCCTTTAAAATGGGGCCTTATTTCTTAGATTCTTATTAGATTAAAGTTTGGCGAGTCAGAGTCAAAACTGAGTCCCTAATGTTGTTATGCCAAATAATTGACAGTCTACCTGGGCATGATAAAAGGGGAGATGGAGGCACAGGGATGGGAAAAACTGCATCTAAAATTATACAGCAGATTAGGAGCAGAGCCACAACGACCTGGCGTGTCTCCTTGCAGCTTGGTCCCCGCCAGTGGCTTCCGTCTCTCTCTGTATGGCAAGGAGGAGACTGACTCAGTTGTCTGACACACTGCCCTCAGTTCCCATGCGTTGATGTTGCCTACTTATTATGTATTTATTTAAATATCAAGGAGAATAAAGTGGCAGCTTGGTGGATGATTTGTCAAAAGCTGGCTCATTTACCCTAAGCAAATAATTCCATTTATCTGAATGGAGGTTTCTCTGGATTTACAGTGATGTAACTGAAAGCAGGATCAGCCCCGCTGACTCTATAGCAGTATTAGCAAGTATTCTGCTGTCGGAATCATATTACTGGTTTTCTTCTAAGTTCATCTGAGGTGTCCATTAAATTCTGGGGCACAAATGCTGCCATTCATTTATGGCTGTAGCCAACAGGAGATATAAGAATATGACCTGTTAATGGAAAAATGGACATCATCAAAAGTTTCCAGTATTTGCTCCCCTGCAGTCCCACTGAGCGAGAGACTTACTTCAGTCACGCTGGGCAGTCCCGAGGTCCGTGCGGCTGTTCTGGCTTTACATGCTTTGTGAAGATAGGACATGTTCGTTGTGCTTGTTGTGTATGTAATTCACTCTGAATCAGCCCCAGTCTGTGGTATTTTGAAGGGGAGGTTCTTGTACGCTGATTGTGACCAAAGGCATAAGAAATTCCCCTTTTTAAGAAAAAAAAAAAGTTAATTTTAGTTACTTTCTTCCCCTTTTCTTTGGTTTGTTACAGTGTTACTGTTTTCCACTGAGAAGATAATTTAAAGTGATGCTTGACCATATTCCTACACCTTTTCCCACCTGAGGAGAGATGTACTTGAACTGATTTGCGTATTTATTGAGTATATATTCCTAGGATGGCCACACTGCGATGCCGTATCTCATTTACAGCATGTTCCTGCTGGCTCTGTAGCTTGTTAAAAGAAAGACACTGTAAAAAGAAAAAAATATGCAATGCATTATTATGTGGACTACAAACATAAAAGTGACCGAAGTATGGAGGGAAAGGGATAGATTGGCAGCCTGGAGGTATAATAAGCCATTAAACCATTTAAGGGAGGCCTGCTGAGTTTGTTGTTCAGTTACTGTTACTGATGAAGAATGTCAATAATTATGATTTTTCAATCCTGTACATTTGTAAGTTTCACAGATTGGCTTTACCAAAACCTAGTGAGGTTACTACTAATGAGTTAAGATGATGCTCACAGTGCATCTTTTTACAAAAAGCATGTATTATGCACATGTACTCAGCTTATTCAAAGCCCACAGCCTTTAGTCAACTCTGGCAAGCCCGAGCCAGGCGAAGCAGTAGGATGGTCTGATCTCACATGGACCTCAGAGTCTGAGACGAATAGAAGAAATGGGAATGTTTACTCTTCACTGAGCCAGACACATGGTGGAGTACTTCTGTGTAATGTAACTCCATGAAAATTCCTAGGAATGATAGAAAAGTGCTGATTTCATCCATCATCACCATGACCATAACTTGAATTCTTTGAAGAGAAACTTATGCATCTTTTCTATTTTACAAAAGTGACTGTTATCTGACACTACATACGACACTATTATCTTTGATAACAGACAAGAGTGATAGTTTTGCCTGTAATAAAATGTCTGCATAGGACTTCTGCCAGTGGCTAAATTTTAGTCTCTGAGAGGCAGATCAGGTCAATTTTGTATTGCCAATTGCTAGCAATATAGCACTGTTTTGTATGCTCCTACACCCTGTTCTTATTTATTTATCTTCTAGATTTAGAAAGTTAATGTGTTAGTGAAAACGAAAGGAATTTAGATTAACCTTTCAAATAGTGGTTATGTGGGAGTGCCATTGCTATCTCTTGTTTTACAGGTATATCACTAATAAGAATTAGAGTGGCCCTAGATGTTTGCAGTGATAGAGTTACTGTGATGAGAAAAGGTGAGAGGATTAATAAACTCTGAGTTTCTAGAGGTTTTCTGGGGCAAATTCATGTAATCCCACAAGCCAAATTTTCTATATCCCTTTTTACCCAATGGAAATGACAAAACAATTAAGATGATCAAAAAAAAGAAAAATGATGGTAATTTTAAAATGCCGTGTGGTAATTTATCTGAAGGATCTCATCATTCCAGATTCATTTTCTATACACTGTAATAGTATTGGCCCTTATAACTGTCTTTGGTATTCAGATGGATATTACAGCTGAAATCTGTAAGTACTGGGTTAAATTTTAGCATAAGTTATTGGAAACTATAAATAAGATCTCACTGATTATAAACCTACAATGAAACATAAAATAATAATGTGAAAAAAATCACAGCCTAATTATAATATTAAATAAGATTAATTGGTGACAACAGTGATACTTACACTGTTTTGTTTCAGTAGCAGACAAAATGTCTGTAATTAATGAAAGGATGATGGCCAGGTGGTTTTTCATACATACCTATGTAACAGCTGTTACTCCTTATTTATGCTGGTACAGGTGAGAGTAGAATCTGACCCCAAATTCTGAAAGGCTTACTGTACATTATATTATATCATCTCATAAAAATATTTCCATGGAAAAAATATAACTTTTGAAGACTTTGACAAGTTTGAACAGATTCTTTTTGTTTCTTATACACCTCCACAAATATTATTTTTCAAATTTTTAACCAGAATGCTGATGAAAGCATTATTCTTATTTTGTTTCCTCAACACCTGTATAGTAAGTACTGTTGTAGAGACCAGGAGATTTTTTAATTTATTTTTACAAAAAATGTTTAAAAAAATACTGTTAAAAGGCATAAGATGTTTTGTGTTAAATCTTGCCAATGCTGAAAGATACTGAAGGTTTCATTTGAAGAGTTTGGTGCAAGGTTCCCTCTTTCAACAAGTCTGTGTCTCAAACCCTGTTGTGTAAGAACTCTAGCTGCCAACTATTTTGAAAAATAAACTGCCAAAGTTGGATTCCTGTTAAGCAATCAGCTTTAATCCTCTGGAGAAAGGGTGAACAGCTTTGTTCCTCTTCCTTGAAGTCTGGGTTAACCCCCTTCATTTCTTTGTCTAGAATAATTGTGGTTCATAGAGAAGGCCTTCCTTGTGCTAAAAGCTCTGCTTGGACACAGCGCGCTTCCCAGCTCCCAGTGTGGTTGGCTTGTGCGTGTGTATACCTCTTTAACCAACCACCCCTGATCTTTAGGAAGGATTCTGAATACCACAGAAAAGTAGTTATACTTGAAGAGTGGTTTCACAGTTCCCTTGAACTGATCTAAATCAGCACAATGCCAAGAGGTCTAGTCTTGCCTTCCTCTCTCTGTCTGGAGACAGGTCTTTTGGAAAAGTAAGGATCACTTGGGGCATGGTTTCACAATAGCCTAAGCTGGTCTATGCTGGGACTGGCACAGCTTCTAGTTGTGCATTCCCTCCACACTCGCTATTGGTTCAGAGTGCAACTTAGCAGAAATTAATGATTCTTCTTGTTTTATAGCATTCGTTTTCTGCCACGTCAGTGAGTTGAACTGGGTCATGCAGGAGGGAGCCCAAAAAGCACCTTTTCCTATGCCAAGAAGGAAATAGACTGTGCACAAGAGTTCAATATCTACTAGGTTAGACCTTGACAAAGAGGGTACGAGACCGTCAGCAGGAGGAATACATCTGACCCTAGGACTTTCCTGTTTTACTTACCCAGTACATTTGCAAACACACTTGTATTTGCTTGTTTGTTTAAATACCTATCTTTATCGTCTGGGATACTTCTGCTCTCTGGTCTGGCAGCTGACAATACATTTCCTTCTGTTGAGAGTCATCGCAGACTCCCCAGGGTTGCCAGTACACAGAGAAGAAGGTTGCTAGACGCGCATTCACACCTACTAATGGAAGAATCATCAAAACTGGTCACTGGGGTAAATTATTTTCTCTTGGAAGTGAAAAGAATTAAATCATGGTGGGTGCTTCCTGGCATGAAATGCAGCCCATGAGAAGAGACTGCTGCAGGGGAGGGAGTGTCTCTTTTTAGGAGTATACCCACATTCTAAGTACTACATCTTTGCTTGCTTCTGTCATAAAAAGTATGCAAAAGATGACAAGTATCTTTTGCAAGAACTGCAGTTGTTTACTATGAGATTTGTAAAGGAAAGTAATACAGCCTTCCTGTTTGCCCTCCAAAACGAGGACTGAGAGACTACTGCTGCAGCAAAAGAATAAGGCCCTTGCTGAAAGGGAAAAACTCACTCCCTTGCATGGGAGTTACAGGCAGGACTTGGGTAAAGGGCTGATACCTATCAACACATTTTTGATGTCACTGTGCTGTTCCTCCCTATTTGAGCTGACAGCTGATGCCAGGACTTGGCTACATCTCCCCTGCACTGAGAGGAGTTTGGATGTCAGATGCAGGGAGATGGAGCAAGCTTGGGCAGCCAGGCGTGAGCAGAGCGAAACAGTGAGGAATGACTCTTTGCTCCAGGGCAGGAGGTGCCATTGCTAGCCTGACCTTTTGAATACAAAGCATTTGTCAGAAATCCAGAGAAAAGCAAGCCTAACCAGTCAGGGTGGCTCTGCCTTTCTCTTAAAGAGAAGCTCATGTATTCAAGCAGACACACCTACCCCCAGGCCTGATCCAAGACATTGTAGGCAAGTATCTCTGATGAAAATGGGGGCCCAGTGTGCCCTCTCATTAGCAGGAGAAACGAACTTGTGTGAGCTCTTCACTGATTCCAGCTGGGAGGCCAGTAACTCCCAGTCCAGCCAGGGGAAGCTGTTAAAGGCTAACATGATGTTAAAGGCACCATGAGATGGGTGCAGGCAGCTCTAGCGAAAGTGGTATGTATCTTTCTTGCAGTTCATTCTTTAGATATCCTGTCCCACACCTTGGAGCTTCAGCGCTCAGGGTCTGACACACAGACAACCTTTCTTCCCTACACCTCTGACTCCCTGAGCCACCACTCCCCAGTGCAGATCTCCCAAAGTCTCATGCCTTGCGCTCTGGATTCACATGACTGAATCCCCCACTATGCTCTCCCACAGGCAGGCCAGTGTCTTGTCATGTAGGTTCTCAGCTTCACACCTTGGTGGTCATGGCAAGAAGCTGAGGATGTGAATGGCAGCTCAGGGTCAGGAGAGGGGAGGTGAAGTTTATGCACCCTAGAATCCCTGTCAGGGGTATTTTTCTGCACCACAGCTGAGCGTTCTGTCCATTCCCCATCTGGAGATCTGATACACAACACTTACCTTCCCATACCTGACAGGTCACAGGCTGCTCTGTATGGCAGAGTGAGTAGGATGAACCATCCTTATGCTCCACCATGCCAAGTATGCTTTTCCTAGGAGCTTTTCCTCCCTCCTCCTCTAGGTCTGCATTAAGCTGCTGCAGAGCTTCACCCTTAGTAACCTCTGAGGGACCCTTGGAAACATTCGCAGGTTGCATATCATGGAATGGAATAATACATCGGCACGTTCCAGTCTCACTTTTAACTCTGTTTTCCTCCACTAAGCCAATCAAGCATGCAAATCTCCTCTGCAGATTAAGGAAGGCAGGACACCAACTGTGAAGGGCCCCCTCCTGTTTCCTGCGCCTTTCTGCAGCAGCACGCAGAACAATTTGCCTTCCAAACTGACCCTCAAGGCCACACGGGCCAGCCTGCAAGTGGTGTGGTGACAAAGAATAGCAGTTGTTTTACAAGAGCAGCTGAACACGGAGCTGGGTCTTGTCTCGTCGCTCCGTGCTCGGCCCTGACATCTAGTGGAACAATTGCACTAAAGCATTTAAGAAGCTGAGCAGAAAAGATCACGGTTTGCTTCTCTGGAAGGCTCAATGGAGCAATCATTTCCTCTGTATGCTGCTTTCTTTTATTGCACTTAATACTGCCAAAGGATTTGCTGTGGGAGAAAGGAGGAGGCCCCAACATGAAAAAAGGGCAAACCCTTTGGGTAATAGTTTTTTCCTTTTCCTCCAAATATGAGCTTCTTTTTGCTGCCAGGTGAACGGTCTTCTAGCTGCAGCAGTGACAAACATCAGTTTCACAGTTACTTCTTGATTAACACCATTAAATGAAAACCAACTGTGACACGATCCCAAGAGAGCATAGGTTAAAACTGTCAGAGAGCTCATAATAAACCCTGTGAAAAATGCAAAATTGCTATGGGCTAAATTTTCCACCCGGCTTCTCAGAACACAGCTGTGCCACTTGTAAGTACAACTGTTTGCACATGCGACCCATGCTCTGTTTTCACAGGTGAGAAAGGAGCTCTGAGTGCACGGAAACATTTTGTGTATATAAAGCAGATTTTTCAACTGCTAGGCTGGAAGCGCACGTAATTGTCTTTCATAAGGAAATGCATAAATACCTCATCTCAGCTGAGAGGACAAACATGCGGTTTTGTGCTCTTGGAAGGTTGTTGAATGTTTGCGATGCCCTTTGTGTAGGAGCTGAAAGCATTACGATGACAGTGATGACAAAGATGACCAGCTGTTGTTGAGGTACCACAGGAATCTTTGTAACGTTTAGAGACTGTGCATTTGTGGTGCTTGATCACTGGCACAGACAAATGGAGTTTCCCATGGCCACACAGCCCTGCGAGCGGTTGGGTCTGAGGGATTCATGCCTGCTCAGACACAGGCTGGCAGCGGCCCTCCCAGATGCAAATCAGATCTTTACAAAGGCCAAACCTCATTCTTTTTGCTCCTGCTTGAGGGCAGAGGCTTCCAACAGGGGCACAGTGCAAGAGGCAGGAATGCCGTAAATGGCCCCAGGAACTTCCAGCCCAGGGCTGGAGTACTCCTCAGAGACACGCTTCAAAGCGCCTGGTCAAGCAACTGACTGACCGTGGTAACAAGTTACTGCCTATCAGCTGACTCTGCTTGTGAGGCACGTCTTACTTCATCGCTGATGCCAACACAGTTGATTACTGTGGCTGTGCTGATCATTGGCAACTTACTAAACTGCTTGCGGCTGTGTGTCTAGACCCTACGAGTCTGATCTGAGACAGCTGAAGTGGAATCTGAGCCAAAGCTTTTGTACTCTTTGAGGCTGCTACTTGATTCTCCATCAAATGGGGCATGACATTCAGTGCCAGGGGCATGCCGAGCGTTCATTGTGTTGGGGCAGAGGCAGTGTCAGAGAGCTCCTGCAGAACGGTGGCATCTCTGCTGCTAATGTGTTGGGCAGTGCTGCTGTCTCGGGGCCATGGCTTCTCCTGGTGGGTTTATTTAGGATTTTCACAGTTTGATCACTGCACAAGTCTTAAACAAGGAATTAATTGAGATTTTAATAAATGGTTGCTGCATGCTAATTGAATGCCCACTTGATTATTTAAAAATATTATGTGAAGTTTGTGTAATTGGTTACATTGGTATTAAATTAGCATATAAAATCTCCTGCAACTCTCATATGATTTAATGAGGCTGTTACCGTGCGTGAATAAAACGGTGATTGATGAGTGAAAACCTCTTTTCCGAGCACGGAGATTCTTTAATAAGGTCAGGAATATTTCTGACACGCACTGAGTTACTCATGTTATGCAGGTCACTTTTTGACGACAGAGTGACCCATGTGTATAATGAGGACTTTGGGATTGAAATGGATTCCTAACTAACCCAGCATGTGATTTGGATTTGGACCTGCAGTCGCACAGCAGCCCGTGAAAAAAGAGAGGTCACTACTCTGTCCTGGCTGAACTCCTCTCTTTTTAATTGTCAAGCACTGAAATGGACTGAGCTGTAATTCAGGGCGCAAAAGAATAGAAAATATAAAAGGCAAATCAGTAATCTGGAAAAGGAGGATTTGAAGCTCCTCCTCACATTAATCCTGATGCCACTTCGTCTGGCAGGTCAGAGCTGCCTCGTGTGTGGTCTGTCTTGGGTGTGCTGAAAACCCGACATCAGCCCGGGGACAGCCCAGCCAAACCTCCTTTCCTTCAGCTATAACTCTCATCTCCTACTGTTCTGGCAGGAGAAAGGTGGAGCGTCTTAAGAGACACTTTTATGGCCATTACAGGAATTAGCCTTGTGGTGTGTGGAACTGATTTGGGGCCAGAGTGTGCGGATGAAATGGAGCAAGAAGATGCATTAGACTACAGCCACCCTAGCAGTGTGGGGAGGAGAAGGGACATTCCCCTACAATGAACCCCCTTGCTAGAATGCATTAGGGTTCACTGGCAGTTGGTGTAAGGAAGAACACCCACATGGGCAGGAACTGGGGGATGTTTGCAGGGGGTGTGAAGTCACTTATACTCTTCCTAAGCTGTGCTGATATCAGTGTAGTCAGCCGCATAAGATTAAAATATGGATGCTAGGAGTTGATGTAACAGCTCTGCTCTCCCCGTGTAGAAAGCAGATGTTCTCAGGTTTCCAGGTGCTGAGAAATGTGGCATCAAACTCATGGAGGAGCTTGCCAGGTAGTTTGAAGATAGCCAGTTTTCTCGTCTCCTGGGCATGTTCCCAAGCCAGTGTTCAATGCCTGATACAAGGCAGACAAACATCTGTCAAGACTGATGTAGGCAGAGCTGCTCCTGCCTTGGGGCAGGCAGATAGTCTAGATGATCTCTCGAGGTCATTTCCAGCCCTCATCTGAGACTGATTTCCTGGGGAAATGGTGCTCGTACAGCCATTCTGCTTGTCTACCCTCCCCTCCCCAAGAGTTTTGGAGCCAGTTGGCCAATTTCAAGCATGTTTGAATTCATAGATACTAAATTCCTAGAGCTTCGTGAAAATCAGCAGCTGAGTAGAGAAGAAAGACCCAAATTAGTGCCCCCACTGAGAAATGCAGTTATAGCTCATCTTACTCATTCAGAGAGGCAGCTGGCCAGCCATCATATGTAATGGCCAACCTCTGGGCACAAATGGAGCCATGAAACACCCACAGCTCATGCTGCCTCATGCTCAACTATCAGGGGATGGAGGAGGCAACTGTGGAAGTTACTGTGTGGGACAGGAGGGAGAGCATCATAGCAAGGGCTTAGCAGATGTGGAACACAAAGACTGGAGGGAACTGAGCTTCGTTAACTGCTTTGCTCCTCTTACAAGTTGTTTATGATTCCATGGTTGTCTTGCCCACCCTCTACGCTGCCTGTTAATGATCCTGTTCTTTAGTTGCTTGGCAGAAGATCTAACTTGAGAGAGATCAAGCAGCAGCAACACATTGTCCAAAGTTGTCCAGCTTCCTCCATCTGATGATTTCTGGTCTAGCCCCATACTCACTGTCTGTGAATTAGGAAATGTTATGAAGATGTCCAGGAGTGTATGAGCATGTATTAGCAGGGCTAATTGCTATGTGGGAGGGTAAGAGTGAAGGAGAATATATACCTAAGGTTGTGTGACTGTGTATGTACATGATTCCTGAGGATCACACTACCTGTGCTCACTGTGGGAAGGAAACAGAAAATGCACCTACGTTGATATTTTTTGTTGTCACACACGTCTGTTCCCCTGGTCTGGGCTCTGCAGTAGAACGAGCATGCAGGTTCCTGGTGTCTGCGTGTGAACAGACTGCCCAGGGCATCCACTGGTCTGTAGATACGGGAACAAATTTTGAAAGCACAGTTTCATTGCATTCCTTCTAGAGGTCTGATTCCTTATCTCCTTCACTCCTGCCCGCTGGCTTGATTTTACATGCTTATCTGTTACATCCTTTTCCTGCCCAATAAAACCCCATTTTTGGAGCCGGATGTGCATATGTGCCTGACTGCTGACCTCCACAAAGCTTTTTAAATATCCCTAGCTGTAAGCACACATTTAACTGACTGTTGTTTGAGTTAGTATTCTTATTTATTTGCACTTGCGACAGAACCCTGCCACTTGGCAGACTTAATGCAAAAGCAGTTTGCTTTTGATTGTGGTGGGAGTGTGGGGTGCAGCCATATCATACGTCTCTGCACTGCAGAGCCTTCAGGCAGGTTCTTGTCTGCGACTTGAACCCGTGTCTGCTCAAACATGTAAGGGTCAAAACACAAGCTGTGCTTTTGGCCACGCCAGAGCTCATTCGAGGGAGGAGAAAACTCATTTGTGAGTTGATTCTTCCTCAGAACCAGTCTCTCAGTTTGCCACCATAGTTCTCCTGCCAGCATCAGAGAAGTAATCCCAAGGTGTCTCAGCCCAGAGAACCGCAGGGAATACCAGGCACTAGTGGCTACCAAAAGACTGAGGACCCAGAGCACTGTGTGAGAGGACCATATTTTCCCGGGTGCACAGGCAGAGCCTGCAGATAGGGCAGTACGTGTCCGTGAGGGCAAACAGCACCCCATTTACCGGAGAACCTCCATAGCCTCTCTGCTAGGCCACCGTGTGCAGGGGCAGCAGACAAGCAACCTGGAACCCACTTCCTCCCAGGCAAAGCTGAGGTGAAGCTAAGATGAGAACTAAGACTATGCAGTGAAAGCACGCTCCAGGCTGGCGGTGGTTCTTGCTGCAAAGAGAGAAAACAAAGAGGGGAAGAAATAAGGTAGAAAGCCTAAAAGTGATGAAGTGGCTTGCGCAGGGTCACACAACAGGATAGTGACAGAAGTTGAACTGAGCTTTCTTGATGCCTGATTTAGTGTTATTTCAGCTCAGCTGCCTGGCTTCCAGGATGTTGTGACTGCAGAGCCTACAGTCACTTACACCTATTATTATTTGTACTTCTGTTGAAGTAGGTTTCTGGATTTCACCCATGCTGGTCTATCCTCCTGGGAAGTCAAATGGAAATGCTATAGTCTATAACGATCTCATTCCCCTGGCAATGCACTGGAATCACAAGCGTTTACGTTAGCTAAATATAGCAAAGAGGGACCTGTGGTTGATCAGTATTTCTCCCATTAGTGCTGTAGGTGGAACTGCACTTAATAGGAATTACACTAAATGGATATAGGAGACATGGGGATAATTGACCAAACTTGTCTTAAATGTGTTTGTGGAAAGAAAGAAGCCGCAAAATGACAGGCATTTTCCCCATTAGCCTCTATAGAGAAGTTAGCAGGCACTATGGGCCAGATTCTCAGCTAGAGGGACTTGCCATTGCCGTTTTGTCTTCACTGGAATCAAGCTGATTTACCCCATATGCACATAGCGTATTGGTGTCGCCTGAAACAGTAAATGTCTTAGGCTTATGGAAAAGTGAGTAAAAGACATAACTACGGCAACCACGGGTTTATTGTCATGAGTTTGAGCTTTTTAAATAGGAATAACTGAGCCTGCTGAATAGTAGAATTAAGGCCAGTGTGCCCACTGGTGTAAATGAGCATGCAGCTGTATGGCCAGCAATAGAATTCCACATATTATGCCAGGAAGTAATTTAACACTGAATATACAATATATGCAAGCTGACAGGCTCATTTCCCAGAAGGTATTTTTTAGTACCGGTATACCTGAAACTGCAAAATAGATGTGTCTTTTCAGTCTTTCCTCTCTACAAACACAAAGCTGTTCATTTAAATAAAAGGGAACTTAACGCACCGTTTATAGCTGTGCATTTTGCACTGGTATTTGCATTCAACATCGATTCCCTTTTATTTCAAAGGAGGTAGTGACAGGATTTGTAAATTATTCCCAGCCACTATCCACATCAGTCTAAACACGAGAGGTTGTGTTTTTTTCACTGTCACCATTGGGGATTGTGCTAAACAGTAACCTCCATGTAATGGTTCTGGTCTCTGACCCCACCTCCAGTGAAGTCTTCTGCAAACATCTCTTTATGCCACCGCATTCATCTTCTGATGACATGTATATTTCTCAGGCCTCAGAAAGATCTGCCTTTGAGGGGAGATTGTACTGCAACGCATTGACATAGTGCTTCAGATCTCTAATTCAGGAAAAAAATAATCTTGAAGTTAAGCGTGCTCTTAAGATTGAAGGAAGGAGCTTTATTTTTAAGAAACTTCCTAGCCACCATAATGATAGGGAAAAATAACATCTAGGTATGCTTTTTTTTCCCCCAGTGTCATGCCAGTCTGATGATTCTGGGACCTGAGTCATGATTTTAGAATGCTCCATTGACTCCACTGGAAATTAAGCACTTCAGGTTGAAGTGCTTGTGTAAGTCTTGTCTTGAGTAAGATTAGATTTATACTTGTGCTTAAGTGCTTTGCTAAACAAGGGCCCAATTAGGTTAAATATGATTATTTTGTTTCCAGAGACAATCCCCTTTCACAAGTCTGCAGCAACCAGCTCCTGTAAATGCATTCACGCTTAGGAACAAACACAAATGCCTTTACCAGGACTCAAATAAAAATAGAGCAGTTTATTTTAAAGAGAAGCTGGATTTTCGTCTTTTCTAATAAAAAAAGGAAACCTGATTAAACTCTTTACACTTATAAGTGCCCTACTTTAAAATCAGACCTGACACTAAGTAGGTTAGTGGGAGGGGAGCTTTAACAAATTTCCTTTAACAGAACTTGATGTGATCCTCTGACCTGAATTTTCAGACTTAATCTTCTTTAAAGAACTTGCTTGAGCCTAAACCGGCAGTAAAATTCCCAAAAGAGCTAACCTGTCCATTTTAAGCAACAACACAACAATAAGCCCCCACCCCAAACAAACCAACCCCCAACCTAGAACCATACACAGTCAGCCCCTTATGATATTACTTGTACGTGTGTGTGTATGAGTGTGCTTGTGTGTACGGGTTTTTCCCCTCGTTTTTTTTTAAGGAAGAAAAGTTGCTATTGAAAGTGTTAAAGAAGCAAACCTGGGACTTAACCCAATGCTACTGAAAGGGGCTTTTGATGATACATCCCCTGAAAAACTACAGTCCTCCCATAAGTCATCAGATATGGTATTGCAAAGGCATTTAAATGTGAGGTCCTGTCAAGTTATGCGAAAGCCCCATGATGTATGGCCCAAAGGAGTTTATCTTGCTCTGGGAACAAAAAAACCTTGGAACTGACACTTTATATTCCGAAGCCAATAAAAACATCTTAAAATAACGCCCCCTCCCTTCCTCAAAGAGTAACTGACAGTGAGAGAGAGAGCAGGGGTGGGAGAGCAGTGATCAGCAATGATTCAGTTTCTGGGTCTGAGAACTTTGTTGTGGGCAGTGCAACTCCAATGATTTATAATTAACTCCAACATGAAGAAGAAAATGCCAGTCTTTCATAACAGCACTACAAAAATAACCACATTCTCAGTGTTTGCAAAATTGGAAACAAATGTCCCAAGGAAAACAAGAGCGCTTTACAGCCCTATCCATGCTTTAGAGCAAGGAAAATACTGGAATTCAATCATGACCACAGATGATGAGCCAATATCATTTGTCATGGGAAATTCATCTGGGTAAAACAGGATTGCTCCATTACCCTTCCATCACTCTAACAAATAAGTGGATGGAAATCTCTTAAATTAAAAGCAGTTAAGACCTTTTCTTCTTTTTGGCAGAGAAATGTTGTCATCTTCTGTACCCCAAGGACCTGAAAGTGAAAAGCGATAGACTTAAATATATACATTTCATTTCTTGCATCCAGCTAGTGATACAAGATTCTTGGGTTCTGGCTGATCATATGAGTTCTCTCAGGTAGTAGTTACATAGAGACACCTGATGGTTTTGGGGTCTGGGCCCAGTAGATTCTGGTTTATGTGATTTTAAGTAGGGCATGTTATTTCAATTTGGCAAGATATTACTTTTAAACATGGGAGTAATCCCAGTACAGCTAGTGGGGCTACCAGGCAGAGATGTAAGTATCTTGCTGACTCAGGACCTGAATTAGACAAGCAGCAGTGGCGTAAAGGCCCCCAGAGAATAACAGTGAAAATCCTGAACTGGGTCATGAGGAAGTAGTAAAGATGAAAAGTTTCTCTAAGGAGGTTTCATAAGGGAAGCCCCGAACAGATCATTGCTGGCTTCCATTATGTTAGTAGCAGTCTTGTGCTAATGGGTCTTTTTTCTTAAAAATTAATCTCTGGGGTCCTGGGATTTTAGAAACCTCTCTGTTTCTGTGTCTCTATCTCTCTCTATCAATCATCTCTATCTCATCCCTATCTCTATCTCTATCATCTCTATCTCTATCTCTATCTCTATCTCTATCTCTATCTATCTCTATAGAATCATAGAATCATAGAATTGCTGAGGTTGGAAGGGACCTTTAAGATCATCGAGTCCAACCTTTAGCCTACCCTGACAAGAGCCACTTCTAAACCATGTCCCTAAGTGCCCCATCTACCCTTTTTTTTAAACACCTCCAGGGATGGTGAATCCACCACCTCCCTGGGCAGCCTATTCCAATGTTTAATAACCCTTTCAGTGAAAAAATGTTTCCTAATATCCAATCTAAACCTCCCCTGACATAACTTGAACCCGTTTCCTCTCGTCCTATCACTTGTCACCAGGGAGAAGAGGTCAGCCCCCAGCTCTCTACAACCTCCTTTCAGGTAGTTGTAGAGGGTGATAAGGTCTCCCCTCAGCCTCCTCTTCTCCAGGCTAAACAACCCCAGCTCCCTCAGTCGTTCTTCATAAAGTTTGTCCTCCAGACCCCTCACCAGCTTTGTAGCCCTTCTCTGGACATGCTCCAACACCTCAGTGTCCCTCTTGTAGCGAGGGGCCCAAAACTGAACGCAGTACTCGAGGTGGGGCCTCACCAGTGCCGAGTACAGGGGGATGATCACTTCCCTAGTCCGGCTCACCACACTATTCCTGATACAGGCTAGGATGCTGTTGGCCTTCTTGGCCACCTGGGCACACTGCTGGCTCATATTCAGCCGGCTGTCCACCAACACCCCCAGGTCCTTTTCTGCCGGGCAGCTTTCGAGCCACTCTGCCCCAGTCCTGTAGCGCTGCATGGGATTGTTGGGTCCCAAGTGCAGGACCCGGCACTTGGCCTTGTTGAACCTCATACCATTGGTCTCAGCCCATCGGTCCAGCCTGTCCAGATCCCTCTGCAGAGCCAACCTACCCTCAAGCAGATCAACACGCCCGCCCAGCTTAGTGTCATCTGCGAACTTACTGAGGGTGCATTCGATTCCTTCATCCAGATCATTGATAAAGATATTAAAGAGAACCGGCCCCAGCACCGAGCCCTGGGGGACACCACTTGTGACCGGACACCAACTGGATTTAACTCCATTTACCACCACTCTCTGGGCACGGCCATCCAGCCAGTTTTTTACCCAGCGAAGAGTACACCTGTCCAGGCCATGAGCAGCCAGTTTCTCCAGGAGAATGCTATCTCTGTCTATCTCTGTCTCTGTCTCTGTCTCTTTAAAAAACTTCTTAGTGTTGAAGATTAAAAAAAAGCTGATATAATTACGTGGGGTCTGACTCCCTCTTCCCAAATGCCCGTGCCTGTCCACGCTGCAGATGAGCAGAGACATTCAGAAAGGAGTACGCAGAAAAATGTTCTTTTTGAATTCCGTAACAAGTCCTTATTTTGTGGATCCTGAGGTGAGATGTGTCAGGGACATGCTCAGCACTCCACGGCTGTATCCTCTGGGGGCTTCACCATTTTTATTGATATATTTCATGCTAAGTACTATACAGAATGTAGTCATGCCAAGCAACGATGACAGCCCCTGACCAGGAGCGTTTACAGGATAAAAACACAAATCAATAAAAGTCAGGGCTACTACACAACAGAGCAAATGCAACACTAACCTGACAAAGGAAGACAAAAGCAAATGTATAATGAAAACATGCTCTCAATGTGTTTTTTATACTCCAGTGACCCTATAGCTAGCATCTATAACTACAGCCACCTATATAGCTGTCATACCATTTCTGATAAGACGTATCCCTGTTTAAGATGACAGTTTCTTTGGAGATACTTGAAAGGAAAGCACTGTGATTCTCAGTCATTATTATTTTGGTCCAGACCTAACATTTTTCTTTTTTTCTTTTCCTTCTCTGCTCCAGTTGAACTCCTGTCAAATGCACCCATTGGAAACAATAAGATAAACCACCTCTGTCATTTACTTCCAATGCAGGAAGTCTTAACTGTGCTCTCTGTTCATTAGCACCCCTGGCTTTCAGAGCAGCCATCCGCAGAGCTGCTGCAGGATTCAGTGACTACAAGCCTGTGAAACCTAATTTTGATTCATGAGCTGAAATCTCTCTAGCACAGCCCTTGTGGAGCTTGAAATCTAGCTGGTTTTTCATCTGGTCTTGTGCATGCAAAGTCAATATCTGGCCATATTTGGAAGATTTTGCAGAAGAAATCTAGAATCTCTTGTGGACGGGTGCCCTCTTTAAACTGGCTTTGCAGTAAGGGCATCTGGCAAGATGGGTTTTGCATGGCTGTTGTTTGGAGGTTGCTGATAGATTTCTGCAAAATCTCACTACTTTTCTGTTTTACTGTCTAGTAGAAATTTTGTTCTTTTTCTGAATATAATCAGGCATGTCTCAAATGAAGCATTATCAGAGGCACTGGGTACTTTTATAAAAACAGAAGAACTCCAAAATGTCTGTTTTGCTTTGCAAAATATTTATTTGTGGCAAGTACACTAGAATTAGTTCAATGGAAAATGTCCATTTAACAAAACTGAAATATTTTCACAAATGTACCAGTTTCATCAGCATTTTCATGGGAAGACACTTCAAAATTCACTTTGATAAGACTTCATTTGAATTTGAATTTTCATTTGAAGCATTTGAAATGCTTCATTTTGATAAGACTGAAATGCTTCACTTTGATAAGAAAAGAACCTTTAATTCCAAGAGGGTCAAAATGTTTCATTTCAATTTCAATATAATTTCTTATAATATGTGAATGAAATTAAAAGAAAATACAGTGTGAAAACATTTTAACCTTTCTGACAGAAAACATTTTTGTGCAGCATAAATGAAGAGTATTTCAACAGAAAGTTTGGAGGGTTTTGGTTTTCTTCCAAATTCAGAATGAAACACAGCTTCAAAATGTTGATTTTCCTTGTCACATTTTTATGTTCTGAACATTTTACATTTTCTCCAAGAGCTGTAAGTGTTTATTATATTGACATCTAAGTGGTCGAGATGTTACTACTAGAGTTTTTCCTAGTGATTAGGACCATGACTGTCTTTAAAGTGATGTTCGTATTGCATTTACTAACCTGTGCCCACACCTGGAAATGCTTGAGAAGGCTCCATTTTAACAAATGGATTATAACATTGATCTGGGATAGTGAAGATCTCCATGGCTGACTAACAGTCATAACATGCCTGTGAGGCAGGTAAGCGTTATTACATTCATGTAATGGATAGATAATCTGCTGTACAAAAAGGTCTCGTGTCAGTCCAGTGTCTGTGCCAGTATTGAGTCCTGACTGGGTGAAATTGGAGTCGATTCATTGCAATGAAGGAACAAATGGTGGAATCTGTCTTGCCAGCCAGCCTTTCCTTCACCATTTCCTTAGAATTTAGACATCAGCACTTGGCAAATTCTTGTATCTTTCCCAAATGTTTCTCGAGTACAATGTTCTTCAACAGACTGGCAGCTTCCAGTCCTTCTCTAACTACACGTTGATGGGAGAATTTTTCCCTGGGAGGAATTTGCTAGGTTGAAGGAAAAGTTAAGGAGACTATATCCCCTCTTCCTTTAGGGTTTCGTAGTGGATGGCGTACTTGTGGTTGGGGGATGGAGGATAGTCCATGTAGCTGCAAAGTCCTCTCGTGCACATGACTTCCAGTCCCGTTCCCTGTGGTGTTGCTAATTTATCTCTATGTTCTTCTGACTGGTTAGAGCAGTGCCCTCCAGCTGCTTGGCTCTCTGCTGAGCTCTGCTAAGGATACCAGTCCTAAGGTGGGGCTTCATGCTGGAGAAACGTGCCTCCTGGCACCTGTGGGATTTAACTAGCTATAAGTCCTGGAGAGCTAGATGTATTTGGCCATATAGTGCTAATGTGAACTGTGCTATTATCAAATGTAACCTCCCGTATGTGCTTTCTGTGAATTTTTACCTGTTTTTCCTAGTTGAGAATTGGCCCAATTTTGTTTCCCTATGCAAAATGAGTTCTTCTATTTTAGACTTAGAGATGCTTGTATTGAAGCAACTAAGGAGGAGCTTGGCAGTGAAAGACTATCCCAAATATGCCAAATAAAACTGGCCTTTGTTTTGTGCCATTTCCGGACTCTGCAATATTATAATAACAAATCCTGAAACCATATGACAGTAATACAGAGCATCTTTTTATGATAAACATAAGTAATGATCCTTGTCAAAGAGACACGGGAATGAGTAATACATAGCAATCTCCATTCAAAGGAAAAGAAAGAACAACTGTTGGAAAAAAAAAAAAAGTGACATTTTCCTAAATCTCTGCATATCGGTGGCCATAAAGCAATAAAATTCCAGGACACTGTGAGCTTAGGCACACAGAGAAGTAAATGGGAAAAAATGTTTGGGAAGACAATGTAACATTGTCTCATAATTTACAAACCCCTAATGATTTCCAAAGCTGGTATGTGAGATTTACCCTCCTTTTTTGGCATTCAAATTGACGCAGGGGCTTTTTCTTGCCAACTAGAACATTCTTTAGGTGTTTTTTTTCTTCGCATGAAGTTCGTTGTGATCCCATGCTTGCTATTATTCATAAATTAATTTCTGGCATCGCAATAAATTCTAGGAAAACCAATAAACCACAAACGTACAGCTAATTCTTTGTCATTTTTCTTTCTTTCTTTTTTTTTTAAAAAACATTCTGTGGGAAAGAAAAAAAAAAAGCAGTAAATGTTTGCCGAGGTGCTGGATCCACAGCATGAATTTATGTTTCCAATTGTTCTTCCTAACTTGTCAAAGAAGTTTTATTGCAGTCGACAATCTTTATTGGGTCTGTTGGGCAGGGCCAGCTTCAGAACGTATCATAAACCGAGCCTGTGTAATACATGGAAACACATTTCCAATGGCTGGTGAAACTGGGGCAGATCCCAAAACTCTGACTCGGTTTCTGCTCGGTCCTTACTATGAGATCAACAGGTTTTCTGTGTGAAAAAACTCACCTCTGAGAAAGTCACGGGGTCCTTAACTATTGCATGATGTAAATGTTTGCGTCTGCATTTAGATGTTTTCGTTTCAGAAGTTTCCAGACCTTTCCAGATGTTTTCGTTTCAGAAGCAGAAGGGGTTGGCCTCCGAGGTGCGCGTTTGTGCGGACAGACTGCACACGCATGCACCAACGTGGGCACAAACTGCTTTGGGGGGTAAAGTGATACTTCTTCTAGCAGCTGTACCTAGCAGGCTGTCGTGGGCCAGGCAATAGAAGAAAGCATCCTTAACAACCAGGGGAGAGCCTGTCACTTACAGCTCATTCCCCAAGACAAAGGAAAATGGGTGTCTAGTCCATTAGGCAACTGAGATGTGAAAATAGCTCCATTTTTCTTGGTGCGATAATACAGATTTAGAGCCTCATTTCCATTAAAATTACTGGGTTGAAATGTCCACACCGGATCCTTATTATGATTAATCTATATACAGGCAGGTATGTACATATAGTAGCTCTAGCTCATCTATCTGTCTCTTTTGGCAGAGCTTGGTTCAGATTCAAATTTGCTTTGGGAAACAACAGGCAGGGACTGTAAAGTCCTTCTCCGCTTGAAGATTTTGCTCCAGAACTCAACGGTATTTAGGCACCAAATTCCCACTGAAATATTAGATGAAGAGTATCTAAGTGACCTGAGGAGCTAGGCATTTCAGCTTTGGTTCTAACGAAGCTTCAAGTAGTTTAACTACTTAAAGACTGCCACTTGACTAGAGATCACAGGAATTTTCCTGGCCATCTGGAAGCTGAACTTATTCTCCTGCAAGTTTTTCTCTTTGAGGCTTTCATGCTACAGCTTGGGAAAGCTTGCATGAACTGCCATGTCCTGCCCTTGAAAACATGGAGGCTCCTTCAGGCTTGATGGGCATTGTTGGCAGAAAGAACAGATTTACTGACAGAAGGGTTGAATGAACTCTCAGTAGCTTTCTTAATGAGGAATAGCCCTGCCTGAAGTTTTCTTATGTTAGCTGATTAATTTCAGTTCAAGCATTACAGCAATTAGGAAAATCCTGCTTTTTGCCAAAAGGGAAGGATTAACAGAAAGTTTTCTGGTTTTTTTAATGCTGTTCTTTCTGAGTGAATCCCATCAAGCCTCAACCAGGCCTGCAACAGCACTTGGAATTACCAGCATGCCAGGCGGTAACACTAATCCAGAGGTAAAAATCCTGCAAAGTGTTTTTCTTGGAATTCCTCACCTTGCGCACAAGAGTCAAGTGCACACAGGCTTAGTGGATTGTCCCCAGGCAGGATGTTTGCACAGGTCTGTAGTTCCTTTCAGCTGATGACAGGGATAGTAAATAATATGTACTATATGTCACTCACGGTCCTCTGGGGTGAAATAGGGAAGGGTACTGCTGAGGGGAACTGCAACACAGATAAGTGGAAGCTGCAGTTTTTTCCAGCCTTTTAGCCCCGTGTTGCTGGTGGGCGTGCTTGGGCTTTGCTCTGATCTAATTAGCTTTGTGATAGCTACCGCCTTCACTCTCAGAATCTCTGGCTTCAGTGATGTGCCGGAGTAACGGTGACTTAACAAGGTATAACCCATCAGCTGAGCTCCAGTAACATCCACACATGCACTTCTAGCATGCTCCAGCAGCGAAGTAGTGCAGTTTAGTGTCAGTGCCTTTCCCTGAGGTCAAGTGGGATCAAATTATGTCACAGACTATGTTGGCTGTGAACTTGTGCGTGCTGAGCTTGTAGTTCAGCGGAACGCAGTAATTTGTGGCATGAACGTGTGTCTGAGCATCTTATCTGTCTTGTTTTTTGGGGATAACTGTGAAAGCTTTCAGAAGCAGACCCCATCTCTAAATGGATCTTGGGGTAGTCTGGAAGAAATGGGTGTGAATGTGGTACCAGGAAGACCACGGAAAAAACACACAATTGTGGATGGTGGAGACTGGACAGCCATCTATCTCATTGCCAGGAGATAAGCTGGCAATGAGATCCATTGCCACGGATATAAGCTCCTTACTCTGCAAAAGACTCCTTCCTTTCCCCAGCTTCCCCCAGTCCATTTCTTGTGCTCCTCAGTCTAAACAGAACAAAACGTGATGGTATCCAGTTCACTGCAGGACAGAGAGCAGTGGACAGTCAGCTGTGGGTTAGCAAGAAATGATTAATTTTTCCAGAACACTGCACCGCTCTTTTATAAAACATATTAGTGTTGTTATAAATCAATGAACATGGTTTATAATAGCAATGATGCCCTTGAAATCTGTTAATACTGTAGTCAGTGGTGGTTTGCCAGAGCATTTAGTGCCCTTGGTTTCACCTTGGGCTATTAACTAACAAATCGGTTATTAGCCAGTGGTAATGACCAATTTTCTAGGGATGATTGCTTAAATATTGCCCACCTTGAAAAGAGAATTATTGCTCAACTGAAAACTGAACCCTTATTTTCAACTCGACAGAGCTAATGATCTTATCTGATTTCTTTATCTTCCTCCACGTACTCGAAGGTGGTCCAAGATCATATTACTAGAGAACAGCTTCGCCTTCTGCCTTCTGTGACTTGAATCCAGGAAAAGTTCCATATTTAATATTTATTCCCTAAGCATTGGTGGATGAAGACAGATGGTAATGAAACCAGCGTTGCTGAAAGTGACCACAATGATAATAGATTCTTTATGATGTCCAGGAATTCTGGACTCTCAGTCTCGGCTTAAATGTAGCATGGCGCCAAGCCCGTCACCTTAAGCTTAGTATTCCTGTCATCTCCCTGACCTGTCTTTAGACCTGATGAGTGCAGGCTGCACTAAAGGCATCAATCTGTCTTTCTCCCCCTATAAATGTTTTAAACACCCAAAGCTGGTCACAAGTGACACATCCTGCAAGAAAACCTTTGTGGGGTGGGGGCTGGGAGGCAAAATATATAGGGTAAAAAAAAAAAAAAGAGAATATTTACTGTGGAGCTCATTGGATGTATAACGTGTTTGTTAACAGGTTATATGTTGGAGGTATATGTCTGTGGCTTATGCTTTCTACTTCTTACTGTCTTTGCCGAAAAGCAGCAAATAATTGTAAATGTTTTTGTAATCGTGAACTTCCCAATATTTTCGGAAGCGCAAACAACTACATTTTGAATTTAGCATATGGACAGTGAAATTTTGGTTGCTAACTTTTGAGGATCCCTTAGGACCCACCCAGGTCTGAGGACCACAGGGTGGAGGAAAGGGTTGTGACCAGAAGCTGAATTTCTCTTTCTTCTCAGGCTAACCCTCCTGCTAAATAAAAACTCTGCATTTCAGAAACGAAAAAACCTAAGTGTGGTTGTAACTAGCAGTAGTTTGGACCTTGTATGGATGGGGTCAGCTTGGAACAAGAAGTCAGAGGAAGAATTTGGGCAGCATGTTTGGGTTCTTGAGCTCCTGTGGCCAGAGGTGCTCTCTTGCAACTCACACAATTGCTATACATCAAGGTGCAGTTTCTGTACTATGGCTGTATATAACTATATATAGCCTCATATATATATATATAAAACTATATATATAGCCATATGTATATGTAAAACTATATATACCCATATATATATATATATAAAAAACCCTATATGCACTATGGCTTTATATAACTATATGCACTATAACAGCATTTAAACCACAAAAAAGGTGCAACATGGGTGTAAGAACCTATATTTTACAGGACAGCAATGGAAAATCAGGCTCGCTGAGCAGGGAATGCATCTTCTAAGATGCTGCTGGATAAATAAATAGACTTTCTTTTTTCTTAGTTTCCGAACAAAGCAGCATGCAGTGCTCTTCATCTGGCTGAGACAGCAGGAACAGCCTGCTGGGGACATTGGGGAGCATCTTCCTTGCCTCCACTCTCTATGCTGCCAGTGTCAGGTCACTGGGGCTGGGTCTTGTGGAGATTCCCAGTCCAACAGGAGTAAATAATGGATGTTGCACCAGCTGGCTGGTTGGCCTGTAAAATTCTGTTTCTAAACACAGGATAAAAGGAGAGAAAAAAATACGTGCTCTCCTATCCTATTCCTAATACATTTTCACCCTAATGTATATAATGTGATTTCTACCTAGCAATGGTTTTAAGAGACATTCTTAGTGCATTAGGCCAAGGCATAGTCATTGTGTATGGTAGGGCCATGCAATTATCTGGTTTTTGTAATTAAATTAGGTACGCTGCTGTTTTATGCAAGCTAAAACACTTGCAGCATTGTAACCATCAGTAGTTGGTTACTCTAAAAATCCAGTACTAACAAGGCTTTGCTGGGCTGGGTGCAGCCAGAATATGAAGGGAAAAGGGGTTGTACAATTGTGTTGCTATTACTTTATCACAGGAGCCAATGTATATGTTCAGCAAATGCACCTTTTCAAAATCAAACTGCCTTCATTCTGCCCTCACCAAAAGCTGAGAATGATTCCCACAGAGGGTAGCTTTATGCCAATACCAAGTGACTGGGAACCACTCCTCCTTGAACTAAATATCTTGAAGACAGACACTTAGGGAGAAACATCCAAAGTGACTTCCTCATCCAGCTGGAAATTCTTGAAAAATGCCTGCATTTCAGAAAGTGGATGCTGGACTCTGCTTGAAAACTCACTAGGTGGTCTGAGCCCTCAGAATAAAATTCCTCATAATCACTAGGCATTTTGGAAAGCCTGGTGATTGTTACCCCGTCAAACTTTTGAGTAACTATGTGAAGCAGGTGAAGTTCAACAATAGTTAGGTCCTTCCTCTCAAGGCAGAACATGAAGTCTCAGGGGAGGCACTAAAATTTGGCATGACTTAGTGCAAAACAAATTAAATCATGGTCATGCAGTTGAAGTTCCCTCCTTTCAGTAATCCACAGCACGCACAAATGCACCTTAACTCGCAAAATTTATTGCCACCAGCCGCATAGCCTCAAGAAACAGTGATTTTCATCCTGCTTTCAGCTGACTCCTTGCAAGTCTTCATGGCAGCTTCTATGTGCCCCAAACCCAAAAGAATAAATTAGCCTAATAGGTCAGCAGAGAAAGGGTTAACACTATACCTTTGGGTAGACAATCTGCTCACAGCTGAGTGGGGATGGGGCAGCTGTAGGGCCTTATCTGCCCAATGCAGAGGAGACCCTTTGTGAGTGACACAGCTTAAAAAAACAGAAGGACAGAGGTTAGGGGCTTTGTCTGAACGCTTTTACCATGGTGAGGGTTTTCTTTTTCTTTCTGCTTTTACTTTCCTCTCCTCAAGGTGCCTCTAAGATGCTTTTAACAGATAGGATAATTTCCTTTTAGAAGCACTAGGGCTGTGATTAGGATACTTCACACTTTTGTTCTCCTTTGTACTGCTGAGGGTCCTCTGCAGAGCAGAGGAAGGGATGTTACCCTAATTCTTTTTGATCTGAGGAGTAGCTGCATTTGTCTAGGGCTTCTAGGTAGGGCTGCTCATCCAAAGGCAGGTTGACCTCTTAAGAGGCATGGGCTGCAGTAGCTCCTGCAGGGGAGCAACAGGCTCGGAGCTTTCCGAAAGTTCCTGACTTACTGTATGGGGTGTAAACAGCACACATGCAGGGAGGTTGTCCAAGAAATCCTGGACGTATGGTATTCCGGTGTTGTGATATGTTCTCCATTACTTGAAACTTTTCTGTTGTAATTGGAGATCTTTTTAAAAGATACTTGCATTCAACTGCGGCTATTGGACTTCATGTGGAATTTAATTTAGAGAAGCCCTATGGCCTGTCTTGTGCAGGAGACTAGATTTGGTGATCAGTAGTACCTTCTGGCATAAAGTCACAACTGCCTGCATCTATAACTGATCTAATTAAAAGCTGGGTTTGGCTTTTACAATGGCCAGGTTGCCCCCAGTAGTGTGATTTTTCTGAACCTTAGCCTAGAAAAGACTGCCAAAAACTTCTGCTACAAGGAGCACAGGCAAATACACAGTGTGGTATACGTCTGCTCTGTATATTTGTGGTGAACAAAATATAAATCTTTCCAGTAAAAGAACTCAGAAGAAGTCTGTTTGCCAAGTTACTTTCCTCCTTGGCTGAGAGTTTAAGGGAACTTTTTTTTTCTCGTTTCAGTGAGAAAACAATTGAACAGATTCTCTAGTTCTGACCCCTGTTCTCCAAGGCACATGCTCCCACCACCCTGGCTTTCACATAACTTCACAGGGAAAATCAGGAGAAAAAGTTCAACTCTTAGGGCTTATCTGAGCAGGAAGTTAGTACAGAATAAGTTTAGGGGTATGTTTTTAGGCACTGTAACTGTTCTGTGTTAACTCTCAGAGCAGATGTTCCTCTGTGCTAAACCACCTTTGTGCAACTTGGGTTGATCCACTTTACAAGTGGATTAATTTAAACTACAGAAAAAGTACTTGTGGTTCAGGAATGGCAATGTGAAATGGCTACCGTGTTTTGACACTCGCTTAGAGTAGCTGCAGAGAACCAGATTGTATTTTTTCCTCTTTTAAAAGGCCAGAATAAAGTAGATGATACAGTATTCTCTTTTAGTAAAACAGACAGTGATATATTTCAGTGTTCCTAGGGCAGTCTCCTATGGTTCAAAAAACCCCTGCCTCGTAGGCAGTGTCCACTGCAAACCTCTTGCCAAAGTAGTTTGGCAGTGCCTTGAAAAAAGGAAGGGTGAAGGCACCAAATGGCTGCTGAGCAAAGCGAGCCTGTTAAGGTCTTGATGGGAACAAGCACCTGAATGACACTTGCAGAAAATTTTTATAAGTCTGAGGAAACAAATCTGTAATCGTTCTGTTTTTAAACCCAGTAAATTTTAATTATAACCATGTCAGGGCCATGGTCTGTCTTGGAGAAGCTCTGGCTTAAGCAGTGCAAGCACAAACTCAGGGAGGATCCCTGCAGTACCGTTATGTGGTATAACTTTGCTGACTACAGCATGGCAGTTGTAGTTTTTTCTCCTGGTATCTCACATGATGATTTATCTCTATTTATTGGAAAACTGTTCTGAGCAATGTTCATCCCAGTAGTGATAATTGAGGTGTGCATTGAAAGTTGACCAGTATTCAAGGCTGTCAGGAAATGGGGAGATATGCTCCATAGATAGATAGTTTAGCACATCTGTGGCTGTATGTGAGATAGTTCTACTTGTGTGAACACCAGTAATGGAGGCTCAGTCATCCCTACCTGCAGCATGCCTTTATCTAGATAAGATTCTTGTGCTTTCTGCTGTGCGCTGTGAAGTTTTGATGCACGTGCAATGCCATGGCAGAGACACGGAGATCAGAACTGAAAGAGCAGATCCAGAATGACACAAACCCCAGAATGACACAAACATCTGGAAACACCATTAGGAGCGTGGATTCCCAGATGGTGTTGAGAGAGGGGGGGGGAAATTGGGCTGCAGACACCAGACGGTCTCACCTTGCCTTGGCGGCTTGGAGAGAGAGGTGGAGGGGTCAGTAGCAACAGAAAAACAATGAGGAAGGAAGATCTACTGAAGCTTGTCTCCATTCTCTCATCTCTTTCCACTGCCTTCCGCTGCCTTGGCCAAGTTGCCTGATGAATTTTCCTACTCTCAGCTCTTGGCTTTTTTTCTTTGAAGACATGCTGTGCTCTGCTCCCAGATGGCTTCTCCTGTGCCCCTGTGCTTCCCCTCTGTCAAGCACATCATTAAAACTTACTCCTTCCAAAAGGTAATTTATACACTCATAACACTCCACATTAAATATCTGGGGATTTTCAAAGGGAAACAGTAGAAATCATTTCCAAACATGCTAACTTTGCTATCATTTCTAGTTCTACCATTTTCCTTCCCCCATGTTTCTATTGGTTTTACTCAGATTTAAGGATACCAGCCCCAAGGTGACACTTCTTAAGAGCCTGGGAGACTGACAAAGATTATCTTCAGGTAAATACGATACATTGCTCATTTACAACAGCTAATGAACAGATGAAACCGACAGGTAGAGTTTTGTCATAACAACCTGACTTGAGAACAGATTTTGATCTCCTACTTCAATGCTGAGGGCTATTTTTTTTTCTCTTAGTAACCATGCTGGTATATTCTGCAAAAGGCAGCACATCCTATCCTTTGTGTTAATGGGGAACCCACTGTTTCTGTAAGGAACTTCCTAAAAAGCCAAGAAGGGGTAAAGAGTGAACTTGTCTTCCTCTGGTATTGCTTTCTTCTCCACCTGTTGTCTCTATAAAATCTAACATCCTACTTGTATTATGTAGGTCATGAATAATGAAGTGGTTTGGCTGGAACTAAACAAAGACAACAGGTAGGAGGGTTATGTTTGCTATTTCCTTTGCAGCCTGGACACTTGCATTTTTCTCACAGAGCAGATCACCAACAAAAACATCAATACCTTTGCATGGCTTGTGTTGTCCCAAAGATCTTACAGACTGTTTGCTATGTGGCCATGCTGTTAGGATAAAATTTTCAGTGACGTCAGGGTGAAAAATACTTCACACTGATGCATGATGGAGGTGGTTATCTTCTATCGTAAACTTGGTGATGATCTGCACCTTTGCCCGTTGTTTGAACTGACAGTAGGCCTTCTCCTTCCCACAGCCTAGGAAACCTCTGCTAGTTTACTTAATACTTTTCCCTCTAGCGTTCTTTTGTGGTGGTCTCAGCAAAACCTTGAAGGTGAAGGTGAAACACATCAAATAAAATCCTCTTGCAGCAGCGCTGGTTCAGCCAGGGAGAGAGCAGTAATGAAAATAGCATGAAAACACCTGATTATGTTTCCAGCTCTGTTTGGCAGGCCAAAAGACTTCAGAGAAAACATGAAGAGACACCAAACACTGTAGTGAAGTTTGAACTAAATAATAATAGAGTATTCATTAGTCATTGAAAGTAATTAATACTTTTAATAATAGCATGAAATGGCAGATGGTTCCAAAGTGAGCAGATTTGGAGCAGTTGCTTTACTTCCCTTAAAAACAGAAGACAAAATAACAAATACAATGTGTAACCAAGCAATAATATTCTGTTTTATAGTCTCTGGCAATAAGTTAATAATGGCTCTGTGGTGTTAAGGGCCCAGGACAATTTTAAAGGAATTTGATATTTCGGTCAACCAGGGAACCATTTTTAAAGCGAGGCTGGTCTTATTCACGTGATGGAGCCCTGAAATCACAGAAGCTGATCTGCAACAAAAGCAAACAAAAAGAAGGCTTTTTGAGTCTATCAATCATAAACATTTGGTTGTAAATCACCACCAGCTCCAGAAACCACTTAAAAAATGTGACGTTATTTGACATTTTCGTAGCAATTAACTAGAAAGCTCCAGCTTCGAGATCATACAAATTTAGTTTAATATAAAAGTACAGTAAGTTACGCAATGCCTTTCATGATTATATCAACAGCACTTTCTGTTGGCTGACACATCAGGCTTGTTTAAAATCATTAGACCAAAGCAGACACGCTTTCCTTTGCCTTTTTTTTTCTCATAATTTCTGAATTGATCAATTATAGGAGATTTTGACAAAGTAGTAACAGAAAAAAAACCAACCCGAACAGAAGATGGACAGTTTAAGTGCCAACTGTTAAATCATCATTATTAACAACATAAAGGTGTTTTATGACTTTGGAAATAAACAGATTTACTAATCTGAAAATTGTCTCTCTTGCTCTTTGCTGTTTTCTTCACAACTGCAATTTATAAGAAGCTGTCCGGCTGCATTTCAGGATACAAGAGAAAGCAGCTTCTGTGTGAAAATAAGAAATAGATTTCAATTTTCTTGCTGCTATTGTAACTAAACAGCCTGTTAACCTATTTAAATAGGAGAACATACTGTGTACTCCTGGTCTAAAATACATCAAAAGTAATGTGATTACGTCTGTTTTGATACAACCCTGTCTCACTGCTACCTAGATGCTCTTACATGAACGATACATGGAATTAGTTCCACATTTCTTCTCTTACAATTAGCATATTAATGTACCAGACAGATAATGCTAAAAGCCTGGATGCTTGAGCACACACAGTGCCTTCTTCACTGAGTTCCAACACTCAGCCCCCGTGAGTCCTCAGGAATGTATCTGTACATGCTCTCTGCCTCCCGCTTGTCCTGAGAGCAGCCCTGACCTATGGACCGCAGCTGAGATACTTTAGGCGCTTATTTACTTTGTTGGCCTCAGAAATTCCATTTTAAAAAAATGGCTCAGTGTCAGGCTGCCCACAATGGGGCCTTTGCTTTTCCTATGTGCGCATGTTGATGTGTGTATGTATGCACGTCACGGCTACACACGCAGTCCTCGATATACGCGGAGACGGTCTAAGGCACTTTTAAATACCCAGGTCTCACAAACACATTTTTGCTATATGCTCGTTTGTATGTATGTTTAGACCTATATATACAGTATGCACATACATGCATGCAGGCCATGTATTTTTGTGTTTGTATATGTAATGTGGAGGTTTAGACAGTCTCCCATGACTTTATATGTCAGGGATCCAGCATGGCTGGTGAAAGTTTCTAATCTTTAGTCTATCTTGGTGAAACACTAATGAACTTGTAAAAACAGGAAGCAGTGGAAAACAAATGAATTTCAGCTGGTGTTTGAAGAGCTGTCAGATCCCCTCGCTGAAATGTTTCAGAGGAACATCTTTCTGATAAAACCTCTGAGAAAAGTGGAGGAGTTTCAGAAGAGTGATTGGAAAAACAGGATGCCGACTGGCAGGCTTTGCTAATGCATTGCATCTGTAAAGACTCCAGCAACCAAACACAGCATTAGCTATGTGAGAGCCACGGAACTAGGGAAAGTTATTACATCTGAGCGTGATGGGAAGAAGGGGGAAGGGGAAAAGCAGGCTGTTCCCTTTATGCATCTTGAAGTCTGCAGTTTTTTTGAGCTTTTGACATTTTTCATTCCATCTACTTTGCTGTCAGCACGCAGACTTAATTCTAACACTAATGAACAATGCTGCTTTGCTGTCCAATATCATCTTTCAGCCGAGGCTCTCCAAACATTGCACAAATGGTAAGGAAGCTTTGCAATACCAGCGTGAGACAAAGCTAGGACTTTGCTGGCTTCACACAGGATGCTGTAGTGTCTGCACCTCATTGGCAGATGTTATCCTCATTTTACAGTGGTTTAAATCAGAATTGCAGGATTCTCGAGTTTCTACTAATTTCCCCGTTTCTTCATTCCAGAGTTTCTGTGACTGTTAAACTGACCTCCTGGTGCTGGCCGCTCTTTTGGGGGGCTCCTTCCTCCACTGTTTAGGTCAGGAGCCTGTCGCTTTGTGTCTTAACTCCTGCTTGACCCAGGCTCTTGAAAATCAGGGCATGGGAGTGAGATTGGAGCCGGGCCCACATGGATAAAGGAGCTCAAGGATATTCTTGGTTCCTCCAGTCTAGACATGCTTCAGAAAGCTAGGAATCGGGCCCTTAAAAACAGAGGGGTGTTAAAAATGTAGAGTGAAGTGACTTGGCAGCGAGTGTGAAGCAAATTCTAGCAGAACTATTGATGACACAGAACCAATCCTGGGTCTGTGGCTTTACCCACATCCTTTCGGTTCTGCCTTTGCTGGAGTTGTCCCCCTGAGCTGAACTACCATCCCAGGGACTTGCGTGAGAGCGGGAGCCTGTCTGTAGGGTCTCAGTCATGTGGGACTCTAATACAACGTGTCAGCCTTACAACATACAACTTCTTGCATTTTCCCTCCTGAGGTCAGTCTCTTCTTGTTTCTTTGCATCGAGTCGATCTGCAATTCAGCAAAATGCTTACACATGAGCTTTCCTTACTCAGCAAAGCACCGAAACTTCTGTCTGCAAAAAACCCTCACATCCATTCAGAGAGCGGCTCTGGGGATACGCACATGCCCTGTTTGAAGTCCGTGCACCCAGTGCGTCGTGGTGGAGCTGAGAGCCTGCTTTGGATGTCTTTCTCGGGCTGTCACAGCCCTCTCTCTTCGGGGGAGTGCCTCCGAAGGTTGTAGGCTTTGTTTATGTGTAAGCGGTTTCTAACATCCGAGTCACAGCAGCAAAACAGCAATTCCAAACATCCTGATCTCCGCAAGAGGATCTAACAGTGGGCCCAGGAAAGCCAAGGACGAAGCAGCAACTGAAACAATGTAAACAGGAATACATCTTTAAAATAACAAGATGCAGAAAAATATCTAACAAAGCTGGTCTTCATTAAACCATTTCTCAGCTGTCTCTTTCAGCCGTTCCCGCTGCTGCTTCAGTGTATCCCAGTTCCTTCTGCTCCAGCAGCCCTTCCCAAAAAAAGCAGATGCTTTTGTGGGTGAAGCACCAGGCTGGGAGTTGGGAGACTTAGTTTTGCTACTGAGTTGGGCAAAAGCAGTGTCACGTTTTCCTTTTTGGCGCCTGTCCTATGATTCTTACCACCCCTAGCTCCCAAAGGCCTGCGCTCATGCTTGGTTTTACATACGCGGGGCACAGCAGCTGTAGTCGGTGAGTTTACATGCGTGTGGAAGGTGTTAGGAGGGCCGTGTAGGCGGGCTGAGAAGCTCTCTTTGAGGAGACTCTTCAGGGCACCGCTGAAAAAGTCGTTGCTCTCACTTCTGAATGTCACGCAGTGTTTACATAGATATAAAAATATTTTTCAATCACATAAAAATATCTGCTTCTTAATTTCTGTATGCTGCGCTCCTTCCGTAACTAATTAATGATCACGATGTCCTAGGAAAAATGTAATTATCTCAGTTGTCGTTGTCCCATTTCACAGCCAAGGAAAACCCTGGGGACACCTTGCTGTATTGTACCGGTATTTTGTTGATCTCAGTAAGCCTGTGTGCCTCTTAAGCGCAAGACAGGATTTATGAAACCTACCTCGGTTCTGGAAGGAAATATATTATGTGCTTTTACTTACAGAGAAAAAAAACTATTTTCTTATTTGTAACATAACACTTACTTGTCTGTCTGTTGCTTTGCTTTGATCGGATTCATCTTTTTGAGGCAACTGGCTTCCTAGGGCACGGTCTGCCTTCTGTTAGCTGATTACGTACCGTGCTCTAACACCCACTCTAACCCTGGCAGGCCCTTCATGTTCTGCAGTCACTATCTATTATTTTTGACTGGATAGATGGTTTTGTGTAGTTTTTTGTTGTATTTGTATGATCACTGGGCTGTTCGAAAGAGTTATAATAATGATAAGTTGCCGTTATTTTGATAGTAAAGAGTTCACTTCTGTGAGATATACTTTGTTAACCTGCCAAAAATAGAGTTGACTTCTAGGCCATGTTGTAAAAAGGTGATAGAGACGTCCGTTCACAGCTCTAGATAACATGTGTCCTTCTAACAGTAGTCAATGCAAAAATGGAAATTTGGAACAATGTAAAATCTTATGTTTCTTGGTGTAAGACTCTAGACATCGAAGTTTAGAAAGAATTTCAATTTTGGAACCCGGTTATTCAGTATCTGTCACACACATCTAGCTTCACGCTATCATATTCTTTAGTGTTGTCTAATGCTGGCTTTGACTGGAGATCAGATACTGGATGAGAAGGACTTTGTTCTCCGGTGGTTGTGGGGTTGTGTCCCTTGATACCGGCTTCAACCCCATCTTAACTGCTGGACCCCAGTGAACTCAGGCTCTTAGAAATGGCCGTGGGATGTGTGACGTTAATGCTGCAAATCTGTTTTGCTGTGAAATCCTCTATTGTTCTAGGTTTGAGGCCTTGAGAATTCTCTCCATCAGAAAAAATAATTTGCCAGATGTCTTAATAAGCCCTGTGCATTGACGGTTCTATATAAGGAGATTTTTTTTAAGCAGAGGATGTTTATTTTTGGCAGCTTCTGTCATTTAATGATTTTCCTGCTTCAGCTACCCTCCAGAAAACTGATAAGTGTATCCTCTTCCCATCTTTTAAATTAGAGATGAACCTCGGTACTGGGTCCAGTCGATATATTTGGCCCGAGTCCAAACACTGTCTGAACATGGCAGGTCTGGGGAAAGTTCCAGTCCATGCGTAAAACCATGCAGGTTACGGACTCTTTGGGTCTGCTATTTTGCTTTTGTTCCTTATGGGTTTAAAGGTTGAGTCCAGATTTCTATTATTTAAAAAAGCATGTATGTGTGTACATAACGGGAAAGAGAAATAGAACATCGACTTGACAATCCTCCAGTTCTAATAAGGGAAACAGCTTTCTCATAGGTTCCCACATCATCAGTCAGCTCATCACATGCATGCTGCTGCAAGACATTTTTCTTGTAATGAATTGAATAATCACATCTGTTTCTCAAGCTTGAGAAAAGTTTAAAAAGTCATTAACATTCTCCCGTTTCCATCATTGGCAGAATCTACTTTTTTTTTTCTTTTTTTTTTTTTAATCAGCATCTCGGCAGTGTAGACACGTGTGCATGTGAAAAAATGTCTGTGCGTGTGCATGTGTGTGCCTGCAGCGAAAATGGTGTGTGCGCGTTGGCGTACGCGTCCACGTAGCCAAGGGGCACCTATTTCTGCGCATGCACGCACTCACGCCTGCACGCATGGACACAGAGGTGGGCTCTGGGTACAGCAATGCATGCACGCACCTGCTCCTCTCTGACAGTTCTGACTCTTCATCGTAACCACGCACCAAATTCGGTGTGGCTGTAAATCTGGTGCCGAGCAGCTGCAGGCAGAAGACACGAGAGGGCAGGCTTTCCCTCTCCTGCCTCCCTCTGCCCGGGATCTCTGCTATTGTTATGTTTATGCAAACAGCCTTTGACATAATAGCTTTGAAACAGTTGAAAATTGGATTGTGCCTTTAGGCCAAACATTCAGACCACCACCTTGGCTATATTCATCTGCCACAGTAAATTGGGTTCAGCGTTGGCTCCACACACTGTATTTCAGGGAAAGATTACAGCTTGGCAATAACTTTTGTACAGGAAAGACAAATGCAAACTCCTGGCAGAAACATTGGAGCTGTTTAGTTGTGCAACCCCCTATCTGGAGGAATACAGATTGTGCTGAGAATTTCCTTGGACATCCAAGGAGCAAATAAAACAAATTCCCAGGCTGGAATCTCCATTCCTTTCTTTTTCAGCTTCCTAATGCAATCTAATTATGGTTTAACCTCCTGAAATAAATACCTAATAAAGGATAAATCTATTAGAAGAGTAAATTTACTGCCCACTAGTTAGTAGAAATTCTTGCCGTGCTCCCTTTAAGCAATAATATTATTGGGATTGAACATTGTTTGACTGGTTAATGGTCCCTCTACTGCAAGACAGATTATATGGAAAATAAAAGTCAAAGCAAAACCAGTCATAGTATTAAAGCCCTTGGTCAAAACCAGTGTAACATGAAAAAATGTGTTGAAAAGAAGTGAGAGGTAAAAGCCCCTCCAACAGGGCTTCAGCAAGAATCTAAGCTGTGGTCTGAAAGGGAGACAATGTTCTGTAGTCAGTGTCACAATTAATTTTCTACAGACTGTGTTACAATTTTATTGCATGTTTAAAAAAGTGAAGGTTTATTTGGGCCTGATCCCAGAGGCAATGTGCTAGTTTCAGCCTTTTCCAATTCATCCCGGCAGATGCGACGTGTCTATGGAATTCGGGGCTACGTTCTTCCTTCTATCTCCAAACAGGGTGGAGTTCCAGGTGGAAAGGAGGAGATGGTGGCAAGAGCTCTGAGGGCTGGCAGGAGGGATCTGAAGGTGAGATTAGGGTGGAAGCAAGGTGAAGGCTGGGGAGAGAAGAAAAGCGGCAATTCCTCTGGCAATCTTCCCTGCTGCATCTCTAGTTTCCATCGTGGTGCTGGCCCATCAGCGAATTAATGAGGCCATTGACTTTGCCAGGGGTGGAGAATATAAATAAAAGCAATTTCCTGGCCTAGCTCCCACTGAAATCTAATCCAGTGGGAAGAGAAAGGCTCTCATCTTAAGACGAAGGTTTTTTTAGCTCAGGTGGTAGCTGAGCTGCTGATAACTTTATTGTAAAAGCGATGTTTTTTTTCAGAATATATATTGGGCTTTCTGAATTCATGCAGGCTTGCACACCAGCTACTTCTGGTGTGCCAATGAGGTGACACATGTATTGTTAGCAAGAATGAATAATAACGTGTGCAGTAGAAACACATTTCTTGCATGAGTACCTAAATGTTTCCTGTGCTGGAATTTGCCCAGATCTCGTTACGCTGTACCCACGGAGGTCTCCCCGTCAGATGGTCTTAACTCTGCTTTATTCATTGCATATACCAATATCTCATCCCCTGCCTTTAAGGCTACAGAATGCAACAAGAATTTTACCTGCCTAATGCATTGTTCGTGCTTCTGAACGAAGCAGTCCTTTTATGTTAGCATTGGAAACAGTAGTTACGCTTAAACAAGAAGTAAAGGAAGCATGAGAAACTCTGCTCTGCCGCATCTCCCATCGGCTATGACGGACCAATTTCTGAAGCAAAGAAACCCATGCTCATGCTTTAAACACACACTCTGACCACTTGCCCTGTGCTAAGTAGGCTGCAGTACCTTCCGTAGTCAAGAGACAGCAGCTTAGTTGGAGTGGGACAAGAGGGACATTACACATGCTCCATTCCAACAAAAAAATGTCAGAATTAGCCCACATTTTTTTAAATTTTTCTCAGTCACACTTTGCTGTCTTAAGCAACTTGGTTTTGCCTGTGGGTAAAATATTTGGTACTGGACTCTGGCAGAAAACAGAAGTCACTAGCTGAAAATGGGTAGGAAGTCACACATAATAGGAGAGTCCATATATTTCCATAGTACTATGAGGAAGTTTTGCTGCTTGAAAAAATACTTGTTTGACAATAAACATTTAAATTTTTTTCTGTCTCCAGCTGTTTCCCCCAGAAAGAAAAAAAAAATCTTGCTAGATGTCTTCAGTATGGTCCCCCCCCCATTGATCAGGCCTCTCACACTGAATAGAGCAGTATTTTTATGGACAAAACTGAGTGAGCTGGCTGAATTTTGCTGTAGCAGACTCTGATGTGGTAAGGCTCTTTGTCATATATCACAGTCAGAAGTCACTTATTATCCTGCTTTCCTTTGGGAAGAGACTGGGGCAAAAGATCCAAATCCTACCTTTCCTTTTCCTCAAGCGTGTGTTTTATAATCATCACTTATTAGCAGGATTATGGTAGCATCTAGGTAATCTTGCCAGGATCGGGGCATTATTATGATGAACAATGACAGAAGTCTATTCATTAGAATCCAGAGAAATTGTTTTGCTTGGCTGTGAAAGCACTTGGGCCAAGGAGGTCAGACCGCTTTATTCAAAGTCTTCTGCCCGTGTTACCAACTCTCGTGATATTATCAAAGTCTCCCACCATTCTGGGCTTTTCAGCGAGCAGCACCTCCTGCTGTCATGTGAGTCCACAAGAAGCTCAGCCTTCATTAAACGAGAGACACGATTCAAGCCCTGTTGATTTCAAGTGAAAAGACTGAAAAATATGGGAAGCAGAAGGCAAAGAATTACCCTCTTGAGATATATATATATAAAATACATATATATATTAATTTTTAAATGTTTTTGGAAGGTCAGCTTTGTACTTTCTTGGAGCCTGACTCATTGTAGACAGGACAGGAAGGGACCTTGGAAGTCCTTAGCCCCACGTCTCTCAATCTGCAAGCCTGTGCTCCCTGGTGCCGGTGCAGAGCAGGAAGGCAGGTGTGAAACACCTTTTAGTGTGACTCGGGGCCCTGCCAAGGCAGGAGGGATTCCTCATCATTTGAAGGAGGCAGAAAGAGTATGAGTTAAATACTCCATAGATATTTACTCCATAACGTGAGGTTCTATTTCAGTCTAGCCTACCCACCCCAAGATGATGGCTGTTCCTTTTTCATTTAGAGGGTGAAAAGTTGGGAGCCATGAATAAGTAGAGGGAGAGGGGCTGTGATAGAAATACTTCTTTCTCAAGATTGCCTTTACCACGGCCAAACACACATGAATGCCACTAACTGTATCTCATTTATCCTCGGTTTCTCCTTTCCCCTGTCTAGCCCCTTTGTCTCCTGTCTCTCTGACTTGTCAGATACATTTACCCATCCAGGCTCCCAGGCTTTTGCCCAACTCTAGCAAGGCTAAAAATGCTGGTTTTCAGGAAAGCACTACTTACAGCGGACAGAAGAAGGATCTGAATTAGAATTAACCCAAAGAAAGCAATTCCCTTTATTGGAGGTTTTTTGATAGCCCCAATTTCAGTTTTGTTCCACTTTGGGAAGCTCCAAATAGAATCTTTTCTGACAATGTGGTCCCCCAAATAGAGGAAACCCTGAATTCCCCTTTTTTGTTTCTTTGAGCCACAAATACCAGGAGCCCTGAGGCCCTAAGTGATGGGCAGAGCTTGCTGAAATGCAGATTGCCCCACTCATGGGAAACCAAAATTGTTGGAACAAATGCTGGAACAAAACTCAGGAATGAGAAGGCTTTCCATGGATTGGAAATGCCAGTTCTCAGTTTGTTTTTTTCTCAGAAGACTTTGAAGCATTTGGGTTGATGTTTTTGGTTTTAGAAACAAAACAGCTGCCTGGTCTCCTGAGGCTGTGCCAGGAGTCCCCCACTCCCAGGAACCCTTTTGTGCTGTCTCCACGTTATTTTCCAACAGACAACTGTTTCACAGGAGAGTTTCCATCCAGTTCCTCTGGGAACCTCTTCTCAGCCCTAACAAGCCTGGTACTACCAGGGGAATTCTGGATCCCATTTTGAGCTCTGCGTAGTTCTTATTCCTTCTTGCTTGGACCTTTGCCTTGCCATCCCAAACTACGTGTGAAGAGGGGCCTCGCTGTCTGAGTAAAAGCTTCCAGGTTCAGGGTCTTCCTTCCTATTCTGAGAGCCTATGAGAAGAACTTTCGGTCCTGTCCTTTCAGACAAAGGTTTTTTTTTTTCCTTTTTCTTTCCCTTCCCTTTACAATTAATTAGCTAATAATTTTGCTACTGATCCATTCTTCATTAAAAAGCTGAATCCCTTCTGTTAGATCTGGTCGGAACAAAGGTAGGAGAATTTATGTCTTAATTTTAGTTCATTATGGCAGAGAGCATCCCACCCCATCACTCTCCCTCTCTCCCTCCCCTTCGAACCCCTCCCTCTTCCTTTAGAGGATCAGTTATCACTCTGCCCCTAAACTCCTCACACTCTGCAGAGGCATTGGAGGAGCCTTCACTGCCCTTTATCTTCCGCTGCCTCATTAAGAGAAATGAACCTGAGTCTGAGAGAAATGACACAAGGGAAATAAAAATGTAATCCCTTGGTGCCACCTATAATGAATTGTTATGAAAACCATGAAAATATCTGTCTGCAGATATTGTTCTTTGATTTGAAGTCAGTGTTGTAAGCGGTAATTTTTGTCATTAAAGCTGTTAATCTGCGCAGCGTTCCTCATAAGTTTTTATGAAGAAAAACAGCCCTGCTGCCTACATGCTCATGCAGGGAGCTTCTGAGCAGTGCTACGTGAACAGGGTGCCTTTGAATAATTAGCTTTAATTATAGCCAAGGTGGTTGTCTGTCTAAGAGATGGGACTGTTTCATGGCAGCCTGCTGTCCACCGTCATGGTGGGATGGAATGAACTGGTTCATCTGAACCTCACTGACATGTTATTCCCCCACCTGGCTGATGACGGGGTGTGGGCATGTCCCAAAGCACTGAGCCCCGTGTGTGTGTGTGTGTGCGCGTGCACGTGCAATTAAACACAGTGATTGCCCCAACCAAATGCTCTTGCATATGGGATGGGACTGTAAGGGATTGTTGCGTGCTAAGCAAAGGTGAGCTGTAGTGAGCAGAGAAGTGCTAGGAATATTATTCTTTTTTGTCCTTCCCCAGCTGTCACAGAGCTGACCTCCTTCCTGCAACCCATCTTCAGCTTTTCTCAAGTAGGGAGATCTTCTTTTGCCACATCTGAGTGCTGCCCTGAGATCCCAGGTAGCTGATTTTCATGCTGTGCATGTCAAGACAGAGCTGGAGCTGGCAGAGGGCGTCCTGCAGCCCCCTCCATCAATGCACTGGGATTACTGGGTGCATTTACAGTGTGTGTTCACTATGTGAGTGCACTCCATTGCCCCAAGAAATTACACCCATTACCCCATGCACTCTGCAAAGAAAACACTGATGTTGGGAGGGAAGAAAGCATGTTTAGATTGCTCTGGATGAAAAGAATTGCGGGCATAAATGTTTTCCTGAGTAACTTCCAGCTCTTACAGAAGTTGCATTTTGTGTCTCCAGAGCAATTACCTGCAGCAAAAGAAAGTGGAAATGAGCGTAGCTCAGCAGGGAAAATTGAGAGAGATGAGGACCTATGAGGTTCTGCAAACCAGGAATCCATGCAGTCTCCCTTCTGTGGTCACAGCACACCACAATTTCTACTCTGGCTTTCACCAGCAGGGAAGTCGCTTCCATGTAGCACAACTTAGAGGTGCTCTTCAGAGAAAACAGGCTGTAGGAGAGAGTGTAATACAAACTCAAAACTTGGATTAGCTGGAGGGAGCACTAAATCTAGGGCTGGCACCTGATGCCGTCACACACTGTGAATTGGGAGAAAAAGGGGCACTCACTGAAAAGAGGCCCCTCTGCCTGTGGCCTGGCTTGGCTTTGCCCTGGGGCTAAGGGCGATATCTACATGAGCAGTACCCTACGTGTGCATCTCCTTGCCTGCTGCACCGGGAAGCCATTTTTTCTGGAGACCTTGCTCCATTGCAGTTAAAGAAAGGAAATCCCAGTCAGATCATTAAGGTGTTAAGTCTCAAACCATAAAATTCAAAGCAGTCTCTAAGCATTAAAGATTTCAGAGGAGAACTAGTCTAAGAGGAAAATCAGACTTTGGAAGGTTTTGTGCACCTCCCTCAAAGAATTAGCTCCCTGCTGAAAATGAACCTTCAGTCTGAATTTGTAAGGATTTCCTTATTCCCATCAGAAATTAGGAAAAGTCACAATGTTGATTTACAGCAGGCAAAGATTTGGCTCAGTGGCTTGACTTCCTGGATCTTACCACAACCACAGACACCCCTGCGCTCTGCAAACATTTAGGTTTCCCATTTGCGGAAAAGATGAAGGCTGAGACTAATCTCCACTGACTTTGCAGAAAGGCCATTGTGAAGTGCATGAGAATAGAGGCAACATCAGAGACTTAAAAATAGAAATAGAAGACCAATAAAGAGAACGAGTTAATAAATCTTTCAGGACACCGAGTTGGTGGAATAATGAAAACAACTAGCAGGACTTGCTGTGGCCCCTGCCCCTTAAAGGAAGCCTCTTCCCCATTTGGTCTCTGCTTTAAAAACGGAAGGAATGTAAATAGCACATGATTCAAGGCATAAGACATTCATTGTCTTTTCTATTCTTCTGCAAGTGTCCACTCTGACAGTGGACACTTGCAGTATTTTACCCTTAAGCATCTGGAACCAGGTAGTGCACAGTGTCCTGTGCAAAATAGATCAGGCAAGATTCCTTTATATAACACCCATAATTTCTGTAGAGGAAGTCAGTTATGTTCCCTGAAATTCTCAAGAGCATCACTAGCACCATCTCTTTCATATAGGCAGCTTGGAGCTTTGTGTGTTCCTGAGAAGCAGCTATTTATCTGCTCTGCTTCAAGGTAGAGAACTCCATAATTTGGCAAATTACCCTTTATACTCCAGGCAGAGAAGCAGAACAGGACAGGCAATTCTTTCCTTGCTTCTGACATCCTATAGCTCAGCAAGTATTTTCCAGCATTTTTGGGGATGTAAGAACAAGAGGATCAGAGAAGAGGGCTCTGCAGACACCATTAACATGGTAGGCTGAATCTGCTGACAATAAGTCAATGATTCTTTCTGACATGGCTCTAAGAGTAGCAGAAGGACGTCTGTAAGATGACTCACGTTAATGGAAGAATGGTATGTATGACTTGAGATTTAGGACAGATGTCAGGTTCAGAGAAGTGTGGTGTAAGGAAGATCATTTTTATTGGCATAGTAGCAGGAGACAAGTTGTCAGAGGGATGTTGACTCCTTTTTTTGTATTGTTTTGGAAGGTCCCTTGGGAAGATGGCAAATGGAAAGGGCAGAGAAAGACCTGGCAACATCCCCAACCAAATGGAAAAGGTTGCTTTCCTCCAGACAAATAGACCATGTAGTGGTGGTGATTCCATTACCTTCAGTTTGCAAAGGAGCAGCCTTGGAAGAGTTGGGAAGAGGGTCTCTGTCATCTCCAGTGTAGTCAGGGTGGTTCCTCCTTCTCAGACCTGCCTATGTGTTTTGTTTGCACCGGTTCCCATGTGTTGACTTAAATAAGGGACCTATTTAAAATATGGCAAACTCGTATGGAGGCATCCCTTCAAGGGTTAAGCAATTTTCTTTCTGCCTTGCACAAGCATGCTCACCAAAAGTTAAATATTTGTAAGTCTAGGTTTAAAATATCAGAGAGCAATCCACCAAGTTAAATCAGGCTTCTGATGAGATCAGAAGATACACCTCTTCTGCTGCTGGCGCTGATTTCAAGCTCTTGGGCTTACTTTTCCTGCTTTTGAAGAAGGCTAAGTATTTCAGGACAGCTTCATGGTCCAAGAGAGGCCCAGCGAAGACGTTAAGCAAAATCGTGATACTTCCTTTTCTTTGTTCAAGAAGTGTATGTGGGTTGCGTTCTTAACTTCATTCTGGTAACTATAACAGTAAGATCTACAGTAATGATTAAAAAAGCCTTTGAATGAATTCCAGTCTCTCCTCCCACCTCCTAAAAGCTGGGGTGAAGTTCTATACAGCTCTCATTGGGAATTAGAAATTCAACCAGACACCTTTAGCAGTATTAGTCTTTTTTATGTAAAGTCAATTCTTAATTAATACTGATGTACAGTCTATAAGGCAAGGATTAGGGCTGTCTACTGCTACTTCCGTGTGTGACCGGCACCCTATCCCAGACCTAATTGTTCACTGGTTGCCTCTTTGGGCACATGAGATTTATCTACTGCAATCTCTGCCCATTTTGTCCCTCCTGTTCACAGAAATGATTGCAGCTGGAGTTTGAGTGGAATTTCCTGCTCTCCCTGGTTTCCGTGTTCCCCTTGCCATGGGGTCGGGACAGGAAATGGGATTTTGCAGAATATTTTGAATGCAGTGTCGGAGAGTTAAGACAAAAGTGAGGTTAAAATGGTATCCCCTGCTGCATCTGCAGATGTGCCAGTGTTTGTTCCATTGTACTGCCATTTATAGGGTCTTGTGTTTTCTGTACACAATGGGATCCTAATTCACAATAAGGCCTCCAGGCAGTTCTGCCTTATACAGATAACATTAGAAATGCCCAGAATAATTTGCAAGTTATTAGCTAAGTAATAAATTTCACAAGGTTCCACTGAATAGGCAGAGTTGTAATTTGCAAGTAGAAAAGTGAAGACCTAAAACTAAGCATGAGTTCCTGGCTTAGAAAGAGAGGGAGAACCCCTGATCACACCCCCCGATCTCCTGGCTGGTAGGCACCCAAGCATTTCTCTGTGCCTGCTGCACGTATGTCTGTAAGTGCCCTAAAAAGACATGTTTCTTCCATGAGGTTATAACAGATTCCAGAGCCAGTGTGAGCTGAATAAACAGATAACACAGTATATTGTGTATTACCTCTGGTTGCCATAGCAGAAAGACTCCTGCAGACAAAACCTGCTGAACAGAAGCCTTTGAGTTGCATTGTCTTTTTTTGTGGATGGAGGAGGAGGAGCAAAGTGATGTGCAAAAGAGGGAGCGGGATATGGTCTGAGACTCGGAAGCCACAAGGTCATATTCCTTTTCTGCCTTCTCGATTGTGACCTTGTGTTTGTTCCCCATCTGGACAGTGAGGTTTTTCCTTTCCTCACATAGGCATTACGGAGATGAACGTGTTACAGGTTGTGGAGTGGCCAACGTGCCCGGAGATTAGAGAATTTACAGCACCCGCCACTATGGAGGGCTGTCCTGCATCACGTCTCTGTCCTCCGATGTCCACTGCAGTGCTTGCAGCTCAAACACCCAGGGTCTGTCAGCTGTAAAGATGAACCAGCTTCCCGTACTTTCACAGCGAGAGTCAGGCTCTGAGCCGTGGCCAGCAGAATCTGGCTGAGAAGCGTGGGAAACTTAACAGTAAGAGAGAAAATCTGCTCTATCAAGGGCTGTTTTCCTGGGGCTGCAATTTCTGATGCATCCAGCACATTTTTTGGGTAATCTGTACTCCTGAAGCAACATTTGAAAGAGTGGAAAGAAAAGTATTTTATCTCCAAAAAAACAATTCATCCAACAAATTGAGAGGGTCATGTCAGTCACTAACAAAGTAAACGGAACTCCTCAGGACTCAGGCTGCCACCTTTTGCTGAACCCATTAACCGTTTCCTTAATGGCAGAAGAGTGAAGTGGATTTTCCTCTTCATTACTTTTAGAGTAGGATATAGGTTTTTAAAGTGGATCCTTTCGGAAGGAAGGAATAAATTAATACTTCGGAGTTTATTTCCAGGCTAATCTTTCTGTCAATGAAGGAGATTCACTTCACCTGATTTTCTTTTCAACTCTCTACTTATTTAAGTTTGAAGTAGATAGTTTTCCTTCAATATCTCATTGTAACCACCTCCTTTACTAGACAGTTAAGGTACGTTGACATGATTGTTATAGACTTGCTTTACTCAGCTGTTTCTTCACTGTGAGTTGTTGCAGTTGTCCAACAATCATAATTTTGAAATGTTTTAGACTACAAGTCAGGCAGGACTGAACTTACAGGAGAAACATTCATTTAGGGTTGGTGCTTGCACAAGGCCTAGGAGCAGCTCTTAAGGAGCAAACGGCTCTGACCCAGTGGAAGCACTTGGGACCTGCCTCTTGCAATCACTTATTCCAAAATTGTGATATTTGCTTATTTACCCAATCAGCACACCTTCAGTCTTACATTAACTGTTGGGACCCACTGGATGCGCTTACTGGCTACTCTTGTCAGGCAGGTTCATGGGAACTTTGTTGAATTTCTGCCCCTTGCTCCTCCCATTTTATCTCTTGGGCTGGGACATGTCAAAGCATCCCATAAAGGCAAGCCTAGGAGTAGCTCATAAGCCCTAAAAGGGCCCTGCTTTGTAGGCAGGAAGCACAGTGTGAACGATTTTGACAAAGGCTGTGAGCTATTCCGTAGATAAGGAATATGATCAAAGTGCACGAGGCTGGTGCAAGATGACCTCAAAGTTCATTACAACCATTGGTGTAGACAAAACCTGAATGGCAAGAGAGCAGCATATTTGTCATGAATGACCATGATTGTTCAGTATTCCTGTATTGGATGCAGACTGTGTAGAAGGAGACTGTCCAAACAAGCAAAACTATTCCTTGTCTTTTTGTTCAATAGTGGTTCCTGCTGCATAAAACCAATGCCTTTATCTTCCTAATTGGCTAATGGCATCTGAAAGGGACACTGAAGTGCTGGAGTGTGTCCAGAGGAGAGCTACCAGGCTGGTGAGGGGTCTGGAGACCAGGGCATATGAGGAGAGGCTGAGGGAGCTGGGCATGTTTAGCTTGGAGAAGAGGAGGCTGAGGGGAGACCTCATTGCCCTCTACAACTCCCTGGAAGGAGGGTGGAGAGAGGTGGGGGTTGGCCTCTTCTCCCACGGGAATAATGACAGGACCAGAGGAAATGGTCTGAAGCTGCAGCAGGGGAGGTTTAGAGTAGATATTAGGAAGAATTACTTTACTGAAAGAGTGGTCAGGCACTGAACAGCCTGCCCAGGGAGGGGGTTGAGTCACCAGCCCTAGAGGTGTTTAAGAAACATCTAGATTTGGCACTTCAGAGCATGCTCTAGTGGCAGAGATTGTAGGTTGTTTGGTTGGACTTGACGATCTCAAATATCCTTTCCAACCATGAAGATTCTATGATTCTATGTCATTTCCACTAAAATGTGTATACAAACATTGACCATTTTTCTTTGGCATTTGGAATTTTTTCAGTGGGATTTTGGACACTATTTGAGAGAGCTGACAAATGGGACAAAGTCTTCATGAAGTTTTTTTAATAAACTTTCCAAGAAGAAATGTTGAAATATTTAATTTCTAACCAGCTGTGGATATTACTTGGGGAAATAGCATCCTTTGCTCCTTGCTGTAGCCATGGCTGATACAATGGCATGGGAGAACTGAATGCTGCCAACTGTACAGCGCTCCTCGTCAGCTGGGTTGCAACTGTCACTTGTGAATTGCCCTGTTGTACGCTCATGTGTTATTTCTGCTTCCTTCTCTTACGGTCCTGAATTAGGACTTCCTCCAACACTTCTGCAATAGAATCCCTACTATCTAGCTGTTTTCCACATTACTATATGTGTTTCGTAATTACTTTAAGATTCTTATTTTCACCCCATTCCAGGCAGATAAACTCTCATATTCTTACTTAAAACATATGGAATTAAGGCCACAGAAGTATAAGGGCTACACTCACAAAGGCATCCAGATATCTAATTTCTGTTTGGTTTCTAAAGAGAATTTACATGTTGATATCTCTTTATAGACTGGGGTCTGAAAAACTATTTGCAGAGCCTAATTTTCAGGTGGAGATGAGTATTGCCTTACAAAAAAAATGATGAAATTTGTGTCCTGTATGAGTTTTCCAAAATCCTTCAGAAAGCCTGCAACTGAGCATATCCTGACACCAAGCCGCTCTACCTAATTGATGCATTTCATACTTCTAGGAATGTAGCCAATTTTTAATCTTTGATCTTGGTGTGAACTTACTTGATGTTATAAATGTTGAATTTTTAGTGTATTTTTGTACTGGTACAATTATGAAATTGACTTCTCATATTTATCTTCCTTCAGGAAACTGAGTAACATGATTATTGGAATCGGTTCTTTGAAGCCTGCAATTCCGCAGTATTTTTTTTCTTTAGGCTGTCTCCAAGCAGTGACACCATGTCTAGGTCTCATCATAACAGCCCTAATGAAAAAGCAAACCGAACAACCCATCATTAGGTTCATATGTCCTTTAGGATTCGCTAATATCACAGTGAGTCAAGCTGCAGCGCTATCGTTTTGGCTGCAGTGTTTTATGGTCTCCCTGACCCAGTGAAGTCACACGGTCATCGGCGCCGAGGTGTGGGGTGAGCAGCATGCAGTCTCCTTGGAAACTGCAAAGTTGCGCGGGAGGCAGGAGTGCATGTCCCAGAAATGGCAGAGAGGAGAAGAGACTCTGATAGGAGATCTCCAGCCGGAATTTCACTAGAGGAAAGCGTGTCTGGTAACTTGGCCTGCCAAGCCTTTCATCAGACCTGCTGCCGTCCCTGTCCCTCACCCCGCTAACCGCCCATTAAAACTACCAGCCTGTTTCCTCGCCGGCCGGACGTCCCGCCAGGGAGCTTTGGTATCACAGGGAGCCGAAACACACAGAGGTCCCCGCTGCGACAGTGCGTGCTGTGGGCTGTCACCCTAAAGCAGCACAAGCTGCGCGCAGACAGCCGGCAGCTCGGCCACCCACTTCAGCACCTTCTTTCAGAGGGGTCGTCTTCCCCACGTTGTATATGATTAAAGCTTACAGCTAAGGGGTTCCCAGGTGTACCAGCGTGTTAAAATCAACACCCGCCTACAATTAACAGCCAATGCCAAATATTTTCCTTTCCATTGTGATAATAGCGTAATATTCTGTAGAAAGACACTGCCAGCTTTGAAAATGAGAATGTGAATTGCTTCTGGTTACTGTGCTAAAGCTCTCCATTTTCACAGATTCCTCCTATTTAGCTGGTGGTGTGTTTGTGTGTTTGTTTGTTTGTTTGTTTATTGGTATTGCCATAGCACCTGGGAATCCCAGTGAAGACCTGCAGCCCTGTGGGGACGGATGCTCCCTGACCAGGTGCTGTAGGAGGCAGGCGCAGCCCCAGGGAGCTCCCAGGCTGCCTGCCACGGTGCAGTGATGGGTGCCTTGGACGACTTGGGAAGGTGTGGTTTGGAAAAAACTTACTGCAAAGGGAGACACAGAGTTTAGCAGAAAGGTCATCTGGCTGCTGGATGAATAGAAAACAATGGGAACAATCTGTAAGCCCTAAGCACAAGTAAATGATAAGATATGGTTTACCAGAGGACAGGTAATTGGACAGGTTTTTGGCACAAATGGGTGGAGCGGTGTGGGAGAACACGTGGCAATGCTTAAGGGAGAGGTTGGCTTGCAGCTTCTCAGGCTTGTCTGGGACGCAGTAAGCCCAGGAAGTTCCTAGGTTTTTTCCTGCAGAGAAAAAATTTAGCTTTTTTAAAAACACTGAGATTTAGTTCTACCAGTTCCTTTTCACTGGTGCTCTGAAAAGTTTCTTAACTTTGTTTTTATTTGTTTTATATTTCCTATGAAATTTACAGGGATCAAAATTTTGAAATGTATCTTTTGGTACAAGTTTTCAGACTTCTTACAAAGCCACATTTTGAAAGCCAAACATTGCATTTTTTAAGGGAAAACATTTCACCAAGAAACTCCTCGTTCATTTTCTTTGTCAGGTTTTCACAGGGAAAATGCACCATCCACGTTGAAAGCTTTGGCTAGCAAGCATTTCCATGTTTGTTGAAAAGGTATTTTTCCTGAGAAATATTCTAATGAAGACACTTCAGCCAACTCCTGAAATTAGAAAGAAATGATATTAAGAGAAATTTCCTAAAGTTTCCTAAAGGGGGATGAGTGTCAGCGTTAGATAATTAAAAACCAGGGGCTCAGCCTCTTCTCAAACAACTGAAGAGCGCTTCCTTGAACTCCACCTTTCAGTGCTGTGTCCGAGCATGGAGATCAGTGTTGGAAAACACACTGGAGACAGGAGTGAATGCTGCACTGTTTAAGAATGAAAAAATTGCAGACCAAGGCCTTTTTTTTCTCCCCCCTCAGCTACAGCTCTTGCTTCGTGAGCCAGGATTTGTCTTAATTACGGGAGTGCCGAGCGGCCCAAGTGCTGGATGGAGGTTCTCTGTGTAGCAGGAGGCAGTCGCTGCTCTGAAGAGCTTGCAGGCAACAAACAAAACAAAAAGGATGGAAAGAATTAAGAGGTTCAAGGACAGCTTCTGCTGATAACCATACAAAATCTCCATGTAGGGTCAGGCCAGAATATATAGCTGAGATTTTAGAGACAATGTTTGCTTAGAAGACAGTGTAATCTCACTACAGGAGGTGGTAAAGAACACCGAGCATCCAGGTCCAGGAAAGGAGCAGTGTGCTGGAAAGAGGAGCTGCACTGGCAGAAGAAAAATTATGCTCTTTGTTCAGAGGAAAATTTTGGATTGGAATGCAATTCACTGCCTTAACTACTGAGGAAAGTAACACAGAAAGAGAGTGCTTCTGGGAGATTTCCGTTAGAAATTGCAAAATCTTTTTCCCCCCTTTCTCTGCCCAATGCAATTAAACAGTAATAGGAGTGCGTTGCACAGTTTATGAAGCAATAATCCAGTTCCCAAATGGCTAAACCGGGAGACTGATGGCCAAGTCATTTATCCCAATGAGGAAAATAGATTATTGCTCAGGAAAGCAGCAGGATGGCATTGTTACAATTATTCTGCTGTCTGAGTTTATCAGTTAAAAAATCTAGATACGAATTCTTTCTCTGGGATCAGTTTCCGCTTTCCTTGCTTGCGTTGCCAGTCCTGTGCGAGGAGTCCTGCTGACTTTGCCACGGTTACCTGTGGAGCGAAGTATAGCTCTCGGTGAATAAGGGCGACAGGACGAGGGTTTCAAGGCTGCAACAAAACATGGTAGCTAGTGAAGTCGGTGTAATTTTGGCCGGGATATGTGGAGACATAACATTATGAAGTAGGAATGTAACAGCTCTCATGTGACTGCACTGGGGATATTGTGCTTAGTTCTAAGCACCTCGTTAACAGAAACGTATTAACAAATTGGAGGGGATCCAGAGAAGAGAAAGTCAGTTGGGTATGTTGATTTACGAATTAAGATGGGCCTGAGTGGCCGATGTCCAATCCGAATCCGTACTGGAATGCCTCCAGATCTTGCAGATGTTTGTGGGTTCAGGACTTTATGATCCTGAGTCCGCTGGAGTCAGTAGAAAGATTCCCATTGGCTCCACTGATCGCTAGATTTGGGTCTGAAACCTTGGCTGAACAGTGATTAAGGCTAAGGATATATATATAACTTGGAAAAAGGGTAAATAAAGGGGAATGTGATGTAAGCTTGGAACTATTAGAAGAGTGCAAATGTGAGGACCACCGTCTTGGCTGACATACTGGGAAAATGAACTGGGGACCTTCAGAGTTGGAAGCAAGAGCTTTTTAACATCACGAGCCAAGGTGGCCAGATTGCAGCATGTCCGTCTTCTCCGGATCTGGGAAGAAAGCAGAGTGTGGGGTGCCCTGGCGGATGGTATTACCCCAGTCTGACAGGCATAAGGAACTCCTTAGCATTAATTGACAGAGCCATCATTTTAGGATCAGGGTGATAAATTTAAGAAAAACAAAATAGTTTTGCAGCCATTAACTGATGAACCAGAGTCACAATACCCCTCCGTATTTTTTTGCGTAAGCTTTCTTAATGAACAGGTCAGACAGCTGCTCAGAGAGAAGATTGTTCTTGTTGATCATTTAGTTTTTGGTATCGTAGGACTATGATGTAACTCCTTCTCTCTCCCTCACTGTACAAAATCAGCCCTTTCTTTGATCCTTCCTTAGGATATGGTCATAATTACGATTTCAGCTAGAGCTGAGTCTGACACACAGGTGGTAGTCACTGCCCTGAAGCCATCTCCCTTAAATCTGCTGGTATAGCTGTGTGCTTCCTCCCTAACCCAGTTCTGCTGAAATGATCCTGACTACTCCTTCTCCACGCTATTATGAAAAGTGTAACTCATCTGGATCGTTGTGACAGAGCCAGGTTGGAGAGTACCAACACGTGCAGCCAAATGTGAAGGACAATTACCTCTGTGGGGAAGGCTGCAGCAGCAGTCAGACCTTGTGCTTAGCTGGAAGATGAGGAAATGCTCATGCTTTGGAAAGACAGGTGCAATGATGGCCATGCAGGTTATGTCTGATATTATAGAACCATAGAATGGTTAGAGTTGGAAGGGACCTTAAAGATCATCTCGTTCCAACCCTCCTGCCCTGGGCAGGGACACCTCCCACCAGACCAGGCTGCTCAAAGTCCCATCCAACCTGGCCTTGAACACCTCCAGGGATGGGGCAGCCACAGCTTCTCTGGGCAACCTGTTCCGGTGCCTCACCACCCTCACAGGAAAGAATTTGTTCCTACTATCTAATCTAAATTTCCCCTCTTTCAGTTTAAAACCATTACACTGAAAAACTCAGGCACTCCAGATCCTGAAAACAGAGAAGATAAGCAACCCAGACCATGTGGAAAACAAACAAAGAAATGAAATTAACCCCCCGACTTGGTCCATGGTGAATAGCAACAAGAAAGCATGCTGTCTCATAGATTTTGTGTCACGGCTGGGTTCTCTGTCCAAGAGAGGCTTGTCCTCTGGATGGGCTGTTCTTGCTATTTCTTTCCAACATGAAGCTTCCTTCTCTAATACGGAAATAGTGCTCATGCCACAGAATTTTATTTCCTGGGAGCACTAATACTGGCTCTTTTCTCTACCCAGTTCTTTCCAGGAATTCCATATCATGGAGATTTACACCCTGTTTCCAGTTTGGCTGAAGCTGGCCAGCAGGTACACCATTTGTTAGATGGGAAGAAAGACAAACAGAGACATGATGATCTCACAAGCTTTTTTTCCTTAGTAAAATTGTCCAAAAAGATGTTTATTTACATATTCCCAAAGGCATATAAATCTGACTCAGGTGGAGAGCCCACTTGTTCCCAGAACACCAAGAAACTTAAGGGTAATTTAAGTTAAAAGCTCTGTTGTTTCAAAATCTGCATGTTTGCTGCCTGCTTTGTTCCCTTGGCTGCGAAGCAAGAGTATAACACAATGTTGACACTGGGAGTCTTGCTTTCAGAACCTTGCTAACATCTGCATGGTTTATATTCCAAATGCTGCTTACAATATAAAATCATATCGCAAACAAAAGATATTTCTCTACAAATAAGGAACCAATTAATGTAACAAAGTCTAAAACAATATATTAAAAATCAAAAAAAAGAAAGCAAATGTGGCTGAACTTAGAGTAACTGATCGTGCAGCTAATGTCCCTTGCAAGGCTCTTGGCTCCAGCCAGTGCGTGTTGTGATTGAATTTACTTAGTTCTGTATAAACAGTGCACCAGACAGGGGTTTTCTGATCATTTTTTTCAAAAGTACAAATGTGATGCTGGAAAGCCCCAACGGATGTTGTTTCATGTCAGTGACATAAGATGGGGCTAAAATCTTTCCAAACTTAGTACTGTAGGTGCCTTAGCAGACTTGGTAATATCACAGCAGGGAACAGCAACGTCACATCTGGAACATTATAAAATTGGCAATGCTGAAAAGGCATTAGTAAACATTATTAAGAACTCCTTGCAGGCAATTAGACTGCAACAATATCTTTGGAGAAAGTTTTTTTTTTTTCCTTTTGCATCTTTATTCCTATCTTGCTAATGAGAGACTAATGAGCCACAGACTTGTTACCTAGGAGGAATATCTCAACAAAGCTCTAGTGAACTTAAAACCAGTATTTACAGACTGATGACTGTTCACATTCATTACATGTATTAAATGAAGAGGGACAACAGTTAAAAAAAAAATAGAAACAAGTTGTTCCTTGCTAAGAGACTTCTGAAACTCTAAATGTCAAAAGTTTCCTAATGTCGAGGTTAGAGCCTTCCACCTTTCCCACCATTTAAGGCTGAGCACAGCTATGTGTAATTTTTGTGCATTTCTGCTTTGCTGTTACCAAAATATTAGTCTTCTCTGACCATTGCAAAACGTACTTGTTGGTTTCAATGATTTCAAGAGATGTGTGTTTTGGTTTTTGTCCTTCCTTAGGAAACCAGGCTATTAAGCAAAACCCATAGGGACCCACTGTCCGTGTAGGTGTGCATCGGCATACGCCTGTTTCAGTCACCCCGTTCACAGTTTTTTGTGAACACAGTGTCTCTGTCTTTTTTCCGGATTCCTAATCGTAACTATCTGAAAGGCTGCAGATAAGACATTGGAGAATCTCAAGCAGAGCACACTTTACAGTTCCAGGCACAAGGAAATCACTCGGAGCTTATCAGCAGCTCTGATGCCAGTCTAGTGATTAGGGCACATGGATGGGACTTGGGAGCCCTGGCTGAAATGAGTTCCTCTGCTACAATGTTCCTATGTGTCCTTGAGCAAGACATGCATGGATAATTTTTAAAAAAGCCTGTTTTACAGGCTGGAGACCTGAATCCATCCTGAAACGTCAGGCTGGGTACCGCATGGACTGAGACAAACATCTCTAGGATGTGCCCCGTAGGAGCACTGAACACAGAGACCCTTGCAACTGGATCCCATTCAGCACTTGAGCAAGCACTTAGTGTCAAATGAGGGGAATTTTGTCTCCAAAGAGTACAGTCACCCCAAACAGAGCATGTGTAACCACACTATAAATCTGCTTGCACCTTCCTCTCCTCTTCCCACCCCAGAAGATCATGCGTTCAAGACATGGTGGCAAAAGCAGCTTCGCAGAGTGTTTGTTCACAGAGACGGGGAGTGTGCAAACCCTTGTGATTTAGAAACAGCTGTTTTGACATCATTCCCTTTGTGAGGACGCACAAAATGTTTTGGTTTTGTTCCAGACCAAGTTAGGAAACCTTGAATGTTGCCACAGAAGAGTTCTTGGGCTACTCACTTTCTCTTTAATTTTTCAGGGTTATTTTCTCTTGGGATGTCTGGTTAACTTGTTTAAATTGCCGGTTCTTCTGGCATCTTGGATCTTTCACCTTGACCCTCTTATCCTTGGCTTCTCCCTTTTCCCACTCTGTATCCCACATGCTTATTGGCTTTATCTGGTCTGTTACAGAAGCCATTGTGTTCACTGGAAGCTGATGTCTGGGACTTGGCACCCACCACAGGGATAACAAAAGACCGTAATCCAGGCTTTTGAACCGTTCATCCACACAGCTCTACGTCAGCTGTGCAGGGGTGTAAACCTGCGATTACCAAGCACCGGGCGGCTATCCCACCTGTTCCATCATTTCTCCACCTTATGTGTACTCACTCTGAGGACTGTAAGCAATTACTCTGCTAGGTACTAAATACAATATACAGCACATGGTAGTGTAAAATTATGGAATTTGGGGGTTTTAATGAGCTCAGGTGCAACACAAAGAACTTTTTTTTTTTTCCTGTCCATAAAATTATATGGCTTGGAATCAGGGGTTTATACAGCTCTGGACAAAGCCATTTTATTTAAAGGGTGAGTATGGGGTGGGGGGTGGGGGGGGGGAATACAACAACAACAACACCCTAGCCCAGCACAATTATATGCAGATTTGTTCATAAATCTGGGCTGGAGCAGATGTGCTGCACATGTTGAAAATCCAGAGCATGTTGCTGGAACTTAAAACATAAACATGAACATGTTTCCAAAGAGGAAAATCTGCTCACAGCGAGAAGCTGACCCCGTGCTTTAAACAAAGATCAAGTCCATTCTGCCTATTGTGCCTTTGCCATGTGTTTACTTTCCTTGCTTGATGCCTAGGGTAGCTTAAGGAATAGCCAGAAGAAAAGAAGCAGTTTACCAAGGTCAGAAAAGAGCCAGTGGCACTCTGGGTGTAAGGAAACAAGAGGTAGGATGTGACCCAACTCATCCGGCTATCAAGGGTCCTATTAGACCGGGTCAGCAGTATCACGCTGGATCTCTCATCTGTATTTTTAGATGCTTGAAGTCTTCTGCCCTGTAGCTAAATCCCGTAGAAAAACATAACTGCACTTCACAGTGGGTAAGGCTGTAAGAAATAGTCTGCTTTAAACACAAGCCTGCACTCTGTAGGTAGTTGGAAGTGAAGTTCCTGTAGCCAGCTGCATGATTAAATTCCTTTGGAGGGTAGCAGGGCCTGCTCTTGAAGACTCTGCACCCTGACTGAGTGCCACCATACTCGCTCTTCTTAATGGTGACAAGCCGAAATGCTGGCAGCCCCTCCTATCCAAGGCTGTGAGCTTCCGGATTTCAGCATGGTCTGATGCATGTCTGATACGTGTGGCAGGACGTGATGCGTTTTTCTCTTTTCTTGGCTTTTTATTTTGTCAGAAATAGGTGTGGGTTGAACAAGGGACACTGAGAATGCAAAGTGCTTTCTTCCCAACCCTTGAAAAAGAATAGCCCTCCAGGTAAGGGGCAAAGGTGGCTTTCTGGTTAATATGAGGCTGTTTACATCCCATCTGCTCCCACTGGGTGTTTAGACAAGAGGGATCACCAGACATGACGATGCCATGACCTACATGAATGCAGAGGTTCCAACTCTCTTTCTTCTGGAGGAAAGGTGGTGGTGGATGTGGTCGTCTGTGTGCATGTGCATGTGTTCTCTTAACTCTCCATGGAAGATGTTTGATTAAGGCATGATGTTGAAATCTGTGCACATCCACTTATCCCACTGCTTGCAGGCTGGGCTGCTGGTGGTGTTAAGAACTTTGGTCTGTAGGACTCATGTACACATTCGCGCCACTGCTTGCACCGGCAGTCAGCTACAGTGCCCTGCTTATGGGAGTAGGACATTTGTCTGGAGGCTTCAGAGCTTTAGAAACCTGCACCTCTCTGGTAAACTGCTCACATTTTGGTTTTTTTTTGAATCAAAGAGCTATGAAGGGGAACGACTATTAAAAATAGTCAGATTGACGTAAATGTAGATTATGTCAGAAAGGGAATGAGCAGTTTATGCTGAGAACAGTCACAAACAAAACATACATCTTTGGTTAGTTGAACGTAAGAGACGTGTATCTGGATCAGCCCCCTGCTTATTGCCATCTTGTCACGGTTTTGGCTGGGATAGGGTTGACTTTCTTGCTATCAGCTGGTGTAGTGCTGTGTTTTGGATTTGGGATGGGGATAGTGTGGTATGGTTGCTTTTGGTTGTTGCTAAGCTCTGAAGGCCTTTTCTACTCAGGAGTGCACAGGCAGTTGGGAGGGGACACAGCTGGGACAGCTGAGCCCGGCTCCACAAAGGAATATTGCGTACCATAGGATGTCACGCTCAGTATATAAAGCTGAGGGGAGAAGAAAGAAAGGGGGGACATGTTCAGAGTTATGGCATTTGTCTTCCCAAGTAACTGTTACGTGTGATGGAGCCCTGCTTTCCTGGAGATGGCTGAACACCTGCCTGCTGATGGGACACACAGAATGATTTCCTTGTTTTGCCTGGCTTACATGTGTGGCTTTTGCTCTATCTATTAAACTGTCTTTATTTCAACCTATGAGGTTTTTTTCTCACTTTTCTGATTCTCTCCCCCATCCCAAGTGAGGGGAGCGAGAGAGTGGCTGTGTGGTCCTAGTTGCTGGCTGGGGTTAAACCACGACAGTCCTTTTTGGCACCCAGTGTGGGGCTTGAAGGGTTCAAGAAAATGACAGATTTGATTGGAATGCTAGATCGAATTCATAGCTGTTGCTGCTCTTTAGCTATTAATTGGCAGGCTCCAGTGTTTGCCATGGGGCTTGCTTGCCTTACTGTACCTTGGAGTCTAGTGCTTGTTAGTGGCTGCTTTTTGCTTTCGCTGCTTGCTGTACTGCTGTACTGCTTATCATCTTACTCTGCTGCGCCTGGGAACATTCTGATAACAGCAGTGGTGATGTGCCTGGGCTGGCAGATGGCCAGGGCATCGCCGTTTTCTGTGCTGTTGTACTGGACGGGCTGGAGCTCCAGTGTGAACTTGAGTTGAAACAACCCTGCAGACACCCAGGTCGGTGGAGGAGGAGGGAGAGGAGGTGCTGCGGACACCAGACTGTAGGTTCCCCTGTAGCCCGTGGTGAAGACCATGGTGAGGCAGGCTGTCCCCTGCAGCCCATGGAGGTTAATGCCGGAGCAGGTGGATGCCTGAAGGAAGGGACCCATGCTGGAGCAGGGAAAGAGTGTGAGGAGTCCTCCCCCTGAGGAGGAAGGAGAAGCAGAAACGTGTGATGAATTGACCGGAGCCCCCACTCCCCGTCCCACCCCCGCCTTTCGTTTTGGACTTTCCTGCCCAATGTCTTTGTTTGCCACCTGTACAGCCAGGGATCGGGCTGCCCTGCCAGAGGTGTTACGAACATTAAACCTGCCAAGGGCTGCGAGGTACCTCCATGCTTTGTTGAAGGGGTTTGAACAGGTATCGTGATGACTAATTGAAAATGGGTTTTCATTTAGAAAACACTCAGACGTACGAACTCCATTAGCTAATCAGGTTTGCACGGGGTTTTACAGTTTTGAAGCCCAAAGGCTCCTGCCAGTGACAGTGCGCAGCCCAGGCACCGCACCACACAGATGAAGCTAAAAGGACTGTCAGTGCTGACATGTTCACCTTAAACTGGAAAATTTTAAATGTTCCCAGTGGCCCAACTATTCGTCCTTCCACCTGACTACCATTCAATCCATTGCCCGCAAATATGGTAAGAGGAAGAAAAGATGCATTATTATTAATAAATGAATGGAGCTATTTGCTATTTATTATTTAAGCCCTCAATACTGGCAGGCTTTAGTGATACATGAAATACAGGCAAGTAATTTATTTATTAGGGAAAATAATGATTTTTTTCCCCCCATTCTGGAGCCCTCTCTGACCCAAACAGCAGGGGGTTTATCAAATACAAATACGATGACTTGTAATTTTAGAGTCTTTCAGAGCACTGTAACTGACAACCTTTTTAACATAAGTACATTGAACAAATAATTTATAGAAGTATTCTGGGAATATTTTAGGGTGTTTTATTACTACTTCTGAAAGCTATGGCATGTTATTGATTTTGGTGTATTAATATAACCTAAAAGTGAGGGCACATGCTTGCCTTCTAATCCAAATCAGCCTTGATAGCAACCCATATATTTTACTGAAAGGAGCCTTGAACTAACGGCAGAGGTTAACAATTACACATCATAGCCAAAAGTTTAAGATAATGAATTTCGCTCATTACACACTGTCCAGCTCCAGCCACAGGAAGTTCCTCACTACTCCCTCCTCGATGTCTCGTCCAAATTTCTCCAGTAGCTATTTGTCAAAATTTTGAAGCCTTATTCTCACATTTGTGTCATGCAATTGACATTGTATTTGTGAAGGCTTCCACTAAGGAAATGTAATTATCATTACTGTTTTCTGTGTGCCAAAAAAATGGTGTATTTCTCTTAAAATGGGCTTGCTTTCTTGCTTCATATTTTTTCATGTATATATGCGTGCCTGTATATACACAGGCATAGGTGTATATAGCAATAGCTGTGATACATACATTACTGGATGTGGGTATTTCTCTATTTCGTTCTTTGCTGTTCCTGGAGTCCTGCTCCTGCGCGCTGCAGAGATGTTGAGTTCCTCTGACTGCTTCTCTCCCTCTGCCCAAAGGGTCCAGAGCAGCTTCAGTGCAGCGTGTCGGGAAGGATGGCACCTCTGGCCCTTGCTTTCCGGTGACCTGGGTACCTGCCTGTTTAATGCTTCAGTGAGACTGGACCAATTCACCTGGCTGCTGAGAAGTGTCCGATGGTACCAATGTCTGATCATTGCCATTGTGCTGCATATCTCAGCCAGGTCACTCAGAGGACTCCCCGAACCACATCACCAAATATGTCCTCCTTTTTTTTCTCTTTCTGAGGTTTCTCAGTAATCTTCTCTGCTGCCCATGGTTAATTCAGTTCTGGAGGACTTATTATCCCACATTTAGTTCTTGGCTTGAAAAAGCAATAGTGGACAGTTTTTAAGTGCCTTAGCATAGTAACCCTGTGAACTATGGCTCTTCTCTAGCGGCACTTTCTTAAGAGCATCCAAACAGATTGTTTAATTGCCATTATCTCCCTCCCCTTTCAACAAACAATGGTTCTTTTATCTCATCTTTACGTTTTCCTGATCACTCAGTGGTGCCATCAGTGATGGCATAGCCATGGGAACTCCTGGTTCTGCCCAGTTTGTCGAGTTGGCAGAACCTTTTGGGACAGCTCTGCAACGTTGAGGGCCATTAATGAGGAACAGGCAGGCAGCTTCAACAGCAAGGGGAGCTGGGAGAAAAAAATCCCTCCAGATTTGTACCCTGCTTCAGACTTCCTGGGAACTCCATGGCTGGGGCAGTCAGAGACTGGTGCTGCACTTCTCCAGCTCTGGCCCCTCCTTGCCCTCCTTTGCTGCTGTCAGCGTGGATATAACAGCATCATGATGCTATCACTGCTGCTGCTACTGCTTGGATTAGGAGAGAAAAGGCATGGGGCACTCACTGGGAAAATCTCTTGTCTTGAGGTGCTGTTGTCCTCAAAGCCAGAAAGATTCTTGCTTACCTTTACGTCATGATTTCTGTTGAAATAGCCTATGCATGGGGAAGTGTGTGAGGTGGACTGAGAAGTATGCATTAAAATAGCATAAAATATGGACCTTTTTTTTTTATTTGGGGTAAGGAATTCAATCAAAATAACTCTGGAGGGGGGAGAAAAGCATACAGATCTTGAGGAGCAGGGAACAGGCCATCTGGCTGAACATGCCGCCCATTAAAATGTACCTTAATCCCCACTTCCTGCTTTTTTGCCATATGCTTTGGTGTGTGAAAAGTCAGGTACAAAGCGGTGCCCTTAAAAGAGAAGTTTCATTCCTGGTCACCTAAAAAGGTGACTCTTAATTAAATCCAAAAGAGGCATTTTATATTCATCATAGTAGATTTACTCACATCTTTATTTTCCAATAAAATGCGCTTGCTCCTCCTGTCCTTGTGGCATGACTGATGTCACTTCCCACCCAAGAAGTTTCTGGAGGAAGGACTTTTTCTTCCCCTTTTTTACACAATTTAAAATTTGCTTTACTGGTTTTGGTGGTAAAACTCCAGCACCGTTTGTGTCCTGGTGTAGTTAATATCCTCATTCTCAAAGGATGAACACCAAGGGCCTTGTGTTGAAATAGAATTTATAACCTGTACACCTGCTTCCTTTGCAGTCAACATTTAATGATTTGTAAATAGTAATAATACACTGGAAAAGGAGAGAAGATGCTTAAATGCAGTGCTAAGCAATTGCAAATGTAAATTAGTTCTTGGGCATGTTGCAGGCAGGGTTTTATCGATTTAGGTTTTGGAACATACTGAGCAGGGCTTGATACTGAGGAACGATTTTTGAACTTTATGTTTTTCACGCTTCATAAACTTTTTAAGCTTTCAAATCTTCATACCCTGGCTAAGTTACTGGTTTTTTTCCTGCAAACTGGCCCAGGCTTTTAATATGGCTTCAGGGCTGCAACTTGTTAGACCAAGACAGGGACCCTTTGGAAAGGGCTGTCAAACCCTCTAAAAGCTAATGGGAACCAGGGAACTTGAAAATCTGTGGAGAAACTCAGCCATTCATGCACTGCATCCCTTGCGTAGGGTAGTCCAGAACAGCGGTGGGACAAGCAGGCGGTTTGCCCCAGGTCCCTTGTTTAGTGGGATATAGACAGGCCCGCTGCAGTATCGTATTTCCTAATGTGCGGTAGAGTGCAGGAATTACAGCGCTCCCTTCCTCCAGGTGCACATGATACAGAGAGCTCCTGTTGTTGTTTTGGGTTCTTTATTTTTAGGTTCAGTAGATTTTATTGGGTTATTTTCCTACCCTGTGAACACAGGCACCAGGTAGTCAATAACAATCGCTCCATTAAAAAGGAAAAATAAAATCTTCAGTGTTAGGTGCACACACTAGAAATAAAAAAAAGGAAGGGGGAAGGATGAAGGGAAAAACAGATGCCAAACATTGTTTTACATGTCACGGAGACTGCCGTTCTACAGACTCACGTCTTTGAATGAGTGCAAGTAAAATGTTAGAGAAAAGGTGCTTTGTATCACATTCTTCTTCCACTCTGATATTATCACCTCTGAAAAGCAAAATGCTTATTTAACAGCTGCATTATCTTAAATTAACTTTTGGCTTCCAACCTAAGAACATTTTTGCCCAGACAAGACTCTCCTGAGGTTACAAACAAATCAATAGGAGGACCAGGAATAGAAGATGGATAGGCCTTCTGTGCTCCTTTTAGCTACCAGACATCCTTCAGCTCAAAATCACGTTGCGCCCAAACCCGTAGCCAGGTGAACACTGGGATTTGAGTCCCAGAAAGGACGAGCTCTGATTCTTCCTCTGCCATTGCCTGGAAGCGCTCGGTCCGCGTTCAGTGCCTCCCCGAGCTGGACCCCCCCTTAACGCTGCTACTTCCGCTGTCTCCACAAAAAGCAAAAAAAACCCCAAATCCCCATGTCTTCTGCTCCTAAACGTTCGTCTTTGAGCACCAGTCACAACTGGTTTGTGTTCCCTGCTTGCTTCTCTGCCATTGAAGCTTTATTTAGTCTTGATAGTGAGTGAAACAGTCAGGTGTAAGATTTTAGGTCTCCGCTCAGACGAATCGTGCACGGTACATGCCGAGCAGCCCGAGTGTTTACAACAGCCTGTGACAGAACGTATTACTCGTTGCGACTTGAGGCACTGCCATCGAAATATGGCACATTGCACAGAAATTGCTTTTGCAGCAAGTTGAAAGTCGTGTTATTAGGGTGCGCTATTGGATTAACCCACCGACGTGCAATCCAGCCCGATACCGGCAGCGAGGATTTATTACCGGCCATGATTTCCAGTCACATCAGAGCTCACGATGAAATCGCGGGGTGTGTGGCTGTGTGCGTTTTTGAGCGTGTGTGTCCGTGTGCGTGTGTGTGATGGCTGCGCGGGGCAGAGAGCGGATGAGCTGTTTGGGAGCTGGGAGCGAGTTCCCGTCGTGCGGGAGCTGGGAGTGAGTGAGCTCCCGTGGTGCGGCACCGCATCCGGAGTCTTTTGCAGTGTGTCACGTCCTGTGCTTGGGGTTAAAATCTCCTCCTGTGGTGCTTGGCCTACGAACTATTTGTATCACTGGAGGGCACGTGGAGATGAAGGAGGGGTGCAAGCGGTGTCTCAGTTACGCAGATGGAGCCCATGGAGCTTATGGAGTGAGTGGGGGTAGTGGTAGCTCCCGAAGTCTTTGCCGTTTAGTTCACCAGCCCAAGGAATATTTGGATTACATCCTCACTGCTGAGGTTGCCACCCAGAGTGCCAATTTGTTTCAAAGCTGTTAGTGTTTTGGGGGAGATATGAACACCTGTCCAGGGGGAACTGGACTGATGTATCACCCCTTCAGTTTGCACAGAATCCGGCAAACTGCCGACAGATGGCACTAACTTTGAGCCACGGTTTGCCGACTGTTACCGATTTCTTACCTGCGACGAAAGCACCAAAAAGCTCTGTCCTTCACTGCCAAATAGGATCAGCTGTAATTTCCCTCTTTTAGCCATGCAAATAGTTTAGAAAAAAGCAGAATAATTCTGCTTTTCCTTCCAGCTGTTTGACCAATGTCCCATCCCCCCTTTACTCCAATCCTGTGAAATACAAATAGTCATTCTGTCAAGAAGTGCCACTTTTCCTCAGTTACCACCTGTGGGTAAACAGATCACCATTGTACCTGGCCATAATGAGCAAGTTTTAATATATATATATAAAAAAAAGCCAACTAATGAGGTAATTAACCTATTATTATATGATAATGACTATACACTTGCATGCTTGATGGCCTCAATGTAATTAAAAACTTTTAATATGTGTCTGTTTGTGACCTGTAAAACAATTAAGAGCTTCTGAGGGTTTGGGCTTTTCGTTCTTTCTTCGTTTTTTATACACACAGTTTTTCTGTCTTTGAGCCCTCGGATCTGAAAGCAGTAAAATTACATATAAGACTTAGAAATAGAGTTGACTCTATGCAAATTCTTTGGAGGAGGCAGAAGAGCGCAGCCTACACACCAGTGCCCATTGCAACCTCAGCTTTCCTCAATGGGGCAGAGAGTATTTGGTTTGGATTAAATCACAGAGAATTAAGAGACACAGTAATTTTAATCTTTGATTTAGCAGAAGCTTTAGGCAGCTGCCAGAACAATACTTGAATACTTTAATTTAAATCTGGGCATGAATGTTCTTGAAGTGGAACTGCTCACGGGTTCCAGTTAAGCACGTGCTTAAAATATTGCTGAATCAGCTGGGAGCGTCTAAAAGGCTGTACTTTCTTAAACTTTAAATCCACAAAAGGAATAGTCTTCGTCTGAGTTACACGTACCTTGTTGAGTACTTGCCTTGTAGAGGCGCTACCCTGAGTGCCTCCATCTAACAGCCTTGGGGGATCAATAACTTCCTGTTTCTTCAGAATATTTTTTTCCTGTATTTAAGACTGCTCTTGTTGCTACAAGAGTCTTTTTCCTCCTCCTTTAGACGTCCCTCCCCAGTTGGTAATTTATTATTATTTTAAGTCAGTACTCACATAAACATTGCTATTTTAATTAGGGAGAAGCAAACAAGTCATAGGCTATAAGGCATTGCGAGTATGCTTGCTACTCTCACATTTTAATTATTTATTGGAGTAAATAAAATTAAATATTTTCATAGCGATCCAGAACAGGATTTGAAGTAATTACTCTGTCAAATTCATCAAAAATTCTCTCATCAAAATAAAAACCTTGATGTCATTGAATAATTTATAATACAAATACACAGAAATTGTAAAGTATTATAAATAGAAAACTGCAGGGTAAGTGAACATGAATTAGTTAAGGGTTATGTTTCTGAAAGAGCCTGTCATAAGCTGTATAAATTTTTAATAAGTGTTTTTGAGGCCTAATTTTCAGTGTACAGTATATACCAACAACTAGAGGAAACAACCCGAAAATGGTGATTTAGAAACACAGCTGTTTATGATAGAGGCCAGATTGTGACTCCTCTTCCTGGGCCTTTCTCTCGTACAATTTGAACTAATGATGTTTGCCACTGAATGCCTATGGCTTAACATGAATCATCTGCCTAAACAGCAAAAGCATTAAGTAAACCTAATCTCTATTATTATCTATGAATACCAAATGCTGGGACAATATCTAGCCTATTAAAACCCCAACTGTTCGGTGAGGCATCCGTACGCCAATGACTGAACACCAGCCTGCCTGTGCTCAGTGCACCCGGTTTCTGCTGCGGCTGAGGATCTCTCCTCCTTGTGTGGGAGCTGGAAGGGGCTGGCACTCTTCCCTGGTGCCCACAGGGCCCCGTCCTGCAAACTGCCATCTCCCCACCAAGTGTAAAAGGAGCTGGAAGTGCTCGGCACCTTGCAGGTGCTTCTGCATTCGATCTTGCAATGCCAAAGGCGACTCTCCATGTTACTGGTAACCAGGGATGTGTCAGAGGCAGAACCTCCGACCTGAAGTCCCCTGACTTCACTTGTTCTTCTTTTCCTAATTCCAGTGAATTCAGGATCGACATCCTCTGTTAAAAGGCCTTCCATAAAACAAATTAGCAACAGATCTGGTCCTTCCCACGCTAAAGCCATTGTTTTCAGTGGATCTAAGATGGATACAAATATCATCAGCCTTTTTAAAAAACTACCCCTGCCAACTCATGGTAGACTCAAAAAATAAAACTTCCTCCTTCCCAGCCAAATGAAACCTGAGATTTATGGTGGGATCTGGATCTAAGGCAGCAAAGGAAACCTGCAACAGCCCCGCTGATGCAGGGGGAGTTCTGGATGCAGTGGTGTAAGGCTGAGGTAATGCCACTGGAGTCAGTGTTCTGACTTAATCCTATCGTAATGAGGCCTGGAAATCTTTTTTTCGCTCCCTTGTTATAAAAGTCTTTAGGCAAAATCTACTTCTATTCCTAAAAGTAGTTCTAGGAGTTAAATGAAATAGATTTGGTGACATTTATTGTTTATTCTATTTTGAGAGGGATCATTTAAAGGAGGTTTTTTCCTTGGCTTTCTTGGAGCCCGTCACCATTTTGGTAGACATGTCAGTTCGTATCATATCTGGCTAAAACTTTGATTTTTGAGAGCCAGTAAGAAGCATGCCCTTTTTTGATCGATATGCGTTACAGAAATAGACACAGGGAATGATTTTCAGACAGCTAAGCCAAGGAAGCTTTATCAGATGTAGAATATGCTATCTCATTTCATGCACGCATCTACCTCTGGCAAGGTTCTTTCTATTCTTGGGACCTAAAGGGCCTCAGCAAGGTAGTTCTGCTTGTAAATCTCTGCTACATCAGAAAGGTCAATATACAAGATGCAGAGCAGGCACAGATTGACAGGAAGTGGGAGCAGGATTGGAACAAGTTAAAAATTGCAATCCTTCTCTGCTAGAAAATGAAAAGCCATGTACGGAACTCATGGGAACGGTTAGGAAGCACTCAGGAAGCTTTGGAAAGCTTTGGCTTATGCAAACTTAAATGTAGCCTAAATTTTGCATTGATTCTCTGTACAAGGTGAAAAACACCCAGCTTGAATATAGTACAAGACAAATCTATCGACTGCAGAGTAGACATAGGAATTTATTGCTGTACTGTTTCTCTTCCCATTCATCAGCCAAGATTTTCTTAACTGGCTGCATTAGCAGTGCCACCAAGCATTTTGTGGAGGTTTTCAGTGACTCAGGGATTTAGTCCTCGGTGTAATTACTGCCTGACTCTATGTTGCCCATTCTGGATGGTGTGGGGAACATTCACCTAATACCCCAAAGATTACATTGCTTTACATCAGATTGATGGCAAACAAGTTTTTAATGACTATTTAATTAAAGAGGAACCATTTAATCGTTTTACACTATATTTTATCTATAAGGCTTCCTCTTCTTGTAAATTTAGGCTACCAAAGTCTGCGTGAAGCACAGAGATGGAGGCTTCCATGTATTAGTTATTCACTGGGTCCTTCCTTTCTCTCTGTTTAATAATTGATAGGCACAATCGTTCCTCCTACTTCTTCACGGTAGTCAATAGTGTGTCATCCTCTGCTGTCATCTCAGGTCACCTTCCTGAACTGCTTAGGTTTAGGAGTCAAGTCTGGTATAGACAAGTTAAAACTTTTGATAGTAGAAAGAGATATTCATTTAATATGTTGGTTGCTAATCATTATCAACCCATTTTAAAATGAGAAAGTGGCTCGTATAGGGAATCGCTTAATTTCCCTAAGCACATTCGGGTCTCACTTGCTTTAAAGACGTGCTCTTAGCTTGATTTTTCTCTTTGGGTTTGGGGTCTTTAACATTTCCTCTTCTGTTGCTTGTGGTTTCATTGTAACATTATTCTTACCGCTTTTCCTCTTCCATCTATTTCGCTTTCTACTCCACAAGGATATTGTAGTTTTTTTGGACGTCAAATGGAACGACAAAGGGAAAAAATCCCCGCAATTCTTTTTTCAAACTATGAATAGTTTTCCTTTAAAAAAAAAAAAGTTCTGGTTCATCTGCAGCCAAGTTTATTGGAAATGACAGCTCAAAAGTTCAGTGAGTGAGTGAAGTTCCTAGAGATCAGAAGCCCTCTGCTGTTTCTACTGTTTCCAGGCCTCAATACAAGGGCACCTTTTGGAAGTTTCAAGGTCAGCTGTAGGTCTATTATTATGTTGAATGGAAAGGAAATAATTTTGCACTTGTATCCAACTTCTTGTCATCTTTCTCCTTACCCTACTTGGCTTCTTTGTAGTACTTGAAGGCCTCAGCTCCATCTCTTTTGGCCATTGTAAATGGTTTGATTGGTGTTGGCCATGTTATCCCTTCTTTCCTCTTTACAAAAAGCAAATGATCATGTTGCATTGAAGAAACCATTATTGCCATCAAACAATCTGCCTTAATTTTCACCTTCTCTGAAAGTTTCAACTCCTCATCAACATTTCAGAAGGAAGTAACTGTGTTGGTTTTCAGTAACTCTGAGGAATCCTACCAGTTCTGATCCACACTTTGGATAAGTCATAGCACAGAGACCACTTTGGACAAAGGATGCACTGGTCTTTTCCTTTTATTTTTTCCTCTTTGCTGCTTCTGCTTTTTTTTGAAGCATTTGTTCAAGCCCCCTGAAGCGAAGGCAGAGACATGAATCTTGTACAAGGTTCCATTAACCAACCATCTCTCCTAACTGGCAACACGGAGCACTCTAGGATGAAAACTGTGTATGTTATGCCCAGAATCGTAGCTTTGCCTTCCTATGAAGAACTCAGGCTGGTGTGTTGGAATCAAGCATTTGCAGGAAGCCCACCCACAGATATTTCTTCTCATACATCTCTTGGCAGCTTTTCCTTCTTCTGTGCCCAGGAGAATATTGCTATAGTTGGTACGTTAGTCTGTCTCAGCCCTGTCTGACTGTCTGAAACACAACACCCATTCAACAACCTGCTCCTTGCCCTACCTCCCTTTTTCTGATTCACTGCAAAGATAAATGGGACACCAGGACATGTCCCTCTGAGTTACTGTTTCCGCCAGTGACTGGTTTTAAACCAGGGCTCAGGATTTAAAAAGTATGTGCTGTTATGCCCTAAAGCACCTCCTGTGTTTCGCTTGGCACATAGAGTTAGTAGCAGTTTCTTAACCACTTGCTTTTGCATATGGTCACCGGGACTGAATGTGGGACCACAGAGCATCGTCAGCTCTTACCTCTGATGATTTCCTTGGCTTTTATGGAATTATCCCTAACTGACCCCAGCGTAACATGGATAAGGACTGGAGCCACCACAGACACAGGGGTGGTTCTCTCTTCGGAGCCCACATGGTGCTTTTCCTGTATTATACCTAAAGCGCAGTATATGTTTGTCTGAAAACTAAAGGCTAAAGGCACGCTTCAAGCCTGAGGAGTTTTAATTACAGGTCAAAGGGAGCAACAGAGAAAAGAATAAATATGTAGAGAAGAAACTGTGTGCCGGACTTGGCTGGCAATAGCAATTGTCTTAAGTAAAATGATGGGAAATGCCTTCAGGCAGGTTACGTTGTAGATGCTTATGATTATCTGCCACTACCACAGTGGTAGCATCTGATCTGAGGGACTGCAGTGTCTTACAGAGACTACCATTCAGAAAGATATGTGAAGGCTCTATAATTTTCCTAGGAGAAAAAAAATAATAGCACGTGTCCAGACTGGTGGACGGGCTTACTGCCTACTTCTGACCTGCCCAGAGTGGTGTGGGAGGTGTGAGGAAGTCGCGTTAGCTCCCAGCTACATATCAAGTGGATTTTCAAAGAGCTTTTGATGACTTATAAAACAGAACATGGTTTGGGGTTTGAGTGTTTATCTGAGCAGCTGTCTCCCTCTGTATGGGCCTGAGCGCTGTTTGACATCATCTAAAGCTGTTTTACTGGCTGTTCCAAAACAAACAAAACGCAAATAGGCTTAACACCTTTGGAAGGCAACTGCTTAGTTATTGTGTGGAATTCATTTTGGGATGGGGATCTGTAAAGCTGAGTCAATACATTGATTTGAATCTAAGCTGCAAGCTTACCTTTTAACCTGCACTTGTTCCTTCTTCTAATAGAGCGTTTTTTTCCAAACCAGATATTGTGCCTTTATTGTCAACTGCCCTGCATGCATTTGCGTGAGAAGTACTATGGGCTCTTGCTTTCAGTTGACACTACCTAGGAAAGGGTTGGAAATAAAACCTGCGCTTCTGTCCCCACTCTCCTTGCTTTACAGACGGATACTCTTGGGTTGCTAACTTGAAGATCTGGAGCTCTTTCGTATCCTTAGAATGCACTGCCTTTGGTGGAAGGACTAACCATTGGGCAGCTACATCATTTTCCCTTGAGGAATCCAGGAGGGTCGTACTGAGCAGTTGTTCCTCTCCAGGTGCTCCTTGTCTCTTGTGCAGCTGTTGCTGAAGTGATGCTAGATGCTTTCCTGATCATACCAGGGGCTCAGGTGTCTTCAGCATATCAATAACCTGCATTAAGCTGCCATCACCTTTAGAAGAGCCTGTGCAATGACTGAGAGGACTGACTCAAGGATGAAGGTTATCTGGCTGAAGGTCTGCTCAGGTCAGACAGATAATACATACAGGAGGAAATGTCTGTTGAACTGGAAGCAAAAGGCAGCAAGGGGAGTTGAATCCTTCCTTCCTATTTGCTACTTTCATGATGTTAAATCCAGTGACATGAAGTATTCCAATTTCCTTTCCTAGGTAGCATTTTATATCTGGGCTTACAGGCATAGTGTCAAGACAGTATGGTCACTGTTTGTGTTCTGGAGTGGCTATGCACCTTAAAGGTTTAAACTTAGCCTAAGAAAATTTCAGACTTTCCAGATGTATATCTTCATCTAGAAAATCAAGTTCATATTTAGAAGATGCTTGTTTGTTTTGCTATTTTAATTTACTTGGTTTTCCTTGTGGCGTGCCCTGAGAGACTTCACGTTATCATGCTTTGAGCCGGCAGCTGGGCTGGAGGGACATTGTGGGAGCGGCTCAGTGTCTTCATTCTCCTCTATTTCCCTCATAAGAGTCATACAAGTGCCCTTGTATTTCGTTAGCACTCTGAGAAAATAAGATAGAGCAATATGCTGGTGTAATTTCCTCAGAAAAGAAGCGAACTGCCTGGGCTCCTTGGGCCAGAATTCAAGGAAGAGAATAAAGATTTTGGGTGCTTACCTTGAAATACCTTTAACAGCTGAAATACTGGGAGTTAAATCTGGGCCAGAGCTGCACAACTCTCAGCATAACACAGCCATCTGAAAGACCGGGCTCTGGAAGTTTTCCATAAAACTTGGGGGAAACATCCCCAAAGTTTCTGAAAGTCTCTGGCAGTGTCACGTTATAGAAGCAGGGACCTATCAGTTTGTCTGTTGGCTAGGTAAGGTCCTTGTGTGACCTCCATTCACGGCGCATCTCAGCACCTTAAGATCTTTTATACTTTTTATGTTCATGGGGCCAGATTTACACAACAGAATATATCTGATTAAAATCATGAGAATATTACTGATTCCCTGGTTAAAATGGTCTCCACATAGTCTTTGCTTGCCTTTCTTCTAAAGTCGCTTTGGCTGGAATTTTGCAAAATGCAACCACAGTCTCCCAAAACAGAGCACAAACAAATGCGCCACAATAGATATGTGACCCCTTCACCTTGTGTTCCCACATGGCAGCACTTACAGTTGCCACTATGCCACTGCACCGGCTCTTATAAATGATTCTGCCACCCCACACTGTGATTAAGTATTGCTGTTATAAACCAGGTACCTCTCATGTTAATAACAACATCTGTTAACTAACAAATTGCCCATTAACCAAGAGTAGCAGTGGATTTCACCAGATTACAGCTCTGCAGGTTTTTTACGAAACAGCTATCAACAAAAATGTTGTGCCTTTTTTATTCTTTAAAGATTCAAAGTAATTTTCTTTTTAACATTGAGTTTCTTAAAGCAGTGGTTATCCCATACACTTCAGTATTATGTAAAAGCCCTGTAAGATGATATTTAAAAAGAACAGGTACTTTCCCTTACTATTTTACAGAATAAAATGTCTTTTCTATATGCCATCTTTGAATGGGTTCCTGAACAATACACCAAAACTTAGCTATAAACACACTACTGTCATAATAGACGCTATACTTTACAATACCTACAGGGATTCACTTTTTAAAGTCTATAACATACAGTAGTCTTTTTATATGAGTGACTGAATCATATAAAAATAAAAATTGATAAAAAATAGTAATAAATCTGGATTTTATATCATGCACTGAGCAAAGTCTAAATTAAACTACTGTATTAAACCTTCTATGAAGCAGACCTAATTAATTAAAAACACCAGGGTTAAGCAATTTAGCCATCAATCTCCTAGCTTAAGTGGGGGATGAGGTACATATGGTAGCTTGCTGAGGAAGAAAAATGAAAGACCTGTTCTCTCCAGACTCACGTTGACATGATCTAGGGGAGGTTAAATATGAGCTGCTATTCCCAGGGAGACTTCTCCTACAGTTCCTCCAGCAAGATGACTTTCCCAAAGCCCTCGGTAAGTTGGAATGTGTCACTTATCTCCTGCTTCCAGAACAGCGAGTGGAACAAAGCAGCCTTCCAACGCCTTTCTGAAGGAGTCAGATGTTGATTGAAATGGCCGTGGTGCCGTGGCAGAGGGATCTCTCTATGAGTTCAGACTAGCTTGTTACATCGCTGATGCAAGGGAGTTCGCTAACGCTTCCAGGAAGGAAAAGGAGACGCCGATGGTTCCTTTCTCCCCAGAGATGGGTGCTGGCCCTAGAAGCATGCCTCTTGCACGGTGGACACTGGGCCTGAGGATGATTCTTAAACTGAGAGAGGAGCAGGCCCGGAGGGTGGCCAGCAATACCCTTCTTTGGAAGGCACCCTCAGCAGAAAGGCCGCCCAGTGACCTGAGGGATGGTTTCAGTTTCCAAATTGTCAGTGTGTTTCTAAGAAAGGGGCAGCTCGAGAAACTGCTAGCTGAAAATTTTCCATTCAGCCCTCCCTCACCACATTCCCTCCAACTGTTGACTTTTTGGTTAAAACAGAAAGGTTTGTGGAAAAAAATGAGATTAGTTTTGTTGCAAGTTCTCTGTTTTTGTTGGAACGGCTGAATGCCCAAGAGATTAAACTTCTAGGAGCTAGTTCATTTCTAAATTCAAATTTGATGTGCCTTCTCATGTGGCTGCCTCCAAAACAATGGTGATGGAAGAAGCAAAGTATGTTGCTGCACATTGATGAATAAAAAAAACCCGACACTGGTTAGACCTATTTTTTCAGTCTTTGGCTCTTCACCATCACAGATGCTACAAATAAGAGATTTCCTAAGCTCTTCCTCAAAAAGGGCACAGGCATTCAGCTGGGTTGCTGGTGGGTGAAGTTGTGGGTAGTGACTTGGCTGGGCCTTCGAGGGCTGAGTTTAGGAACTGATCAGGGGGCATCTTTCATTTCTTTTTGGGTTCCACAGTGAGAACTGTTCTTTGGCACTCCTGTATTTTTTAGAAAAATAATCACATTCCATGGATGGACAACAGTCTGCTTAGAATAGTGTTTGCATCATTTCCCGCTCTCTTAACTGGATTCTATTTCCTTAAATCTTGCACCCCCCCGGGGTGACTGTAAAGAAGGTGAATGTAGCTGTACCATCCCCCTCGAGATGGCTGGGCATGTCCAGCTTGGAGAAGAGAAGGCTGAGGGGAGACCTCATTGCCCTCCACAACTACCTGGAAGGAGGGTGTAGAGAGGTGGATGTTGGTCTCTTCTCCCACGGGAATAATGACAGGACCAGAGGAAATGGTCTGAAGTTGTGGCAGGGGAGGTTTAGAGTAGATATTAGGAAGAATTACCTTACTGAAAGAGTGGTCAGGCACTGAACAGCCTGCCCAGGGAGGGGGTTGAGTCACCAGCCCTAGAGGTGTTTAAGAAACATCTAGATGTGGCACCTCAGGGCATGCTCTGACGGGCAGAGGTTGTAGGGTTTTGGGGTTTTTGTTGTGTGTGTATGGTTGGACTCGATGATCTCAAAGGTCCTTTCCAATCATGAAGATTCTATGATTCTATAAGATGCTGCAATTCCCCAAGAGAAGAAATTGAAGCCAAGGACTTTGTGTGGAAGTAGAAATAAAATTCAATAGTATTTGCACTTGGATGTCAAAAATTGATGCAAAATTATAAGCAAGCCATACATTGCTTTGTGTTTTGCTGAAAAATTCTCAAATACCACACAAATGGACTTTCTGAATGCTTGAACAGTGGAATGGAATAGAGTTAAGCATCCACTGTGTAACACCTATCATTTCCTGGTACCGTTCTATTAATTTAATATTTCTTCATCCTCTTGTATCTCCCATGAAACCCTCAATCAATGTGATGATTAATATTGTACGCACATGCAGGTCACCTCCCCTTTTCACATCCCTGTTGCTTTTTTTTTTGCCCCAGACCCGACAATCTAAGGGTGAGGTTTCGTGTTGCACTGAGCAGCTCTCAGAGCTGCACCCAAAAAGCGGACTGACTCCTGCTGTGTGCAGAAAGTCCCCTTTGGATCAGGACTGGAAATTATGTCCTTATGGCATGAGTCGATTCGAGTGGCTGATCCAGCAGAAAAGTATTAATATATTTTGCAAGTCAACCAAATGCCTGAGCTGCCCAGTGACTGTATGATGACTGCATCTGTCAAGGGAGGGAGAGGCAGGGGCCAGTGGCTGTAGATAGAGGCTCAAGTGGGATCTCCCTTTCGGCAGGGGCTTTCCGTTTGACCAACTTGGCTGTAATGCGGAGATGCACCCTTAGGAATAGCAAAGATCCCCCCCATCAAGCCCAGGAGTTAAGCTTGTTTGCAGGCTCTTGAGACTGCCGGTGTATTTGTGTTGGAGATGCACTTCAGAGTTCAAGTGGCGTGGGGAACGCTGCTTGCTGTGCAGCCCACTTGAGCTGAGCTGATGGGTACGGGCAGCCGCTGGGAATCGCGTGGTGGCTTTTAGTAGAGGAAGGCCCAAACCTTCGTTCTGTGTCCAGACAAACCCTTCATTCTGTAGAGGAGAGTAAAACTAAAGAAGGACCTTGAGACTTGTCCTCCTATAAAAACAAATTTACAGGCGCTTGTCTTTCAGAGATCCTTTAAAAGAAATTATTCTGTGATATGTGCTCCTACAGACAAGGCCTTTTACCTCAGGATTGTTACGGATCCAGCATCCTAAAATCAATACTCCATAAAGGGTATTCTAGGTACATCAGCTAGGTCCCTAAGATAAGGTGGGATCATTTTCTCATCTCAATAAATTGAAATAAGACCATTGCACAGAGTGACTGTTCCCAACTTTGGGGAACATGGCGCACAATGAAGGCTGGCAGACCTATGTGATAAGGAATTGAGTTGCCATTTTTGCAAATATCATAAACTTTTGAAGTGAATTCAGCACACACAAAATGCATTTCTCTGGAAATAGGGGATGTAAGTCTTCTTTTAGTGTTATGTAACTTCTCTGCTGGCAAATCCTGGTGAATAAAAAATAAAAGTGTTACCAGTGCGGCACTGGTCTTTTGCATTTATAAACAATGAAGCAAGAACAGAGAGATCAACAGAGCAGGCTAAAAATGTATCTTAATGCGCCTGCTGGGACCTTTACAAAAAGTCACTAAGATAAGGGAGCTTTGAGGTGACACAGTGTGCCATGAAGGACCTACTTTAAAAAGAAACAATACGTTTGAATATTCAGACCAAGCACTGAGCAGTAAGTCAAAAAGAAGCTACTACACTCAAATCTTCTGCAGCTTAGAGCTAATTAGACCTATGCCTCAGCATGGCCCAAGCCTCGTGCAATGTGGCAATGGTTATGATAATTATATTTTCATTCTGTGTTGGGCTGTGAGTTATATGCGTATTGCCTATAAATGCTAATGGGAGCTATGTATGTAAATCCCCTCCTCAATGAGGTGAGATTATGCCCTGATGTATCTTAAGTAGCATGTAAATGCAGCAATTGGGGTGGCAGCTACTCAAGACTGGGAAATGCTTTGCAAACCTTTAAAGGGAAGTGGTAGCTGTGTGAAGAGGCTGCTTAGTGGGGAAAGTGGGAAGGGGCGACCTGAAAACCTGGCATTACCAGTGATCACATTGATTTTCTTAGCATGTGTTTTCCATCGAATGTAACCAGTGGTAATGATGCAGAACCGGTATCAATTTCCTATATGTAGTAAGAACTTTATCTGCACGGGTACATACTATTATGCATTACTAAGTTAGCTGATGTATGCCAAGACGGCAGAAGGTTAGACCCATTGTATATGATCTATTGATGCTAGTCATGTCACCTGGGTTGCAAAAAGTTAGCGTTTCTGATTGCATGACCATTCCTCCCTCTCAGCAACTCATTTGCTACCTGTAGACTAATTAAAGTGGTTTGTTAGTGCCTAACTAGCAAACTGTGCCCATAATGATGTAAATAATGCATACAAACGAGATAATGATGTGCAAAGGGACGTTCCTTCTTTTGTCCTGTAGTCTGCTGACTGTAGGACTGGGCACACCTTATATTTCTGTTATCTTCTGACTTGTACCTCAATGTGCACTGTCTCTAGATCCTGACCGCACCATTCATGCATTTTAGCTAAAGACTTTGGGCATGGCTCTGTTGCAGTCATCACCCGGAACCTGGAAGCAGTCAGTCTTCTTTGAAAGACGCAGAAAACTAGATCATGCACTTTCCCAGCGTATCGCCAGCTTTCCTTGGCATGCACGCTCCCACACTTCTCCGAACAGACACAGATGTGACCTGCAGCGGGGCAGGTCCAAGCCCACATGAGCCCGGGCAGCTCACTGCTTTTCTGTAGAAGCCTGTCCCAAAGTGACTGACAAAGTGCTGTTCCCTGGGGAGGCAGCGGAGAAATTCCCTTTGTTGGAGGAAGTCCCCACATCAACAACCTAAATCAGAGTCATGTCAACTTGTCACACCACCCTCTGCAATGTTTGAGGGTTCATAAAATTTCCAAGCTCTCTCCTGGTATCCGGCCTCAAACGGCAGAGCTGGAACAGGGAAGGGGGAGATCAGGGTCACGCTGTCTCCATGATGGTGGCTGAGCTGATGGCAGGAGTCTTGGTCTCCTCTCCTGGTACCTGCTTTCCATTAGGATGAATCCACTGACCTCAGCAAAGCAACTTTTGATTGCTGTAGTACAAGTCTGAGGGGTGCCAGGCTCAGAGCCTGTTTAACAATAAATAACAGCAAACCACATACGGGAGGTTTCATGACCCGGATACGACGATGCTGGAGTGTGCTCTAAGACCCCCAACTCCATGAAGTCGGGACTGAAGCAAGACCGGAGGGGAGAGGCTAGATTTTTCTTTTGGAAAGTGTTCCTTCCTACAAAGAAACAAGTATCAGCTGCGTGGCACAAATGCACTCCAAGGAGAGTGGTCCTGAGCAGCACTTGAATAGTGACGTCTCCCATTCTGCCCCTTTCTTTGTATTACTCTGTTCTTCTTCTAAGTATTTATTTACTGATTATGAGAAAAAACACATGACCTCACAAGACCCCCAGCAGGTGCTCACAGCCTCCACGGGCTCCTCGAACAACCATGGTATTCTCTCCCTGCCTTATTATGCTCCTTTCTCGAATGTGGGAATGTAGAGTTCAGACCTGCTGGAGTATTTGGGGGGATTGCAAGATATAAATAAGCCAGCTGGGGCTTCAACCCACCAGCTCAGCAACATTATATCGTGCTAGTCTTTGTTTTCACTGTATCACCTATTTTTCGGACCAGCGGTATAACCAAGTTGTAAACTGCACACCTTACAAATCAGTCTATCCTGACATTGCTGGAGCGTTCATTACAAGCTGTAAAAAAACACTAGCAAGGAAGGTTTCAGTTCTGCAGCCCAATTTTCCATTGCAATAACCCAATTAACTGGTGTGTGTTTGTTTTACAAAGCTCTAAGCTACAATAAACCATGCCGATACACAGGCTGCAGAAAGCTTCGTAATTAGGACAAGGTGTACAAATTAAACCACTCTTTTTAAACTTCAAACCAGCTAACTTCTGACATACTGTACTGCTGGGGCTTCTGGGACTAAACCCAATTAACATCTTAGTATTTTATAAGCATCGTTTTAATTGCATTTGTATGCAATCTTCTCTCCAAGAGCCTTTCAAGGTGCTAGCCCTCATTCAGATTTTATTACTTTAGTGATTTAAATCTCCTCTATCTGTGCTTCCCGTTAATAATGACTAGTGCTACTTCAAATGCCGGCCCAACATAAAACTGAGCTCTCCAAAGAATTATACTTTAAAACAGTTACATTTAACTTTATTATTACATTTTTAATTTTTTTCTCCCTCTGTTTGAACATTATGCCTTGAACCATTTTATCAAGCTGTCAGTGCAGTAAGTGCTGGAAGAGTGAATGTTTTACTTCTCGGTGCTCTGCTGTGGCGCAGCCTCTTGGCCTACACATGACTCTGTTCGTACTGCACAGCATTGTCTTAGAAAAAGAGCTTTTCTAGGAGCAGCTTAATGAGTTGCGTGTCCGTGGATTTTCAGGATGCGGGGAGGTGGAGGGGAGGTTTAACTCTATGCGAGACAGCAAAGGCAATCCCTCAGGCTGAGCTGCTTTTGTCTTTTTTAGGATGAGACCTGCCCTCCTTCCTCGCCCATCAGGAGCAAGCCCTGTGAAGCTTTACTTGTGTGAGTAGTTTTAGTGACTGTAACGGGATTGCTCAATTTTGGATGAACTGGGCCTTGATGGGAGCAGTGGAACATTCCATGGAAAATCTGATGCGCTCTAAGGAATGTCAATTCCCATCACTATAACTTCTCCCTGTATAAAATTCTCTCAAGTGCTCTGTTTTTCTTTATGCATCTGCTTCTTTGGAAAATGACCTGCATTTCAAAGATCAGGTAGGATTTGAAGAGAGCTGTAGAGGCATTAAGTAGTATAACGGAACGCCCTCTGCCCAATTAATAAAATAATATATAAAACATGTTCCAAGATTCTTTTTCCAGCACAGTATTTATTATCCTATTTCGCATTCTTCCAAGGATGAAAAAAAGAAACAGGAATGTGTTGGATCTTATTGAAATGATGAAATGAATAAAATGTTTATTTTAAAACGCTGGCAGCCAAGCTCAAAATATTTTCCTCTTTGCAAAATGCAACTTAGGGTGAATATAGACTAATGCTGCTCTCATTTTGGATTTCTGTTATGAGGATACAAATATTGGGTCTTAAAAATGCAGAAGGTTCCTCCTGAAATATTTTGAACCTTTTCACTTGATTGAGTGTCTTGTCAAACAAAACTGGCAGCAGATCTCTTGGAACTGCCTGAATCTATGCAGATACGATTTCTATCATGCCCTTATTATGTGTAGTCCATAATAAGGATGAGCATGTATAAATCATTTCTGGCTGGCACTTAGGATGCAATACTCAAAGGAGAAAGACATTTCTGTCTTCAAATGTCTAGCAATTTCTGATATTATACAGTAAGTCTCCCCAGAACCATACAATCCTCAATTCCACGCAGCCCTCTTATGAAAGAATGAGACTTTCATATCTTCCTTGCAAGAGCCACCCGTGAGATAAGAATTGTGCAGTTCGGATGTGTGCTGTGCTTCCGCCAGGGTGCTATATTGAACTTTCATTTGCAAAGCCTTTGCTAACAAAATTGCACGGAGATGACGGGTTTTGCCTCTATCATTCCTATATACAATTATCTATGAGTAAGCATTACTTTATATATAGTAGATTATCTAGTTATATATTATAGCAACACATTTCCCATGGAATGTTCTTCTATGCGCACACCTATAATGTGCACTAAAGTAAACACATATACTGTATGGATGTGTTTGTGTTTTCTCGGCAGCGATAATCTAGCTAAGCCTTGCTATTGTAAAAGGTAATAGCATATGAAATGATAGATGATCCGAAAAGTTCTAACAAATCATGCCTTCCCCAGATACAGAAATGCAGAGAGCTGGGCAAAACTAAAGAAGCCATTTTAAGAAAACAGTATAAATAGATGTGTGTCGTCTGTTTTCCAGTACTGGATTTATAGTCATCTTACACTCCAACTCTTTAAAAAATATTTTTCTGCAACATATTCCAAAAAAACCCCAGTCCTTTTCCAGAATCCCTTTTCCAGGTTCTCTTCCCTTTTTTATAGGACTTTCCAGGAGGAAAATTATGGGATTTGGAAAACAAATTTTAAAATAATTTGAAACATCATTCTGATCAAATCTTTAATAACTGTATCAGCAGAAACAGACACAGGGAATGCCAAGGAAAATGGATTATGTTAATTAAGTTAACAATTTTTAATGACAAATTTTGTTTCAGGGATAAAAGGTGATTTCTTATTAAGAGCATTTTTTGCAAAATATTTCAACCACTATAAAAACATAAAAGACTAGATATTTTCTGTGAAACAGTTCTTCACTGTAAGATGATGAACGACATCTTTAGTATTATAGTTATATATAAGAAAATGTTTATTTGTGAGGCTTTATACATTTTATAACTGACTTATTTATACACAAATACGTATGTTATAGTGGAAAGAATCTATATGGATATTTTACTTGACAGATTCTGATTGTTTCCTAATATGCAAACAACTAGAATTTCTCAATGAAGAGTTGAGTTCTCGGGAATCTGAAAAGCAGAGGGCATTTCAGACCAGGAGTTCAGCGTGTGGAGCTGTCAGACGTGATATCCCTGAATTTTAGGTGAATTGGAGCGCCTTGTTCCTATGGAGGTTGTTCTAAAGGGGACTAATGTCTTTTGGGAGCTGGGCTCTAGGGAGTAAGGGGCAGAGAGCGGGAGAATATTTTATGCAAAAGAACCGTCTGTCGAGAATGGAATAGAAAATTACACTCCTTTAATGACAAGCTTTTTGTAAAATACGGGGAGCCATGGGGAAGTATATTATTCTGTTTTCTTTCTATTTGTACGGTGGAAAATAAGAGGTGTCACAGTGAGTTATCATGTGCAGTGACCACTAATGCTGCTGTTTAGTGTACAATTGCCTGCCACATTACACACAATCACATGTGTCATTATTATATTAACTGGGTTTATATACTGTTCACCTGACTTCACCTAGCAGTGCTTGCATAATTATAGTAAAAGGAAGAAGCTCATTTGACTAAGGGAGGTTGCTTATAATTCTGTTTGCTGCCTTTAATTTTCTTAAACATTTTTGGTTTTCATAATCAGAGCCTAAGCTGTCAGAGGGCAGATCCAACCCTGGCTCATGCCGGTCCAGGAGGTGCCGGATCAGGCCCTGACATCCTTTGCCTTCCTTGCAGGTTCAGCAGAGAGAGTAGTTCTTGAGCACACCAAAATAAAGCTGCAAGGCTTCCGCAGCAAAGGTTGTCTTTATTGGTGTATTGCATAGCTCCGAGTACAGTTTTGATAGCACAGTGATAAATAAATACGAGCAAATTAATTCGCAGTAATTGACAGAACAATTAGCAAAGCTGCAGTTGCAGAGTCTTTATTCCTGGTGGTGATGGAAAGAACCCAAAATCACGTTCAGATCTCAGGTTTAATTTGCAACTAAAAAGGCAATCTCCTTTGTGTGCAAGCTAAGACAATCTTCTGGAAAGTTGCTAAGGTACAGTAGATGTGGAGCCCAGTAACACCATTTCTAGAGCTCCTTTTCAAAACAACCCTGCACTTTCACTGCAGTAAGAAATGCTGATAAGCGCATTCTGGGATTTGAGCTTCAGGCTTCATGGGACAACGGGAAAAGCAAAAATGAGCCTGGTGATGCAATACTTGCTGGGAATCAATATTCAGCTCCTGGTGGGCACGCTGTGACTGTGTGTGCTGATGGCAGCCCTCTGACCTGGCCACCGTTCCCTGCGCTGCAGTGTGTGATCCACAAAGCACCACCCCAACCCGGGAGAGCCGGAGCATCCCCAGCTGCCCCTCGTGAACAAGCACTCGCTGTACGAAGTGCAAAGGAATCCGTTCCCACTGAGCATATGGCTTTATCATACATTTAAACACTAGCAACACAGCATGTGAGGCATCCCGGAAAGTGCTGGGAAGCAGAAATCGAGAGCAATTGAGGTTTTCCCTGCTGTGTCCCCCAGAATTAAGGATGGATGGCCATTTCCACACCGCAAAGGAGTCTGTCATGGCAGGTCCAGTTCTATGGCAATGGTGCTTTGACCACAGCCCAGCTAAGCTGGAGCTCAGTCTCATTTCTCCTGCGAGCAAGCACTACATGTGAGGACACTCAGTTTCCAAGATCTTCTCCAGTTCTACTCTCTCTGCTCAGCAAATGTCAGATGCAGCCCTACCAGTGGTGTTATGGGAGTGTTTCAGCCTTCTTTTGAGAAGGCTGAGGAGAGGGACAGGCAAAATGTTGGACAGGAATCAGAGGCGCAGAGGAGGTGAAAAGCCTGACTACTGTGACCTGGAAGGTGTCTGGGAGAAGCAGCAATGGCCAGTGCCACTGATCCATGGGTTTTATTGCCTAGCAAGAAGCGCTTATCTGCATTTGTCCCGAGTCTCCATTGCCCAGTCATCTGGCTCCTGTTGTGGAGCTCTGGCTTAACAACAGCAGTGCAGTACCTCAGCCAAGTGCCCTGGCTCCCCAAGGTGTTGACTGGTTTGTGTTTCCAAGTGTTACTTTAAGAAACCCAGAGAAGTTGAAGTGTGAAAGTTTTTTGTTACGTGAGAGAAGAGGTCAGCAGGCATCTCAGTTAGTTAGGAAAGAAACAGCAAGCGTGTTTTATTTCTGAAGCTGATGGTGAGAGCTTCAGAGCCGCTCCTACAGCAGAGGACTGTCCTGCAGACAGTGGGGCTCTTCAAGAAGGGAAGCAGGGGGGACACATGAATTTTCAGTCTTCTACAAAAGCTTTAGTTTCCCAGGGTCAGGGTGGACTTTGGAAAGGCCTTTTCATCCAGGTCTGTTGACTATGTGCACATAGGCTTAGCATGAGCTTCAGCTGCCTTCAGTGAGGTGTGAGAGATGGGGTGCCTCTCTTGTGTGACAAGCAATGATGAAATGTCCTGTCCGACTCTTTGGGCTGTGCAGTGCTGGTGGGGTTACCTGGTTTATGGTGGAGTCAGGCAGAGCAGATATTCATTCACAAGGGTAACGTATCGCTTCCACCTCGCTATTGTGTTAACACCATTGGAAAGTGGTGCTGACCACATCAACTTTGCCCCAGACTCCTTCATTTAGGGTGAGAAACAGTGCAAGAAAGCATGTTAGGTGCAACTGTCTTTGGTGGCTAATATCCGGCTTGGAAACAGCACCCCTGATAAATGCTCTCTGGAGCAGGGGAAGTCAGGCCAGTTAACTTGCTCTACTACTATATAAAGACCTTAGAGTCATGAGACAAGAAAGGCAGTGGGCAAACGTACACATCTGTCAAAGGCACTTCCACAGCGCTCTCACTGCAATGCTTCGGTACCATCAGAGAGCAGGGGGTGAAAGAGATGGCACTACCTGCACAATTGTTTCGTGGTTGTTTTTTCTTTTGAACGTAGCTCTCATTTCTGAGGCAAGGCTTTATGAAATAGCAATTTAGTATTTGGAATACCTAACAGAGCTTTTGTGGCTCTTCTCCAAGTTTAGCAGCCTCTGTAGCCTGCGTCGACCTAACCTTTCTTTCCATGAAATTCTCCCTTCCTCCCACATTATCCTCTTCAATATTTGTCTGCAAAAGGATTACGAAATACTCAGTTGAATTCACACTGGGCCAAATCCAACACCCTCCGACTCAATGAACAACCAACTCGCTGTCCTTAGTGGGGGATGGCTTGGCTCTTGTTGGAAATGATTTGCAAGTCACTTCATCATCGCCTTAGTCTCGGGGCACAGAGCATCTGCGCAACGCTGTCAGTTAAGCAAAATGTTGTGCAAAGGGAAGGTTTTTTTTTCCCTTCTAATAAAGGCCTACGCTGACATTTCTTGCCCTCCCTCTTCTGCAGCGTGCACTGGGCATTTGTCACAAGCTACTGAACCAGATAGTCCCAACAGCTCTGATCCGTCCGGTGGCTCCTGCGCACCTATCGCCACTCGGGAGGGCAACAATAACAAAAAAAGAAAAACAGACATGAAACCTGTCTCTGCAATGGAGCATCTCCACCAGGGCCACAGACTCTGGAGCTGAGCCGCATCTGGAAAACGGGCTATGGGGCGACGCGTGGCCATTCCCACGTGGCGCAGGGGACAGGGTGGCAGAGCCGCGGGGACGAAGCGGGGCGACGCACGGTAACGGCGGCTTCAGCCTTCCAGAGCAGCCCCGGCTTGGGCGTTGTGCTGGCCGGGAGCGCAGGCGGGAAGGTCAAAAAAGCCGCCTTTTTGGGTGCGAGGGACGTTTTGGGGCCGGCGGCTGCGCGGGGCTGGCGGAGGCGGTGCCCGGCTAGATGGCGCTGGCAGCCCAGGAACGGCCGGGACCGGGCACCGCGCTCGCCCCGAGCCGCCGGGGAGCAGCCCCGGCCCCGGCGTCACCCCAGCCACCACCAGCCCCCCCCCAAAACCCCCCTTTCCCCCGAAATGTGCCCGTGAATTATGTATAGGTTTTAATAGATTGTGTCACACATCTGAAGTTATAGGGATTTGATAGAAACCCACCACGCAGTAATTATGAGTGTAAAATACATTTGGGGGAAAACATTTTGCAGACTTGCCAAGACTAACAGCTTACAAATAAAGACCCGTTCCCGCTCTGGCCTCGAGCTGCGCCCTGGAGAATTTGCACATGCATTTGAAATGAAACAATCCCCGTATCTCTGTGTTTACTAGGGAGAAAAAAAAAAAACCAAATCCTTCCTTCCATAGGTCCTTCTATAAATATCTTCCTGGCACTGGGCAGTTTGCAGTCAGACAGAGACTGCTGGTCCTTAATGTCAAATAATGCAAGGTTTTTAAGCAAAAAGTTGGCTGCTAGAATTAATTGGTGTCTTATTTTTCCGGCTGGAGCTGCTGTTTGCAAGTGAGGGCCACATGAACAGTCCCACCATCTGCATCGCAAATTAGGGCTGTGAAGGGCAGCTCCCACTGTATTACACCGGCAAAGAGGAGAGAAGGCAGGAAAGAGAGAGACAGGCTAGAGTCAGAAGGAAGAGATGGAGAGAAACAGAGACAGGACTACTGAGAATGGTCTACAGTGAAAAGGAACCCAGTGCAGGGTGGGGGGAGTTTTGGAGCAGGACAGAGGAGAGGTGAGGGGGAGAGAACAGAGGGGGAGCAGAGGAAGGGCCTGGGAGGCTTCTCGCCAGCCTGGTGGGCGCTGCTGTGCCCTGTGTGCTACTGGACTGGGCTGGCCTCTTCTGATGAAGCTGGAAGCTGTGGTTAGGCATCACAGTGGTTCTGGCTAGAAGCTGTGGTTAGACATCACAGTTAACACCCCAGTAGTCCCAGCAGAGAGGATGGGACTTTCTCCGTCAAAGGAAATGTTTATTACAATATTTGGAGCTTCGCAGGAGAGGCTCAGGGACTCTCCATGCAGAGTGGACTGTGATCAGGGTGCAATGTTTTGACAGTAAGGCGTGCAGCTCCTTTTCCCCACTTTGTAGCCTATAAAGAGTAGCCATGTCCAATAGAGAGGATGCTGCTGTACTGTGATGTTCAAACCATGGTCTGTTGATTCCCATGGTATTCACAGGAACGTTCGAAGACACTTGCAAATGGAAATCAAGAAAAACAAGTCTACAGCCAGTCAGCTCACATGCAGCCCTGTCCTTCTGTTTTTTTAGGGATGTGCAATGAAAACAAGGTTGAAAACCACAAGTAGAGAATATCTCACAGTGAGGAAGAAATGGAGTTTGGGGATGGGACCGCTTTTTTGTGCTCAAATGCCCCAGCAGATCTCTCATTCCCTCACATGTACTATTTTTGCCTTGCGTATAGGAACAGCCCGTCTATCCGTTTTCTCCCCTCAGGGCTTCCTTCTCCAAGCTTGCCAGTATGGCTTCCCATTTACTCAGAGCTCAGGATCTGTTTTAGGGATGCTCGTTCGGTGAACAGAAGCAGCACGAGGACATGGAGCAATCTGAAACCTGCCTGTGCCTTATTTTTGAGGTTCAAGCAGGGTGTCAATGGTTCCCAGGCGTGAGACACCTCTTGTTCCTAGCGCTGCATGTACTGCTGCTGGGTTGTGGCCATTTTAAGTAGAAACATGAGCAGATGCATCAACATACTTCTTTCTTACAAAATTAAGGTATCTTTAAACAGAAAACAACCTGTTTGTTGCAGTGCTGTTCAATGGCCAGTTTCTGGCACGTTAATACCTTGTTTCCCAATATATGCCTTCCTTCCCAATAGGAAATGAGAGGATGTCTACAAGGATGTAGACACCGTTCCCTGACACAGTTCCATTTCTTCTCACAGTCTTTGCTGTTGGAGGAGGAGGGGAGGGGGAAAAGAAGGAGAAAAATAAATAAAAAGAAAGAGAGGAGAGTCTGATGGAGTGAGCATAAAGCAGGAGCTGAGATTGTTTTTTCTGGCCGACACACTTAGTGTTGCTGGTGCGTTTGCTGCTTCCTTGAAAGGCCAGTGGGGGGAAAAAAAGAGATTAAGGTCATCAAGATAATGCAGAGAATATTCAAACTGGAAGCAGAGGGGAAATATAGAAGGTCTGTTTTTCCAATAGTAAGTAATCACAGTACAGGAGGATGTAATTTGCAGATTAGGAAAATGAACAAAGACTGTAAAATTAACTTTATGACAGAGAGGAGAACGGTCCATTTGAAGGGGGGAATAAACCAGCCTCCATAAAGCTTTATGGCTGATACAATCAGTATGTTGGTTTAAACTAAATAGGAAATACTAGCAAATAATCAGCCATAGGGCAGTCTTCAAGCCCTGGTTGTGTTGTAATCTGGACTGGATGTGAGACCCAACCCAAGCCTGGGATTTTGGGGCAGTGTCAATCTCCACAGACTCCCAGTCCTGGCTGTGCGGGCGTACTTGGGGCCGGGGTGCTGGAGGGGGGTGCTCACATGTGCCAAACCTGTCCCTGACAGCTGTCAGTCTTCTGTCCTCTCTTCTCTGGTGGCTTTTCTCCAAGCAAACAAAGCCCAACCCTGTAAACGTGCCTCCTCCACAATGAAATCAAATTGTCTCTCGCACTCGTGCCAGCCTGGGAGCAGCTCAGTGGGTGGATCGGAAACAAAAGCTTTTAATTAGCAAGGGGACTGCAAGTTAGTTACAGAGCAGGTTGCTATAACAGGGACCTCCCTATCTCAGAGTGATAGAAACTGCGCTCAGCTCTGTGCAGACGCCGTAGACATCTCCAAGGAAAACGTCTCATTTTCCTCGCGAGAGGAGCTGTCCTCTTCTCCTGAACCAGCAGGCGCTGAGCTCCCGGTCTGGTCCAAATGAATGACGTTGTCAAACTGGAGCAGAAAGAGATTTTTCTTACATGATCTTCTGCTTCGTCCTAATTTTTATTCCCTTCCCTGTCATTCTTGTTTCTCCTTCAACTGTTTTTTTAAGGTGAAAAGAGGGGAACGGAGGAGCAACTCGGTGGATTCTGTTGTTCGTGTTATTCACGCCTGTAAATAATGTTTCCAGTAGCCTGTGAGCCTATGGCAAGTTTTATAGGACTCAAATGCAAGGCCTCTGAGGAGCTGTAACTCCACAGCCATGTTCTCCAAAGGACAATTCTCTTATGTCTCTTTGCTATTCCATTTTCTAGCAGAGAGGAAAAAATACAAGGCAAATAAACCAATATATCCAAAAAATGCAAGTGAAGGGCTGATTGTCCTCTCGTGAAATTCAAGGTAAATAATTAGGAGTAGCTCCAAAGGTTTTAATGAAGTTGCCTGGATGTAAAACTGCTGCAAGCTCAGGAGTAAATCTCCCAGGTTATTTAAAAAGGAGGAAAAGCAAGTTTGCTCAGGAAGCAAGTTTGCTCAAGAACGGAATTCTCCTCATTTGTGTGACACACATCCCACAACAAGATGCTCAAATTTAAGCAGTTTTTTCTTTTCATTTTAAATGAAGTGCCTGGTCATGAGTCTGTGATACTGCCATTCCCGAGGTCTATACGCTCTCTTCAGAAACAGAGGGCAAATCTCTACAGGCTTGGGAAAGGTCAAGTGGCCTCAGTAAAATACAAATAGACCCAAACAGTTGCTCAAACAATACCAGACAAAAGCATAAAAATCCTGAAGAATTAAATAGTTCTTTTGGTAAGACTGGGAAAGTTCTGCTACTAACAACATTTTTTCATTTTACTTTACATTTTATTGTCCCTGAAGTTTTTCCTCAGGTGTTAAAATCACAAGGTGTTAGAAGCTTTGTGTGAACTATTTTCTTGAAATTTTGGGTTTGGTCTTTGCAAAGCACTTGTCTTCAACTTTGTGAGTTGGATCGGTTGAAATTCAGGAAAAAGCTTTCCCTAACAAATTTTGAATTTCCTCATTAAAAAAAGAAAATTTCAAATAAATATTCAGCATGCTCTGTGAAGTCCTATTTGGTTATCAGGAAAAAAAAGTACAAAAAATAACGTGCCTTTGAAAAGGCACAACCTGCTTTCTTTGTGCAAAACTTCCAGCATTAGTGAGACTATATTTAGAATTGAGAATGTGATTTTGTCCCATTGAAGTGTCAGTAAAAAAGTCAGAGCCACTTTTATGGTAGAGATTTTGAAGCTTTGCTAGTTGTGTTTCATTAAACGACCGCACTTGTCACATGGATGTACATCTTACTCCTTTAATGGGTCGGCCTGCCCCTTGTGATTAGCGGGCGGAAGAGGTTTGATATATTTGTCAAAAAGACTGTCCTTTGTGAGCCAAAATAAAACGAACTCTCTGATATGCAAGAAATTAAATACTGTTACACTGGCTTGGCTTGGGATCTGACGTCTTTTACTAATACTTATTTTTAGGTGGAATCAGTAGTCAGAGACCTTAAAGGCAAGGGCGAGATTTCAAACCAGATTTATGCTCTTGAACACTTTTAAAAGCGCGTGTGTGTATACACGCATATATCATTGCATTTATAGTACCACACCGTAACTATCTGCGATACTCCAGCTGCAACGCATCTGAATGCCATGCGGTCCTCAGTGCTTTTCACCTTCATAGCTCCCCTGGGAGTTCAGAAAGTGCTATTTTTCCTATTTTACAGATGGGGAATTGAGAGGTTCGTGGGCAAGCAGGAAGATCGTGACAGTGTGGAGTGTTAAGCGACACTGTTCTACGGCAAAAACTGTGGATGTTTGAGTCTAGTGATCCCAACCATTGGGCTTCCTCAGTTGGAGGCAGGAATGGTAATTTAAGAGGCAAGAGAAATCCAAGGAAAGCTTGAAGTTTACCTGCAAGGGGCAGACCCCTCAAAATGAATAGCAGTGCCATGTCCCCCAAAACCCAGCAGTCTCTTTCTACGGTTGATCATTCCAAGGGTTGCCAGGAGAGGTGGGGTTGTGCAGTCATAGGGGAGGGAAAGGAAGAGCTCTCCCAGTGTCCCAGAGGTGAGGATTTTTCCTTATTTCATAACCTGGCAGTGCTCCCACTGACCTCAAGAAGTGTTGATGCTCGTGTGGAAAAATGCATTTCCAGAAGTGACAATTATAAAAAAGGAGAAAAAACCACGCAAATCCCGATGCTTTTTGCAGGTGTGTGTTTCATAGCTCCCCATCTAGCCTGCTGGGCCATGCCCTTGCCTACATCCCAGCCACTTCCCAACCAAAGCAGCTATTAATATTGCCCGCGCTGTAGGCCTGGGTGTCTCAGGGAGAGCAAGCGCTCAAGCCTGGGACATTAGGAGCCAGCGGGGCGTTCGCATGGTGCTGGGCAGAAGGATTTTGCGCTGCCTGCGGTGCGGTGGTATGAGCCGCGGTGGTGGTCGGTGCCTGGCCGTGCAGGAGGGTTGGGAAACTGTGGGGCCACAGGACAAACTGAGGGCTCCCATGCCAAGGGACCACAAACTGAATTCCTTCATTCTGGTTTTAAGGTATATAACCATTGTTAATTTTTCAAATCTTTCCCATTCTGTTATTTCCACTTCAAACGTAACACATCTGAATGGTTTGTGTGGAAATGTACACAAACCCAGGCCTTCCACCCTGCTGAGATTTTTGCCTCATTTGACAGCACAATGATGCTCGCCTATTTTGAATGAACCTTAACAAACTCCTCTTTCCTGCTTGATTTAGCCTCTGCTCATACTACATTTAGAGCGTTGGCTTGACTGAGTTAGACACTGACCTGCGTGTTGAGTTTTCCCACCGAAAAAGCCTCTAGAAGGATGAAGAGGGTGGGTTAGCACCAATCCTCCCCACTAATGTTCCCACTGCCCTCCCTGGTGGCTTCATCTTGCATATGGATGTTACACCCGTGATGGCGCAGTGCCTGTCGGAGCTGAGTCAGCACAACTGATTGCCTCCAGTCGATCTTCATTTTCTGTAACTGGAGTGGCATTTCAGCCCTTTGCCGTTGGTGGAGGTGACGCTAAGAGGATGGTCCTTTGGAGGACTGAGGTGGGACCCTGCCCATGTTGGGCTCCATGCTGACCCCAGGCGCTGCTGTGGGTGGGGGCCCAGGAAGGGGAACACAGCCCCCTTTTCTGTTTTGCGGCTCATGCTGCCATGGGTCAGGGTCCCCGTTTCTTCTGCTCAACCATGCGTTACCCTTGTTAGGTGTCCTGGCAAGTGAAACCGTGACAGTCTAACCCCTCTGGTTTGTTTGTATTATATTCACATTATTTCTGAACCTTAAGGGCGATGAGTTTGCGAAGAAGCAGATGCTGCTGGTTCTGCTCTTATTTGCTACTTTTGGAGGATGCAGGCAGCGAGCTGAGGCTGTAAAGGGGGAGAGGTGGGTTGTTACTGCCTGCCTGAAGCCCGGGCTGCTCACTGCAGCATGCAATACGGCAATTCATAAAATGTGACATTCGTGTTGGCGGGACACTGCTGTGAGCCTGTTTTACTCCGTGATAAAGACTACATCTGTCAGGGTTCATCTCCTCGTCACCGGGTCCGTCGGACAATCTTGACCCCTTAAATGCAGGGGACAGGACTGGCTCCACGGCGCGGGTACCCCGGGCCCGTCCTGTCTCCTGGAGGAGTTACTGCTGCAGAGACTCTGCACGGCCGGGCTGCACAGAGCCTTATCCTGCAGGGTGCTGGGTGGGAGAGCATCATCTGAACCTCTCTGGGAACCAGTCAGCGCCGCATTTCCTCCAGGCCTGAGAGGAAAAACCCATTGCGCATTTCAAAGCCAAGATTTTAGGAACAAAAATGAACCTTTTAATTGCATTTTTCACTTAGGAATGTGAAGGAATCACTGTGAACCTTGAAAGTTTGATATGTACCAGACCAGTAAATAGATTTGGCTTTGTTTTTTTAATGTTTTGCATACTTTGTTTTTCAAACTTTCACCAGCTCTGCTTTGTTTCAGTTAATGAAATTCTTCTATTGCAGCACTGGGACTTTTAAAGCATTTTCGTAACCTCCTGTCTTGGTCTCCAAGGTATAAACATTATTTTATAATTAGCCTTCACAACTATGTTATACATTTGAAAAGGAGGAAAAAAAATGTTTTTCCCCCATTTTTATATAGGGGAATTACAGTTTCTATCTGGGGACTGAAAGAATGTGTGTGTGTATGCGCGCGCAGAGGAGAGAGAGAGAGATTCAATCTGTCGAAATTTCATCTCCTGCCAGTTACACATGAAATCATCGTTTAGGAGAGAGAGTGGGAAATTACTGAATGCATTGGAAAAATCCTCACTCCGTCCTTAATGAAACCGCTTTAAAATATGACGGGAGAGAGAAGACTTAGGGACATTTGTGTTCTACCCAAAAAAACACAGGGAAGGAACATTGACTTTTCGCCCCCTCTTATATAACTTGGCATCGGGCTCTCGCTAGCTGATACTGATGGGAACTAATTTGTCTCTTGGCCTTATTCCTGCCAATCCCCTGTGGTGTTTTCTTATGGCGACTTCGTATCAGAATAAAGCTGTCACCAAGGTAACCACATGTGCATATGCACCATCGTGTACATGCACTGTGTAATTAAGTCCAAGTGTAAATAATAATATTCACCATAGCGTTACAGTCCTTGAGCGATGCTGCTTAAGGAGCCCTCATGACGTGGCTTGGGTAGAGGGTTAGCCTCGCAGTTTTACAAGGTGGGGAAACTGAGTCACGGAGGAGTGGGGGAGCCTCCCAGGCACTGGGAGAGGCAGTGCATCAATCGGAGCAGGGGAACTCAGCTTCCTGCCGTGTGGGGAGAGCACCCCGCTTTTTCCATAGGCACCACTTATTAATGCAGTCACTGATCTTTAAGCTCCGGTCCTTTGAAGTGTTTCTGCCAGATTTACTCTCACCCAGGCGGAATTTTTTGTGCATGCAATTAGTTGTAGACAGAAAAGCTTCTCCTCCGCCCAGCCTGGGACGGATGCACGTGGACTCGTGTAAGGATCCTTGCTTTGACTTCAGCAAAATTTGGATCCAGTCCCAATGATCACTCCAGCCCTTGCAGCGGGGAGCAGCCCCACACGAAGGGAAGCTGCCTTGAACCATTCCTGAAGTGGTAGCTTTCCTCGCTGTAATAAATTTTCAGGATGTTTTCAACAGAGAGAATAAATCCGTAGGAGAGAGATGGCCTAAGCCTAATGGATTTTGAATTTTCTAATAGGAACGTGCCAAGTCTTTCCCAATAGAAATGTCCCTTTGAATCTTTCATTCAGGTATATGACAGATGCTTGAGTTGCAGTGCATTTCCAAAGGTTTGTGGGTTTTGTTGTTTGTTGTTTGGTTGGGGTTTTTTTGTTTGGTTTTTTTTTTTTTTTCCTGTGGAGAAAGATGCTCAGCCAAAGCCTAACCTAGAGGGAAGCTTTTACAGATAAAAGAGTGATCCAGGGAAGGGGAATATGTGGGAATCAAGTGGTTAATTTCTGTTTTCAGCAATCTCACAGAAAAAAATACAAGCGAGCATGGAAAAATATTAGTCTATCTCTTTTGAAAGCCTCCAAAAAGATTTGTCTGAAGCGTGCATTTAAATGGGAAGGATACAGGTGTTTTCAGAGCTCTTCTAGCCCACAAGCAGGCCTGGGGCAAACCTGAGCATACAGTAGAATGTAACGAGAAACATTCCTCCATGCTTCAGTAGGAAAATGCAAATAGGCTCATTTCCTCTTTTGAGGAGGACTTTAGATAAGGCGCTCCTGGAGCAAAGTAACCTGTTTGGTGTCTTCCCTGCCTGGAATATTATGGTGGGAGAGGAGCAGCACGCAGCGAGGCGCGCGGCTGCTGCCAGCGTGAGGACGGGGCTCGGGGCTGCCCACGCGGCCGCCGTGAGGAGGGATGCTGCAGCCAGTTCCCCCCGCGCTCAGCACCAGTTACCCCCAAGATTTGTCGGGTGCCAATTTTGCACTGCTCCCTCTGCCCCCCTCTCTTTCTCTCTGCCGATGCCCCCGCCTGCACGCGTTGAGCTGCTGTTGTTTGGGGACTACCGAAACTTGAAAATAAGTTGCCCGAGTGAGAAGTGCAGCAGAGACCCACGCTCCCAGAGAGTCCTGCCTCTCGCGGAATAAAGCATCCGTGCTTTGCTGGAGCCTTCTGCCTCCCGCTCCCCCTCCTCCTCCCGCCCCATCCCTTTCAAGGAAAGGCTCTGAAATATGTTTTGATTTCATTTTGCAAGTAGTCTGCTAAAAACATTTCTTTCCAGCCTTTTCTCTAAGTTTGTTATCTTTGCTAGTTCAGCCTTTAGAAGAAACAACAACTTTCTTTTTTTTCTGTACCCATTAAGAATAATATTTTTTCAAAAGTTTAGGCAGAATCCAATAACGTATACTCCATTGCAAGAGCTAAAATTGGAAGGGAGCTCTTTTGAAAAATCTAGCCCCGGTTGTGACTGCTAAGCTATGCAGGTAACCAGCAAATAATTAAGGCTAGCACAGAAACTCAGTAGCGGTCGGGTGACAAAATTCCCTTTCCACCAAAGAAACTCCCAGGTGAAAAGATTATTTTAATTATGATGTTTTTTCAGAAGGTTTACAAAGTATTCCCCTTTCACCTCTCACTGAATAGTTGTAGTAACTGTTAGAAAATAGCAATTGCCATAAATTCTTGGCTTTGCTTTTAGTTTTTGTTATTATTTTTGTATAATCCATAACCGTGGATGCCAAAGTAGTTAATATGTTTCTTAAAGCTCCAGCTCTAGGCATCATGTAAATACCTGCTTTTGTGGCAAAGCAGAAGATATGCTGGCAGAGGGAAGAACTCTCCTTAATCCTTGTGCAGCCTTAAATGAAAGCAGAAAAGGTTTCTAAACATTTTTAATTGTATTTTTTTGAGCAGGGCTCATCAGGTTTGAGGACCTGATTCATGATGCCTGAAGACTCGAGCTTGACAATGCTACGTTGACTGTGATATGATTTTTGTCTAATAGAGCAGAAAAAGGACTAGACTTGAATTCAGCTTGCCTAACTAGATGTTGATGTCTTTCATCAAAGAAAAATACTGACTTGCTATTTAGGGTTACTCAGTTCAGTTTACAGAGCAGCCCTTCTATTTTTGAAAGTTAAAATATTTTTCATATTGCTTTAAAAATAAACTGACCAGTAACCAACCGGTGAACCAGTAATATATCTATTTTATATAGACATTGCAAAGAACTAAAAGAAAGTGGTGAGCTAACTGTTCCCTTACATAAAATAAATCTTTTCAGTGAAAGTTTCCAGCTGCTTCTGAAATATAGGAAAATCAAAATTATCACCGGCATTCACAAGCCAATTATTGAACTCAACGGCATGATTCTGAATTTCCACTGATTTAATTAAGAGCAACATTTGGCCCTAGCTAGAAGCAATAATAAGTGCTTCTTCATTAGGTGTTTTCAGGGTAATTTCTTAAGGGAAAAGATAGATGCTTCTAAATCTGTCATTTGGTGAACTGTTCCGTGTAATATATTAGAGCCATTGATTAGTGCAATATGGCAAAAAGCAAAGCCTGATCGATCATCCATTGCAGTCAATGGGTGTCTTTGATTAAGTCCAAAAAGAGCAATATAAAATCATGGTAATTCCAGGCAATATAGAGACACACTCTTGGCTTGCATCCCTACTTCCACCTCGGGGTCTGTCTGGACCTAATCTGGACTTGTCAGGGAGCAGCAATTCCATCTCACGGAGGCTTGTGAGGTTGCAACATTTTCCTTTTGTTCTACAGAGGAATGAAAAACAGACCAATTAAAAAGTCATATGCACATAACCGAATTTTGTTGAGGTGTTTGTTGGCAGCTGTTACAGGTCAGGGGGGTTTGTTTCACAGGAACACGCAGAAGAGCCCTCCCAGGTCAGCGAGTCAAATCTCTGCCTATCGTGGGCAACCAAGTCTTCAGGTCTTGGTATTCACCACTCTGAAGATGACTTGGAGCTTGGAAACCCCAGGAAATGTATCTCCAGGAGACATTTTGGCTTCTGTGCCAGCGTTGACATCCGTACACCTCATTTTGCACCGACAATGTCATGACCGGCTCTTCCTTGAACCCTCCCGAGGGCTGTGGGCTTCACAAGGCTGTGTGTGGTCACAGCAGGCGTTAGCACAAACTCGCGTAGGACGGGACGTGACCGCTGCGAGCTATCGCCTATCCACTGGGAGCGGTGATGAGGGTCATTATTGCTACATAATTAGTTTACTCAACAAAACTTCAGAAATATTTAACCTGGCTGTTTGCTGCCACGTTTCCTGGGTTCAGACTGCTTTGTTTTACATGAGCACTTGTATTAACATCGCTATCCCTTCCGCCAGTGGATAAGTCAGTCATACAGTTTTCTTATTTGCCAATGGTCCGAGTTTTTCATAGGCAACATAGACACCGACGAACACTTATAGGTATTTGCAAAAGAGTTAAGTGAATTAGGTGCCTGATTTCCTTTGCTCTTCATTTAGGATTAAGCACTTACTCGCCAAGTTGGTTTTGTGCATCTTGCTGCATCCTTGACTACCTTTATAAAGTAGTCCTTTAGACTTCTATAAAGACCTTTATAAGCTGGCTCCATAAGCTTTTGATCTGGCCTTTGTGTTTTTCTCTAAAGTACAAAATGTTCCTTTCTACTGAAGCATTGGTATGTGCTAACTATCTGCCTGGATATTGTGTGATGAGGAGGGGAGGGAAATGGCCGGTGACAATGATTTCTCTTGCTGATTGTTTTTTTCCCCCCCCCCCACATAATTTAAATCAAAATATCCAAACCTCAGACCTGAAACCAACTTCACAGTCTTACTTTGTATGTAAAAATATTCCATTTAAATCAGCAGTAAAGCTAACATGAAAGTGCCAATAAATAATATATGCAAAGAGTTTTTTTATCAATATATAAAGAAATGTGGAGTTGTGAAGCTGCTGAAAACAAGCATTAGGAAATGTAATGAAGCAAGAATTAGAACAGCATAGTTCCTCTGGCCATTATAAATGAGAACGCCAGGTACCTGGAGAACAGGAAAACTGATGAGTACAGTCTGTTCAGGAGAGAAGGAGGAAAATTTCCCCCAGGAACACATTTCAAATTACTTATTTATGAACTGATGAACTGGGAGACCACCTATAGAGAGACAGGAGCAAGCAGTCTGCTGCAGACAGCTACAGAACTCCAGCTAATTGTGCTGCTGTTTTCTGTTATAACTCCTGCTCTCCAGCTGGGCTTGGGAGGCAGGAAATTTAGGCATTGACTAGAAGTTGCACTTTCCCTCCTTCTTGTCGGC